>NC_068390.1:2897390-3223390 GCF_023724105.1 Carassius gibelio
CTTTGGGGGGTTTGGCAGGCTGATAGTGTGAAGGGTCTCCGATGGATTTAGACTGCCTCGGTCTGCGAAAACAGCGACAAAAAATGAATTAGTCAAAACGATAACGATAACAGATTTGTTTCTTCACTCATTCTTGATGGTCTTTAAACGTGTTTTGGTGTTTTTAAATAATGCTGCAACTGTAGGGTTTTATCTATACATCTATACCTTTTTTCATTTTGGAGAATTCTTTTTTTAATTTGGCGCCATTTTTGCCAACAATGTGTTTTAAAAAAAAAAAACATTTTTGGAATTTGTTGGAAAAAGCCAATGGTGAACCCTCACTTTTATAATTCTGTTCACGTCTATAATTGTTTCTGTGGTTATATTATTTAAATAAATAATAAATAAAAAAAAACACAAAAACACAATTATATGTTAATATAAAACATTTTGGTTCCTTTCTACACAATATAGTGGTGTGTACACTCATTTCATATCTTTTCAATAGGTTACATTACTCATCACAATATATGTCCAAAAGAGTTGCTTCATTTAAGGCTGTAAGATTGCACTGTAGAAATCAGCCATTTACAATTTTAGACCAAAATTTCTGTTCTCTCATCTACATCTTGTGATAAAAGCTGACTTTGTTACCTTGAATTCCTGCGACGGACACAATAAGGAAGAAGAGTGTGACGAGATGCCCACATTTCAAAGACATGCTGACTTCAAGTCTTGCATCTAACCCCTTGCTGTATGAAGACAGCACAAGTCTTCAGGTTCTCAATCCCTTTTCCTGGAAATATCCGTCAGAAGCAGGGAAAGCCATTACGTTCCCCGAGACCTTGGAACCAAGTACTGAGACATGAAAATGGAAATGAAGGAAACTGGAAATTAAAACTGACTTCTGGTGTCTCACAGAAGACAAAACCGCGAATGCAAAAATAAGAAACGCAGAGCGGAGTGCAAGATAAGCAATACTAAAACTGCTAAAGTACGTCTTGGTGTAAATGCATGACATTGTGTGACAGATTACTGCGAAGTAGTTAAAAAAGCAAGAACTGTTTCTGGAATAATCTGATTATCTGATGCTCAGACATAATCCCGCTTTACCTGTGGCCCACCCACCTCATCCAATTAGGGGCTTTTCCATTCAGGCATCTGTCAGCTGTCACCTGCAGTGCGGTTCAATCACCCCATTCATCTTGGGCTGCCGAGCCAACTCTGACCTCAGGAATAAGCAGGACTCACCCCTGTCGTGAGTGCATGTGTGGACAGAGCTGCCAAAGACTTCTGACCTTACTGAAGGGTTTAAAGTGGGTGTCCATTTTCAAAAATGGATGCTATTTAAAGCCTGCTGAGTCTTGAGCTACGACTGCCGTGACAGGGATGAGTGGAGGAACGTCATTTACCACTGCCACTGACGGTCCAAAGGCTTAGTCTATAAATACTAAAGCCTTGGCATCAGATGAATTGAATGTTAATTCACTGCTGTTTTTTTTTTTCTAGTCCACAAATCAATGGTTTTTAATAATCTGATTTCATGGCCAAGGAGTACTAAATTGAGTCCTTTCAGTCTTTAAATTACGGTGGCTGAGATAGCTCAACGCGCTGCAATTTAAGAAAACACATGCAAATTGAAAGAAACCATAAAATAAAAATAAAAAACATTTTCATCAGTTTGACAACACAAGTGCTGCAAATCCTCACAACACATGCATATAACGAAAAGCGCTGCAAATCCTTCACAACACATTTATATAAGAAAACGTGCTGCAAATCCTTCACAACACTGGTATATAACGAAACGCGCTGCAAATAGCACTGACCACAATGGAAATGTTTTGAGGAAACCTCAAAAAGTGTCGGACCCGCCTGGGATTTGCTTATCGTACAGTGGCTACTGGTCAGTGGAGTTGTTGGTGAACTGAAAGGTGAGGTTTTTTTTCATGGTGTTGTGAGGATTTGCAGCGTTTTTCGTTATATGCATGTGTAGTGATGATTTGCAACACTTGTGTTGTCAAACTGATGAAGACGTTTTCTTCATTTGCTGATGTTTTTTCAAATTGCATGTGTTTTCTTAAGTTGCAGCGTGTTGAGCTGTCTCGGCCATCGTATTAAATAGCTATTATGTAATGTAATATTTTATGTGTAATTATAAGTGTGTAATATCTATAACATTTTTTTGCACATATTTGATAATGGTAAGGTCAGTAAAATGAAGTCTTTTGCATCCCAGTTTGAGTAAATGTTATTTTCATCATCTTTAGATCTGATCAGAGGTGTATTTACAGGAACACTTCAGATGACGTCAGAGAGCTTACGTCACGAGACGCTGAGCATGTCAATGTGACTGATACTTGTGTGTCCATTTCTGTCAACATATTGCTCAGTTTTTATACTGTTTGTACTAATTCAAAATGTATTGAAAGCTAGTGTGTAACAGCCGTCACTGTCATCTGTTTATGTAATCCTACTACTATGTAAACAGAATTCCTAAAGGCTTAATGAGAAAGTCTAATCCGATTGAACTGTCTTGTTTTGATGACTGGAGAACTACTCACCGTCTGGTCAGTGCTTTATTACTCAATTTACTTCAGAGATCGGCCAAAAATTTTATGAATTCTTTTAAATTTAATTAAACTTTTTTGTTACATCCACTAAAATTTGGAATCACTAAGACAAAAAAAGATAAACAAACAAAACATATATATATCACTATTGCAACCAGCACCAGCATTTTCTGTTTTCAGTTGTTATTTTGTATTGCATTGTTTCATTATGTATTCAATCTTTATGATGCAGTCTTTACTCAAATCTATTAAGAAAACCTGGTGTTAATTAAAAAAATCAATCCTTTGATTATTTACTGTACATCTTGATAAATATAACCCCTCCCCATTGTTAAATGAAATTATCATTATCTTTCAAAAACATAAACATTGCCTTGCCTTGCCTAAACAGTAATGGTGGAAATATCACAAATTTATTAGTGCACATACATTAAAATATATAAATCACAGTTAGTTGTTTATGTTACTTCTATATGAATGCACATTAACGAATGATTTGTTAAGCATCTTAAGTTATAAGGTTTTAAAAGGAAGTTACACACATGCATATAAAAAAAGAAAAAAAAAGAAAATATATATACAATAAGGCAATACAAGATAGTAATGAGATTCACAAGAACAGAGCACCAAACCAAAAGATGAAGAAATAAGAAAACAGAATAATGATAAAACATGATTTATTCATTAGGGTCTTCTAATAGTTTACATTTCTGCAATAAACCAAACAGTCTTCTTCCTGGTTTAGATTTTAACTGTTTTACAGATTTACAGTAAATCCAAAATTCATTTTGAAAAACAGAAAACAATGCCTTTGTTTTAAGGCACCTATACATTAATGAATATAAAATTTGCCCAAAATGAGAATATTATTCAGAACAACATGAGTATGCACATCTTCCATTATTAAACCAAAAATTATGTAATTTTTAGAAAATTGAGAAGACAGTTTGATTGAAACTTTAAGCCTCTCGAATCTATCAGACCAAAAGGCTCTACTGAAAGAACAGTCAATGAATAAATGTACAGTTGTTTCAATATCAACATCACAAAAGATACAATTATTGTTATCAATATTGAATCTATATCTAAGAAACTCTAAAGATGGGTAGACATCATTAAACATTTTCAAGTGTACTTCCTTGGCTTTGGGGGGTATGGGAAAGGAGATATACATGGTTCTTAATTTAAAAATAGAGCTCTTGGGAAAAAGATTATTTCGACTAGCTTGATTTGGAAATTTATCTTGGGTCAATAAAGTCCTTATTAATTTATATGGCAGGCGGTTACTAATAAAATCTTTCCCATTTATTATAAAAAAAAGTTAAATGAAGAGCTTCGGTTACATTAGGCACTGTGTTACTAACCAACAATACACAGGCCTTTGGAATAAAGTTCAGCACTCTGCTTGTAATCACAATGTTTACTATATTTTTCACAGAAAGTACTGTGATCCAAAAAATAACCATATTTCCCTAGCAGGTGAACAAAAGACCAGACACCTCTCTTCCACCAATCTCTTATAAAAAGTGACTTATTCCTAAATAAAATTTGCCTATTATTCCAAATAGGTGAATTATGTGGGGAAAATTATGTTTATAAATCATCTTCCAATATAAAATAACTTGTTTGTGATATTCTGATAATTTGAGCGGAAGCGGAAAAATCACATCGTAATAAGAATTCTATTTCACCAACACTTTCAAAGATATTTCTAGGCGCGCAGAACCAGAAACTGTCATTATTTATTAGAACATTTTTGAGCCAGTTTATCTTGCAATTCTGCAAACCCCCTTCTTTGTAATCCTTCACTAGTGTCCCTTTTTTAACATAATGAGATTTCCTCTTCCAAATGTAATTAAAATTCATTTGATTAATTAACTTAATTTTCTTATTAGAAATGGGAAGGGATCCTGCAGGGTAAATACACCTAGATAGAGATTCCACTTTTGTCAATAAAATTTGTCCAAATATAGAAATATCTCTCTGCGTCCATCTATCCAATCTGGCCTTATATTCACTATTAGATATTTTAAGTCATTCACTTAGTTCTTTATCTTTGGTAATTAGAATACCAAGATATGTGATCCTAGATTTAACTGGTACATTGCAAATTTGTGTGAGCTGAGATTCTTTCAATGTCAATATTTCACAATTGCTTAGTTTAAGACATAAGCCTGAGGCATTAGAAAAATGATTAATAATTTTGAGAGTTTTTGGAACCTGATCAGAATTCTTTAGAAATAAGTGTCATCAGCCAATTGACTGATCACTATGGAATCATCAATAACCTTAAATTGCTCAAAGTCAGAATTTTTAATTGCAAGAGCAAGCATTTCAGCAGCCAAAATAAAAAGTGAAGGCGAAACTGGACAGCCTTGTTTAATACCTCGGCTTATATTAAAGCGAGGAGTGGTCCCTTCAGTCAATGAAACAGAACAATTTGTATCCCAATATAATCTACCAATAATACTTCTAAACTGTTTCCCAAACCCATACAATTCTAAAGCCACAAAGATAAAAAGGGTGTTCGATTGTGTCTAACGCTTTGTAGAAATCAAGAAAAAACATGATACCGTCATCGTTAATTTTGTCTTTATAATCAATCAAATCAAGGACCAAACGAAAACTATTATGAATCAATCTACCCCTCATAAACCCTGACTGTGTATTACTTATAATCTTAGATAATCCGGTTTTCAAACAATTAGAATAAATGTGGGCTAACAATTTATAATCAATATTTAATAATGTAATGGGCCGCAAATTATCTAAAAATTTAGGATCTTTGCCTGGTTTAGGAATAAGAATTATAACCCCTTCATAGTATGGGAAATTGAAAGACATTCAGTAACCTCTGTTAAAGGTTTGAATAAAATACATTTTATAGAATCCCTCAAAAATGTGTAAAAGTTGGCTGTTAAACCATCAGAGCCAGGAGATTTGTCAGAGGGTAAAGATTGCAAAGCAGCCTCCAACTCCTGTAACTAGATTTTTGCATCACAAATCTCTTTAAACTCCAAACTGATTTGTGGAATAAATGGCTTAATAGTCTTAAAAAAAAGCATCTGCATTAATTTGAGAAAATTTCAATTTATATAAGTTACTATAAAAGGAAAATATTTTTTTTGTGCAATATCATGAGCGTTCGTAGATTCATTGCCATCGATAATTAAGGATCGTATATTATTTTTCTCCTGCCTGCTCTTTTCCAATGTACAGAAGTACGCTGAATTTCTCTCCCCCTCTTCGATCCATTTGGCCCTTGAATGAATATAAGCTCCTTTAACCTTTTCAACAAATATAGTATAAAGTTTGGATTGTAAGAACAAAAGCTTTGTTTTATCTGAATCAGTAGACTGACTATTACTGCAACATTCACTTATCCTCTAAAAGGATTTTTAGGCTGCATTAATTAGGTAGACCTGAACTTGGAACACTTCCCATAACACCCGATGTACTTGCCACATCATTAGAAGAAAGGCATCTACGCTAATATTAGTCTGTTTCTCTCTTGTTCCGAGGTCACCGTAGCCACCAGATCCAGTCTGTATCCAGATCAGGCCCCCCAACTGAGCCTGGTTTCTCCCAAGGTTTTTTTCTCCATTCTGTCACCGATGGAGTTTCGGTTCCTTGCCGCTGTCGCCTCTGGCTTGCTTAGTTGGGGTCACTTCATCTACAGCGATATCATTGACTTGATTGCAAATAAATGCACAGACACTATTTAAACTGAACAGAGATGACATAACTGAATTCCATGATGAACTGCCTTTAACTATCATTTTGCATTATTGACACACTGTTTTCCTAATTAATGTTGTTCAGTTGCTTTGACGCAATGTATTTTGTTTAAAGCGCTATATAAATAAAGGTGACTTGACTAATAAGATTAACTTCTAAATGGATCGATTTTTTTTAGCTTTTTACCAAAGGAAATAGAATAACTACGAACTCTAAATTTCAAATATTCCCATTTGCTAATATTCGAGGAGAGTGTACAATCTTCACTCACTTCTGCAACAATATTTTTAATTCCTTGACAAAAGGCCTCCAAGTTAGGAAGATTGGCGTTAAATTTCCAATATCCCTTATTACGACGCCGTGCAGTCAGAGACTTTAAATTTAAACCAATCATGCAATGATCAGAAGTTCCTTAGTAAAGACATAGGCCTGCCACAAAAACCTTAAGTAGCAGAGATTATTTTGCCGTTGATGTAGCCATGGACCTCTAAAATAAGCTTGGTGACCTGCTTCTCTTGCCTGCTTTATCTGCGGCCACAGTAGTGCACTTGCCTCCCTGTCCACTGGAAGGATGTGCTCGACGAAACTGATGCTCAGATCTTTACATACTGAGGAATTCTTCGTAAGACGCCAGAAATCATCTCTATAGTGCCTTATGGTGAATTGGATGACCACCTGTCAGTTTCATCCCATCTCCACCTTCCCTACGCGATGTATCGAATCCACCATACTTTCCAATTTTGTGGACCTCTGTGGATTGATCTTCGCCATGATACCAAGTATCTCGTCCCGTGTTCTTTCTTCAGTTTTCTCTTTTAAACCACAAAGCTTGAGATTCCAGCGTCGCTTATAATGCTC
This sequence comes from Carassius gibelio, assembly GCF_023724105.1. NCBI lineage: Eukaryota > Metazoa > Chordata > Actinopteri > Cypriniformes > Cyprinidae > Carassius > Carassius gibelio. The sequence goes on from NC_068390.1 coordinate 2,904,542, forward strand.
CAGTTCCTGAACCCGCTCCTTAAGACACTTCTTTTCCAAGGTTACTCAACACAGATTTGCAGTCCTTGATCTCCTTTGCATTAAATTCAACACCTTTTGCCAGTTCAGCTATCATTACCGTATTCTGCTTTAGTTGCGTCCCGAAACCCTCCATCATGGCTGTCAGATTATTTATGGCGTCAAGAATAGCGGCATTGGAAACCTCAGGCAGACCATCCCCTTTTACTTTTTTTGGAGATACTGAAATTTTAGAAGGTTTAGATTCCAATGGTCTCCTTATACTCACTGATTGAGTTTGCATCATCTCTTCACTAGTAGGGACAGCGTAGTCATGAGACATTAATGCGTGTGCATCGCTGATTATGACGCAACCATTAGCCTATTTTTTACAAAAACTGCTTCTACGGAACCATAACATAAGATACAAGGTAATGGAGCCTTTTATACATTTTCGTGTTTCTTTAGAAATAATTAATGGACAAATGGAGTCTTTAAATGCCTCAGAAGTTCTTCGCTGTCAAAGTGACGCCAAAATGAATGGGAGTCAATGGAATGCTAACAGCAGGTGGGGGTCCACTAGCCAATGGCAGCGCCCAGGGGTGCTTCAAAAAAATATGAAACCCTGCCTCCCTGCAATCCACCTGTCACTCTAGAGCCCACACCCTTAATTATGCAGAACTTTAAGACTTAATATAATTTAAACAGAGGAGTAATAAAATAATTCACCCCCCTCACAGTTGTCGTGAAGGGTAAAATTAGCTATATAGACCAAAATAATTTTTTGCTCCAGGCTGTAAACGTGTTTTTTTTCTGCTGTAAAGTTGGGCAATTTAACATGGGGATTCTATGGGACTGACTTGTTTTTGCAGCCAGCCTCAAGCACCCACACCCAGTCGATGAATTACAGTTTTATTCACTTCCTTGTTAGTTTCAAGAGAGGGAGCGGGAAGTTGCCAATCGGCCTACACATGCATAGAAAATCCAAGTACAGATTTCAGTTTAAAGACGCAATTGTAATTGTATGTCCCAAAGCTTGCCTTCTCTTCTACTACACAGTCAAAAGTGTGTACTTTTTTCTTCATTAAAAGAGTACATACTTTATGGGCGTAGTATAAGTTAAAACATTGAGATGCAGGGATACTGAACATGAAATCAGCTAACGTCTGCTTTTCCACAAAGCAGTGTATCTGTATTTCCATTATACCATAAAAAAGAAGACTTCTTGGGAAAAACTTGAGATATAGAGGCGTACGTTACCGTATGAGTTAACACTAATAAAATGAATGCTTTTGCGAACGATATTCTACATCTGCTTTAGATGATTGGGAGGCTATGGTTGCAGTTAACTGTAGCAATAGACTTGCTTTCAGATTTGATGACGATTATGTATCCACACAAAAATATACTTAAAACGTGTCACTTGTTATTCGATTTATGTCATTCCATGGATAATTTATTAGATTTATTTCAGTTGTCACGGTGATGATTGTAATAGTGAGTACACGTGTATATTCTCTGTGTATATTTACATGCAAGTGTATCTGTTCTATATCTGTACTCCAATAAAAAAGACAAACGTTATGCTTTTTTATATATGGGGAAAATTACATGGACACAAGTCATATATTTTACACAGGGGCGTAGCCATCTTTTCAGAAGTGAGGGGGACAGAAATTACATACACAAACACACACACACACACACACACACACACACACACACACACACACACACACACACACACACACATATTTATATAATGGATAATGGATACTATTTACTATTAATCACTGTTTTCTATTTGAATATTTTTTTTAATTTAATGTATTCCTGTGATCAGAGGTGTATTTTCAGCATCATTCCTCCAGTCTTCAGTGTTACATTAATCAGAAATTCTTAATTTGCTGATTATCAATATTTAAAACAGAGGAGTACATTTTCTTCAGCCTTTTTTGATGAATAGAAGGATCCACAGATCAGCATTTATGTGAATTATTCTGAATTCTTCTATTTTTTTTTTTTTTGGTTAAATAGGCTAAATGATAGAAATTAGTTCAGAGATTTCTATTTCAGATAAATGTTGCTCTTCTGAACCGTCTATTCATCAAAGAAACCTGAAAAAATATATACTCAGCTGTTTTCAACATTATCATAATACACGTTTTTTTTTTTTTTTTTTAGCGGCAAATCAGAATATCAGAATTATTTCTGATTTTTTCTCTAATTTCTAGATTTTGATTGGCTTAGAAATCTGAAGATTTCAGTTTAGTTTCAGTTTTCTTACAAAACTGCTGAACAAAAACAAATAATGATTTGTTTATATAGTACTGCAAACACTTGTTATCACATAATAAGGCAGAATTGTTTATTTACTCCAATAAATGCTATGTAAATTAGAATTGCATTGTTCATATATTTTGTCACCTGCTGGAGATTTTTTTTGGACTTGAAAAAAACAAAACCGAAAACAACTGTTTTCATACAGCGGTAGATGGACGCTGTTGTCCATATTATGAGTTTCCTGTTAAGACTTTCTGCGCGAGTGCGCCCTCCGTCTTTGAGTATGAATGAAGCACACACTGAGTGTTTAGCGCCCTGTGATGTTCATCTCACCTTCTCGGTCCGAAAAAACATCAGGTCATGCGCAGACTATGCTGTCTCTTTGAGTTTAAATCTATATTTATTCACACCATTTAATGAAAACCTCTATATGAACACATTTGCCCGAAAAAGTGCGGGGGACGAATTTCTGTGATGATAAAAGTAGGGGGACACGTCCCCCGCGTAATCTACGCCCCTGATTTTACACATATTAAGGTGCAAACCATTTTTACATATTAAGGCATATTAAGTGTACTCACTTAAACGTTAAAAACTAACGTGTAACATGCTTTGCCCCAACGTAGCCTACCAGATCAATTAATTCTGTCTCGAGTGAATTTTAATTAGAGTGGGCGGGGCAACTTCGAGGGGGCGTGTCTATTGCGTTTAACGTTGGCTGTTTGATTACGCTCGTCAGTTAGAAGTGATTATTTATCAGTGGATTTTCTACAAAATCACTTTAATTCGACGTTATTTCATATGTATTAAAATAGTTGTACACTATGTAAGCGTCTCAGATCGACTGAAGAAGAATGGAGAAGAAATCTGCCTCAGATTATGAAGGTAACGTTGGAGTCACATGTTAATGATGTTATAACCCTTACAAGAACGTTGGCACAAACAAAGCTCACAGTTATTGAGTGTTTGTAATGATTGGATGGTCAAATGCAAAAGCATGTTGCTGTAAAAGTCCATTTTAAGTACACTACCGTCCCAAACTAGCTTCTTTGTAAAAAGAAAAAAAAAACTGACATGAGATTATTTTTGCTTTGCATTTTCTTCGTTAAATCGACAACATGTTTGCTACGACAAGTTCCTCTAAACGGCACGCTGATCTTCACTGGACACGGAGTTTATTTATTTATTTAAAATAATTTGAGCCACAGTTATGGTGTCTTTCACCCCCTGCTGAAGTTTTTACCAGAACTAACGTTAGTTACATATTCAATATCATATTGTTGGCGCCTCGGACAAGGCATGTTTATTTATATGGAACATTTCTTACACAATGGTAATTCAAAATGCTTTACATAAAAAGGAATTAAAATAATCATAAACCGAATCACGACAATAAAAGCAAAGAAAAAACAAATTGTTGTTTGTCATTTTAACACTAAGGTGTTGAAGTAGTGACAGGTGGTTTCAAAATAAAATAAAACTGTTCCTACAATCCAAAGTTGTACAAAATAAAAAAGAAACTAAAGTTAAGAGTTAAATTAAGAATTAAGAATTTGTTAGTTGTGTGTTATAATACGGTTTTACTTGGAAAATGTTATGTTGATCTGTGAGTGGGGGTTACATCGTTAGTCTATGGAGCCAGAAGAGTCTCAATAAGAATAAATGCACACACTACATTCACATATGCACACATAGGATTCATACATGCACACACATAATTCATAAATACACACACAGGATACACAAATGCACACAAAATTCACAAATGCACACACAAAATTTAAAAAGCACAGAAGATTTACAAATGCATACAAAATTCAGAAATGCACACAAAATTCAGAAATACACACACAATTTAGAAATGCAAACAACATTTACAAATGCACTCAAGATTCACAAATGCACAGGACAAGATTCACAAATGTATTTCTGATGCACACACACATATATCTTGATTTACAAACTGCTTGCGGTCTGTGAACTTCACTGCATTCGTGTGTGAATTTTGAGACTCCCTTGACTTGGCTCGACACACAAATGCCTTTTTTTAAACAGGGAATGATCTGCAACCAATCAGATATCTCCCTTGTTTTAGCCAATCACAAGAATGCACCCCACGTGGGGGATTGTTTACTTATAAGCCAATCAGCGAACGACTCACTTTCCTCACGCAGCGAACGACTCCCTTTCCTCAGCGAACGACTCACTTACCTCACACAGCCGGCGACTCACTTTGCGCAGCCAGCGACCCACTTTGCGCAGCGAACGACTCACTATCCTCATGAGTCACGCAGCGAACGACTCACTTTCCTCACCCAGCGAGCGACTCACTTTCCTCACCCAGCGAGCGACTCACTTACCTCACGAGACACGCAGCGAACGACTCACTTTCCTCACCCAGCGAGCGACTCACTTTCCTCAGCGAACGATTCACTTTCCTCACGAGTCACGCAGCGAACGACTCACTTTCCTCACCCAGCGAGCGACTCACTTTCCTCACCCAGCGAGCGACTCACTTACCTCACGAGACACGCAGCGAACGACTCACTTTCCTCACCCAGCGAGCGACTCACTTTCCTCAGCGAACGATTCACTTTCCTCACGAGTCACGCAGCGAACGACTCACTTTCCTCAGCGAACGATTCACTTTCCTCAAGCAGCGATCAACTCACTTTCCTAAGCGAACGACAGCCGCAGACCCACTTTTCGCAGCCAGAGAGCCACTTTCCTCTCGCAGCGGACCACTGACTCTCTCTTCATGTAGGGACTGAATATTATAATTAAAGTGACTTCTATATTGCATCCAAAAGAATATTTAGATATATTTAAATATTCATAAAGGTTTAAACATTTTTTTTTTTTTTTACTTTCATTAAAATATTTCAATAAAATGAAATAATTGCCTATTGCAAATTTATGAATCCATGGTTAACTTTTTTTCTGCAGTCACTGGGCTATATGTATTGAGACATTTTTAAATTTATATTTAGTAAAAAATAATAAAAAATAAACCTGAATTGTAATCTAAACATCTGTATTTTCATACAATTTAATACAATTGCTGTGTGAACATGTTCATGTGATTGGCTTATAAGTAAACAATCCCCCACATGGGGTGCATTCTTGTGATTGGCTAAAATAAGGGAGATATCTGATTGGTTGCTGATCATTCCCTGTTTAAAAAAAAGCATTTGTGTGTAGAGCCAAGTCAGGGGAGTCTCAAAATTCACACACGAATGCAGTGAAGTTCACAGACCGCAAGCAGTTTGTGAATCAAGATATATGTGTGTGTGCATCAGAAATACATTTGTGAATCTTGTCCTGTGCATTTGTGAATCTTGAGTGCATTTGTAAATGTTGTTTGCATTTCTGAATTGTGTGTGTATTTCTGATTTTTGTGTGCATTTCTGAATTTTGTATGCATTTGTGAATCTTCTGTGCTTTTTAAATTTTGTGTGTGCATTTGTGAATTTTGTGCGCATTTGTGTATCTTGTGTGTGTATTTATGAATCATGTGTGTGCATCTATGAATCCTGTGTGTGCATATGTGAATGTAGTGTGTGCATTTATCTTTATTGAGACTCTTCTGGCTCCATATTAGTCTTCCTGAGAAGGACCCATGGGTTTTTGTATTAATCACAGTGTGACTACTGTCCTTGGCACAGTACTGGGACATTAAAACCCACACAAGTGTTCATTTAGGTTCATGATTATCTGCATTTAAGGAACAAGTTCAAAAGCAGGTTCAGTAAGTCTGTATATATATATATATATATATATATATATGAATTGCTCTCAGTGTGTGTGTCCGGTGTGGATGTGATGTCAGAGGTTGCTCGTGCTGAACGGTTTGGTTGTCTCTGTAGGAGCGGGGAGCTGGTATATGAGAGTCTCTAAACTGGCTGTGGCCGTGGCTGTTATTAAGATCAGCCCGTCAGGACGAGCCAGACAGTTCGCTGAATCTCTGGCTGATCGACTCCGACAGCAGGACGAAGGCTGGAGATCTAAAGCTCATAGTCTTCATGAAGATCTGCTGCATCTCAGACAAGAGCTGCTTCTCACTCGCGTACTGTTCGAGACCAAGAGGAATGATGCGCCCGGACAAGGTAGGACTTTATATGAATCTGTTTCAGGCCTGGAAATAAAAAAAAAAAAGTTGAATGATCATGCCTTTATCTATGGAAGTCCTAAGAGGCCATGGATTGTCATTATTTTTCTTGTTTTCTCATTATCACAGCTTCATTTTCTTCTGATCTTGAGATGTTATTCTCTAAGTTACACAACTCCGGCACTAGGTGGCCATACAGAACAGATTATAACTGATGAGGAATATATCCACCTTACTTTAATTCATATTGGACAGAGTGAAGACCTTACATTGTGCTGTATTGTGTTCGATTAGGTTTATTTTATGTTGTGCATTTAGAATGTGCATTTTAATCTTATATTTTTAATTATTAAATGGATATTTACACAAACACATACAGTAACACTCTTCTCAAACCGCATCCTAAACTTGTAACACACATGATATCAGTCCCAGCCTACTCTACATGACAAATAAAAATCACAAACATATGCTTGCATGCAGTACAATGCATTATTCATATATTGTAGACTTTATTATGAAGCAAAGCACACTTTTGCTTAAAAATAAACACAGCATAAACACAAGATGGTGTGCACCTCACAGAGACCTAAAGGTGAGTAACACATATGGAATCTGCAAATGATTAATCTTTTCCCTTTAATCTTTCACAACACCTCACAAATAAAACTGTGGTTTCTGACTAATAGCAGTGTGTCAAAAGACACGTGGCCGCATCTTCTTGCAGCAGCATATTCAGACCAGCGCCTGCAAATCACTATGAAGAATATTCAGAGAGTTTGCATTACAGACCTGCAAGATCAAAAACCAGTGCAGAGGGTGGTGACAGGATTTAAGCTACCAAAAATTCAGGCCCTGTGTCCCTCTTGATTGCTAAAACACTATAGCCAGTTTTTTGAACTGCAATTTAAAAACCATAACAACATTTTTTTAAAAAGCACACCCATTACCCTAAACTATAAACACTATTCCCCTTCTTTGACACAATTAGGGGCCTATGAAATCTGTTTTATATTTTCCAAAATTATTTTTTAATTTTTTTTTAAATTCCGTTTACATTTTTCTGGATTCTATTTTTTTTTTCTGTTTTAATTTCTCAACTCCTTTTTAATGGTTAAATTTGTATTAAACAAAAATCATGTCTAATTAATTAAAATCATAACACTTATACATTTATACAACAAACTATTAAAGGTTTAGGTTTAGGGCCCTCTGAAAAAAAAAAAAAATTATTATATAAAATTAAGCAAACTTTATTTTTTTGGTAATTTACTATTAAATTTACTAGTAAAAATGTTGATTCAGGGCTCCAAACTGCGACTAAAACGGTCGCATTTGCGACCATAAATAATAAAATGCGAGTAAAGTTTTTGCTGAGGTAGCCACTGGCCACTAGGGCTATGTATTTACATGTTATCTCTTAAAAAATTGCATGTAATGCCTTTTTTCATGATTGTTTTGCATTCACATCTTTTATGTTCGCGCATTGAGAGAATGCGCATCAAAGTTTTAGTGGGAAAAAGAGAGCGAGAGAGGACTAATGGAGACTTGAAGAGAAAGTGCAGAAAAACAGCGTCTATTTCTTTCATAACTTGAACAAACTACAACAGATAAAGCTGTCATCTGTGTGGATATTGGCAATATCGTTAACAGTTCTTGTTTATAATCATAAGGCTTCTTCTTAACAAGATCTTAGTCCATGCTGTGTTCTGTTAATGCATGAACTTCATTTGAAGTGCACTTGCCCTCCAGTAAATCGCAAAAAGCTTTTTGCTTTGTTACTTTTTAATTTACAAAGTATCAGCTTTAAAATTATTCAAAATTCATAACAAAATTCAAACAATAAATACAGTTTTGGTGCTCTTTAAGGGGCCGTTCACATATCGCGCCTAAAAACGCGTGGAAAACGCTAGGCGAGCCGCTTTCTGATTTTTTTCCAAAAACCTTCAGGCTCTTGCGATCCTGAGGGGTCTGCCGTTGCTAAGCAACCATGAGCTGCTCTCTCCCTGAAGACGCATACATTTTTGCAAAGGATAAATTGACCTTTTGGTGTCCATAAGCTCATCAGTCAGCTAGAAAAATAACTATAAAAAGGAGCATTTTGCTATATTTATGAGCTATTGAATTTTAATATTTTTACTTAACCTGTTGTCATGATTCAACTCCTTCTATAAAATTTAATTTTACTAATTAAGAAAAACAGACTGAAAGTGTGAAAGACATGCACTCTTACAAATAAAGGAGCTTAAAAGTTTCTTTACAGAACAATTTTGGTTCCACAAAGAACCATTCAGTCAAAGGCTCTTTGAAGAACAATCTCTTTCTGACCTTTTCATAATCTGTTGTCTTTGAATGTTAAAGGTTCTTTATGAAACCATTTAGACAGGACAAAAAGGTTATTCTATGGTATCATGAAGCACCTTTATTTTTAAGAGAGTATGACAACATTTACAGGATGCATTGAGGAGGACCCCAAACTATACTCAGGTGCCAAGTGATGCTTATGGTCCATGATATTGGTCCAGGTTTTGTGTAATAAACAACGCATGACTGTATATTTCAAGTTGGAAAAGAGATTTAGCTCCCACTTTAAGTGAACCTTCATTCCCAGGTTATCTACAAGGTGGATTAAAATGCTGATAAAGTCAACAAAAGATGAGACATAAACACATCAGTATGATTAAAAAGTTAAAATGTAAATTAAACAATTTAAATAAAACACATAAAACATGTTTATTCTGTGGCACCTAAAAAAAAAATTTGGCACCTAAGTTTTTTTCTTATAGGAGCTAATGGCTCCTTACTCGATTTTTTTGTTTGGAGCCCTGTGATTGATTATTTCCTTAAAAATTGTTTCATTTTAGTAGTAGTAGTAGTAGTAGGCTATGTACATTATACATAGTAATAGTAATACATTTACATTAATTAATTTAAATTAAACCAGAGTTTTATTTTGACTGGTTGCTGTGAATACATTTTCAGTTCTGTGTATATGACGCTAGTTTTACTCAAATCAAACGGTCAGATGCTCATGAAGTGACTCTTATAACAGTTCTGGAGATGTTCCTCATGTGTTCACATAGTCATTTAGTGAGACAAGCTGAAATCACCGCGCTTCTGCGCCATTCATTAACAGAGACACACAGAACATACAGGATTCATATTAAATAGACTTTTCCGGGTTATTATTTACAGGTATTAGTCCATATTGTGGAATTACCTACTTTTGATAAATTCATTTAAAAAATTTTAAATTCTCTGACATTCCACGTTAAACTGTAAACTTCGTTTTTATGACTGGATTCCGTGATTCCGTCCGCCTTTTCTGCATCGTGGAAATCATAGGGCCCTACACAGTCAAATTTGGTGAACTGTTACTGCAATACTCTACACACAAATCACTACATTTCTCAGTGCTTACACCATATGGTCATTAAAGAGACATGAAGGAAGAGGTTTTGAGTAGAGAGCTTCATTTTGACCTGAATATAGGAAGTTTGGGGAATTGAGTTATGGATTTGTGTTAAGAGATTCGCAAAAAAAAGAAGGCATCATTTCAGGAAATGTGTTTACTCAATTGAGAAAAACTGTAAGATGTGTTTTTGTTAATCCGATCACAATCAGTGAACCCTAAAACAGGAAAGGGATCAGTACAGATCACTAAAAACACCTACAGAGGTAGTCAAAAAACCATTTCATTAGTAATGGAAATCATAAGTGTCCCAAATATGTTCCAGATTACAGAGAAACGACATTTGCTCATCGCTCTGTCACCCAACATTTAATCGTGCTAGGACACGTTATAAGGGAGTGCAGCAAGAAAACAGATTCAGAATTTGCTTCATTGAGCCAAAACCACAGTTTACTATGGAAATCGCAGTTTCAATTTTAATAATGTTTATTCTATTACTACCTATTGACTCATAAGCCGCACTCTTTGTATTTGTGTGTGGCACTTGGCCACTTGAAACAGAATAAAAGGGGAGATTAAACACACTGTACAAACCCTTTCTTCCTGAAGGTGAGTCATACTGTTGTCACTTTTAGAGCCGCTTTACCCAGCCATCACCAAAATGATCAACACAAAAGCCCCATCTCAACCTCAGGGGGAAAAATATTAATAAAGAATTACACACATCATAAGTGCAATTGTTTTTTTTATATGCAAATTAAGGGTGTATTTACACCGGTCTTGTTTGGTTCGATTGAATTGAACTCAAGTTAATTTCCCCTCTTGGTGCAGACCTTTTTGGTCTAAGTGAATACAGCATGGTCCCTACACAGTGTTCATTGCTCCCTACTACCTGAGCAGGGGAAATCTGTTAAAGTTTACCTCACTTCGGAAAATTCATTCAAAAAATTCATTTGCGCTGCTCAACCTCTTAACCAACTGGCAACTTTTTAAATACAATAATGCGATACAAAAAAAAAAAAAAAAAAAAAAGTATATCAGGTTAAATGTTTTACACAGATTAAAGTGCAAAAGTACTATAAAGAACATAGGTATCACTTTACAAAAAGACTTCATCAGTTAATTTTAGTTAATGCATTAACACTCACAATGAGCAATAGATACATTTGCTACAGAAGTAATAAATGTCTTCATTCATGTTAGCTCATTAATTAACACAGTTGCAATTTACAATTTTAACATGTTATTAAATATTGGAATTCCTAAAATTACTGACTTTTCAGAGGAATTTTTCATTGGCAGTTAATGTTAACTAATTAATTAACTAATGAAGCCCAAATGTAAAGTGTGTATGAACAATAAACAATCAGAACACTTTCAAACAATATCTATGGCATGTTGTATTCCAGATTAAAATACAAAAATAAATAGCCGTTTAAGTCTAAATATTTAAGTATTTGGTGCTGTGATGAACACCATTTAAGTCTATTTAAATTGTGTTTTAGAAAGTAATGCAGCTGCTTTATTTATTGGGTTTTCAGGATAACGGCTGCATTTTCTGCATTTTAGCGCCATCTGCTGTCAAAGAGTGAAAGTGCTTTCATTCAGTGCATTTCTCATGCATTCCCCATGTGCTTCTCATGCATGCTTGTACATCAGAGTCCACACACGTCTTTCAAGCAGCATACAGCAGTGTTGTGCATTTTGACTAATTGATGGGAATCGTATTCTTAAAATGCATCCCATCCCAAGTTCTGAATAATTTATAATGTACAATTATTCACGTTATTTAGAAGTGTCCACGATAACTTCTAAAAAACAATAAATATTGTGCATATTCATTACCGTGATATCGCATTACAGAGTACCGGCATATGTCTACATCAAAGATCTCTGTAAATAAATACAATTTAAATTAGCATCTCGTACACTTCAATGTACTTTGAATGGAACATATTACATTTGCTTCAAACTGAAATCATGGCAGAATATCCTGTCTACTTGGCAGGGATCTTAAGTTCAAATAGAACAAACGTCTGAAGCCATAAGAGAAACATACAAAATTCTGTAATCTTGACTAGCAGTGTTGGTAGCTTAGTTTGGTGGGGGATATGAGATATGAGACTCTGTAAAGACGTCAGTTCACCATACCACATGAGGGATATTTGTGAACAGATTCCATTGAAATTAGAGGACTTGTCTTTGGATACAATTGGCTATCACCAATATTGCTATAAAAGCTTTACAGGGAAAATAGATTGTTTACAATGTCAAAGGCTTCTACATCTGGTGAATCATTATCATTGAAAAGGGACTCTTATAAATATCAAAATCAAATGTCTGTGCATTGTCAATGTAGGACCTCGAAAGCAGTAAATTAACTTTATAACTTTATAACCTATTTGCTTCAATAGAGGTGTCGATGGTAGCTTCTTTTGACTCTTTGGAGGGTGGAGGGTGAATGCTGCTTCTTGAAGTTGGTCAGCTGTTCCAAGTTTGTATGCACATCCAACTTCTTCATCTACAGTAATTCTAGAGCTGTATATGAGGTTCAACTTAATACACTCATGTTGTTGCACCTTGGAGAATGTGATTTAATTTTATGTGCTGCTATCTTCTGGGGCTGCAGGCTGCCAGTGTTGTCTGTTGCCTTTTCTACTCTCTCCCTTCCACGCTCTTGGCTTTGGTACTCTGTGTTGAAGTTGTTTCTGCATGATGGATGATACTTAGCTTCCATTACAAAAAGGTCCTTGCCTTGCACCTTGCGATAAAGAGCCTCTTTCATTAATTCCTGTGCCCTAGGTTCAATAACTTTCCAGGCTGGTTCTTTGTGTTTCCAACTCTGAAACTTTGTAAGCTCTTCAGTCTTGCCCCTGAACTTTTTATTATGCTTTGTCACAGAAAATGCACTGATTGGGGAAACAAGAAGGAACACCTTCTTGGAGCTCCTTCAGATTGAACTGACAGTGATTGGACATGGCGCAGAGAATCCCTTTTCACTGATAATGATTCACCAGATGTAGAAGCCTTTGACACTTGTAAACGGATTATTAGGAACACCTGTTCAATTTCTAATTCATGCAATAATCTAATCAACCAATCACATGGCAGTTGCTTCAATGCATTTAGAGGTGTGGTCCTGGTCAAGACAATCTCCTGAACTCCAAACTCAATGTCAGAATGGGAAAGAAAGGTGATTTAAGCAATTTTGAATGTGGCATGGTTGGTGCAAGACGGGCCCGTCTGAGTATTTCACAATCTGCTCAGTTACTGGGATTTTCACACACAACCATTTCTAGGGTTTACAAATAATGGTGTGAAAAGGGAAAAACATCCAGTATGCAGCAGTCCTGTGGGTGAAAATGCCTTGTTGATGCTGGAGGTCAGAGGAGAATGGGCCGACTGATTCAAGCTGATAGAAGAGCAACTTTGACTGAAATAACCACTGGTTACAACCGAGGTATGCAGCAAAGCATTTGTGAAGCCTCAACACACACAACCTTGAGGCGGATGACTTACAACAGCAGAAGACCCCACCGGGTACCACTCAGCTCACCAAAATTGGACAGTTGAAGACAGTTGTTGCCTGGTCTGATGAGTCTCTGATGATTTCTGTTGAGACATTCAGATGGTAGAGTCAGAATTTGGCGTAAACAGAATGAGAACATGGATCAAGCATGCCTTGTTACCACTGTGCAGGCTGCTGGTGGTGGTGTAATGGTGTGGGTGATGTTTTCTTGGTACACTTTAGGCCCCTTAGTGCCAATTGGGCATAGTTTAAATGCCACAGCCTACCAGAGCATTGTTTCTGACCATGTCCATCCCTTTATGACCACCATGTACCCATCCTCTGATGGCTACTTCCAGCAGGATAATGCACCATGTCACAAAGCTTGAATCATTTCAAATTGGTTTCTTGAACATGACAATGAGTTCACTGTACTCTGGTGCCCCACAGTCACCAGATCTCAAACCAATAGAGCATCTTTGGGATTTGGTGGAACGGGAGCTTCGTGCCCTGGATGTGCATCCAACAAATCTCCAACTGCAAGATGCTATCCTATCAATATGGGCCAACATCTCTAAAGAATGCTTTCAGCACCTTGTTGAATCAATGCAACATATAATTAAGGCAGTTCTGAACGCGAAAGGGGGTCAAACACAGTATTAGTATGGTGTTCTTAATAATCCTTTAGGTGAGTGTATTTTCCCTGTAAAGCTTTTATAGCAGTATTGGTGATAGCCAATTGTATCCAAAGACAAGTCCTCTAATTTCAATGGAATCTGTTCACAAATATCCCTCATGTGGTATGGTGAACTGACGTCTTCACAGGGTCTCATATCTCATATACTGTGTTGACCTGCATGTGTTGAGTGTTGTAAAATTACCATACTCAGAAAGAGTTGAGACATGTAAAATACATGTTAGGGAACGAATACTCTTTGGAGGCACTTCAGCTGTGTTACAATGTTTAATTTCCCCTTGGTATGTATGTATGAAGTATTGAGCCTGGAAAAAAAAAAAAAACTAGCTAGTAGCTAATTTTTCTAAAAGAGAGAGCAGTGGGAGCTGGCAATCTGTAGGTACGAACCGATGACCACCAACTGCCAACTGCAAAGCCCCAAAAATCAAAAACTTGTAGTTTCTCAGTCACAGTCACTTAACTTTTTGGACCTTTTTGGATTTTTTCTGTAGTTTGTTTTTAATTTATTTATTTATTTATTTATTTATTTATTTATTTATTTTTATTTAAGTTTATTTGCTTTGTTTTGTTTACTTCAAAAGTAAAACTATTTTAAATATCTTCAGGTTCAGGATAGGTGAAGTGAAAAAAAAAAAAAAAAAAACATTTCAGGCTGCTAAGTATAATAAAAATGCTGTCAAATGAACTTGCATTGAAAAATGTGTCCATTTGTCTCTGTGAGTTGTTTACATAAAGTTATGCCACTTTATATCATATTTAGATTTTTCGGGTTTGGTGCAAAGGGTTAAAAATTAAGCATTTTGGACATTATTTCAGCTTGGTACCCAATTTAATCTTAAAATAGACACTTGAATGATAAAGAAATAACAGGTTAAGGAAAAAAAATCACCCTATGCGCTATGCGAAAATAGTTGATCCTCTACACATCTTTGACAATTTTTCCTATTTTTGTCCAGAAATAAGGTCAATATGTTGTCAAATGTCAAAAATAACCATTCCATTAAATTCCTGGGGTCAGAATTGTACGGGAAAATGTGTTCATTTGTCTCTGTATGTTGTTTACTTCTAATGTTATGCCACTTTCTATATCACTTTTTGATTTTTCGGGTTCCGGTTGGGTGCAGCAAAGGGTTAAAAAGAACCTCTTGGGACATTATTTCAGCTTGGTACCTGGCAGATTATGAAAATAGACACTTTGGCACAGGTGGCATAAAAAAAGCCGGGGGGTGCGCGTGGACCCCTATTTCCATCTAGACTATAGTGGTGGTGCTTTGTTGCTCATTTAGTGTTTCTGTAAAAAAGGAAAAAACTAACAATAATACTTATAAGATGATGATATTAATACAAACTCTACTAATAATCACATTATAAAACACACTAAGGATTAGCGAGCTACTGGATTCATGAATATTAATAAGGTTGTGTGTTCGCTCGAACTGATTTGCTGAAATCAAAACCGGGACGATAATAGGTGAGCACCAGCCAATGAGATTGTGGCTTGCACATTAGCTCCGCCCACTACCAGAAAACCCGGCAGCTCTTAAAAGCTGAAAAACATCATAGGAACTTATTTTGACAGGAAAATAGAACACAATATATTGTTTATATGAAGCGCGTCCAATCTGCATGTCTGTAAGACTCTCTCGCTCTGCAAAAAAAATGCAATCTACCTGAGAAAGGACGTCTTTCAGTATTGTAAGTTAATATTGTTAAATAGTAGGGTTGGGTATCGATTGGGTTTTATACGATACCGGTGCCATTTCGATACTTTTAAAATGGTTCAATAATAATCTATTGAAATCGTTGAATGCACAAGCAGTCTGACAACAGACTGCCTAGACTTTTGCACAGTAGTGTATATATAGAGTACGTATAATTAGATAGTATATTTAAATAAGTGTAATGCGTTCATATGTGTTAAGGGCTATATTTTCGCTGGAGGAAACGGCTGTGGTGTGATGAGCGGTGAACAGCGGAAACTTACAGTAGATGAGAAACCGACTGCTCCCTCGTGACCTTTTGTGAACTCTATTTATGACAAAGAACTGTACATATACAGATATTTTAACAATCTATTGATAAACACACAGTGTGTCCACTGTTTCTGTTTGAGTCTGCTGCGGTCTGCGGATTTAATAGAACGCTGAAAGACAGGGAGGAGACAGATCTGCCGCCATTTTCATATGACATTTAAGAGGACTAACTTTGAGGTGATCGTGAATTTGTGTACAGTTTACGGAGTTAAATGCTATAACCCCACTAAAAAGCCTAGCGACGCCTATGATTCTTGTGTAGATTTCGGAGAACCAGCACAAATATGTAAAATGATCGCTCAGGCATTTAATAGGCAACGAAATCTGCATTCTTATTCGGTTTGGTGCATACTGGATCCATAGCTACCTGGGCCCTATTGGTACCGGGTTTCGATACCCAACCCTATTAAATAGAAACAAAATTAAACATTTTTAAATATGTAACTTCTAGCATATTCCTAAACCTGGATCTCATTAATATTGAAGAACAAATTCAAGCACCAAAAGCAGCCCACACACTCCAAGTTATTTGAAATATGAATCCTGCATGTTCTGTGCATCTCTGTGTGAATGAATGAATGGCAGAGACGTGTAGGTTTGTTTACTACATAGACTGAAGTGCGTGACGTTTAGAGTAATTTCCGCATCTGCCGTCTCAATGAGGACACAAATACATAAACAACATCATCACCAGAACTGTTCTGAGTCACTTCACAAGTATTTTACCATTTAATTTGAGTAAAACCAGTGTCAATTTAAAGGTATTCACATCAACCCGTCAAAATAAAAGTTAATTTTTAAGGCATTGTGCTAGAAATATTGCTATCATTTAGTAGGATATATGTGATACTGCTAATACTGTTAAAAAACAACACACAAAAAAAGAAAGTACTAAAGTACTTTAGCGCGAAAGTACATGAATATAATGCGCTCTCTCTCAGAGTGCGAGCCCAGATAAAATTCTAACAAGAGCAACATGTATCTGAGAGCGCGCGCGAGCAGAGAGATTCGCGCTCACGCATTATATTAAAGTACTTTCGCGCTACAATAATGCGCTTTCGACATTTGACAGGGAAATAACGCCTTTCACACATACTCCGTCTGCAGTCCGTGTGTGTTTTGTATGTGGTGCAGAAGCAGCACGGACTCATACTCGTGCTTTCACACAGGACGCGTTTGCAGTCCGCTACTCGGTACGTGAACGATCGCTGCACTGCTGCAGACACACTGTTCCTGGAATACACTGATGGACCACAACCGCGTGAACGCTGGAATCCGTTAACATGGGTGCGTAAAAAAATAAGCAGTGCATACGCACTGCAGACGGAGTAATGTGTGAAACAGGCGTAAGGTTGTTTGCACCTTGTGCAATGTGGAATTCGTTTAAAGCTTTCTCAAGCAGTTTGTGATGCATTTTGGAAACAAGAGATGAACCCCTGGTCTAATGCACCACCTGTCTTGAGAAACCCCTTCTCAAAGACTTAACGTTACTTTTAGTCATTATTTTATTTGGGTAACACACATTCTGAATGCCTTCGGGACAATTCAGGTGTGCCATTTTAATGTAGATTAATCTACATTAATTCCAAGATTACAGTGATCTTAATCTAGATAAAAAAAAAAAAAAAATCTATGCCCACCACTTTTTATATATATATATATATATATATATATATATATATATATATATATATATATATATATATATATATATATATAAAATTACCTGTATTACAGTGTATGATGTAGCTGTCCATCAGTGTATACAATGTGCAAAGTAATTAAACCAAGAAGTACACGATTTATAAAGTTATTGGCTTCTAAAGTAAGGAGTCGACTCTGAATCGCTGAAACGAGTCGTTATAGATTTCAAATCTTTTGCCCATCTCTATGTACGTCACTAGGAACACTTTGCATAATAATCTCCGCCTACCGTCTTGGGAGAAACGGAACTCTGACCTGTATTTATGCAAGTCACATGTGAGTAAATCTGTTGTCTCCTTTGTCAGAGTGCAGCTGTTAATGATCTGGGATTCTGCTCATAGCATCATACATCATACATTACGATTGTGGTGTCAATCTGAGCGTGTTTGCTGTGTTTATAGAAGTCTAGTGTTTATATATGACTAAACAAACTGAATTGATGGAGAAAAACACGTTAGGTTCTGAAACAAATGCTAAATACAAGCCAGGCACGAAAAATACCTAAAATGATAAAGCTTGAGTAATTGTCTCAGAATGATGCTTACATAATGTGTTTTGCCTTCACAGGTCAAGAGTTTCCCAGAGTACTCTCTCAGGATGACCCGCAACAGTTAAAGGCTGACTCTGGCTGTGACACTGATAAAAGCTCACAAGCACAGATATATGGTGCTCTGGGACAATGCTTGCCTCCGACCCCGCCAAACAGTCAGAACTTTCCCCTCCACAACAGGAAATGGCGCCAGGACCACAAGCTGTTAAAACACATGCAGTTTCTACACTGTCTGAGTGGCTTGCGCGGAGGCTGTGAGTCATCACTTTATCTTGATGGGCAAGTGGTCTGGGATTCAGTAGTGCAGTTGCTGGATTCTGTGGTGGAGGTTTTCCGGCAGGCACATGCTGGACAGCCTCTGGATCACCCAGAGCAGCTGCTTCATGCTTCACAGGTGGTGGCACAGACCCTGAGTCGTGGTGGCTGTTCAGTGCAGCTCTTCAGTAAAGTGGATGATCTGTTGAAGGAGATGATCAACCTACTGCTTAACAACCAACAACTCAATTTGGTAAGAGACAGAGGTTCATGTACTGTGGGGTTGCAGACTGAGCAAGAAGTGGGCCAAGAAACGTATAGTTATCGCCAATAGCATTCAGTTAGGGCCTTCAGTAAGCAACTTTAAACTACATACCCTTACACATCTATCTTACACATCTCTGTAACAGCTAATGCAGCCATATGCTGCATGGAACCTCAAAATCTAATTTTGATCAGATTTGATGTCTTTGAGCAAAAGGGAAGCACTATCTGTAGTGCTGGCCCTGTTTTCATACAGTCTGTTCTGGCCACAGACTTTTTTTTTTATGTAGGATCATAGGCCATTTTGTGGACATTACACAAATAACAATGATAATAATAAAAAAAAATTAGGCAATTTTATTTTTTTACACCAGACAGATCTTTCTGTACTTGCTTGCTTAAAGGGATAGTTCACCCAAAAATGAAAATGATGTCATTAATAGAGCCCGACCGATATGGATTTTTGGGGGCCGATGCCGATATTACCTCGAAAAGAGACGATTTATAAGCCGATATTTTGATTTTGAAAATAAACTGGATATTAGACCCATTTCCTATAAACGGCACTTACACAACATTCAATAGCAAAATATCTGCCTGTTCTATGTATGTGGGCTGTATAAACCATTTTCCAGAAGGGATTTATGTATAAAAAAAAAAAAAAAAAAAAGATTACAGTCTCAATGACTAAACAATTGCACATCAAAAGTATATATTTTTTAATGATCAAAAAACAGTCTGGTTTTAAACATTTAACACTTTTACTTTCTTCCAGTTGAAGCTGGTTTTGACAGTCTGTGTGTGTACTGTAAATAACTTTAGTATTATAATTTAAGGTATTTGCAGAAGTAGTCCCACACTTTGCTGCTACAGCATTTCCCTTTTTCAGCCATCTGTAGGGCAGAAAGAGAGACAGAGAAAGAATAAGCATGTGTATTAATAATATCACCATGTATCATTACTCATGTCATCATTAGAATTATAATAATAATAAACAGGGATCTCCTACATAGGCAAAAATGAGAAATATATATATATTTTTTATTTGTCAAGCAATAGGTATTACCTACTTATATTTAACTATATTATTTCAACATTTCCCTGTTATGTCTGTAAAGCTGCTTTGAAACAATATGTAAAAAGAAAAAAGCGCGTGTTCAGCTCACATTTATTTACATGTCCCCTCTGGTTTAATCATTTCTGACGCACCTACTGTAGTTTCTGTAACTACACTACATTGGCTCTCACAGACACATTCACAACGGACCCGTATATCTTCTCCTCTTCTCTTTGTGCAGTCTGAATCAAAACATCGTCATGCACTGGCGAACGTAAAGTTAGCCTACTGTTACCGGAAGATTACGGAATCAATTCGAAGTTGAATGGTTAATGTTAGTGCCATGAACACACTGCTGTCAGTTTTGAGAAGAACCACCTTCAAACAAGTTAATAGCAAGCATTTAAGGGGCCTGCTAAAAAGGAAGCTATATTAGCGTTAGAGTAACGTAACCAGCCTGAATTCACCAAATTGTGCTCTGGACCTGAGGGTAGCCTCTTCTTCCTTGCTTCTCTCTTAATTCTCATCAGCAGGACTAGCGCTATCGCTCGCTTCTTACAACGGGACAGATACATGTTTGCTGCTGACCGAAAGGAGGAACAACAGACTATGAAAGAGCTCCCGCTAAAAGTTTTTAAAACTCCACCAACGCCATAGCGCAGCGCAAATCGCGTTGTATCTGAAGGGCAACGCTAAACCCAGCGGGCAAGCGCCGTGCATACCGCGTCCTGTGTGAAAGGACCATTATGCGGTCATTATGTGGGAAACAAACCGCAATAGAATAAGAATAAGTTAAATGCCAACATTATAGTTTGACCTCTTATTAACGTTCGCGCTCTTCCACTGATAAACATGGTATTAGCTTTGTGGCTAATCTAATATAGCAATGCATTAGCGGCTGTAAGTGATGTTGCAGAATATTTAGAAGTGATAATGATAGGACCGTTAGCTAGAACTACCACACCGTTTTTAGATACAGTGTATGAACTAAATCTACAATCATTTCACATGACGAACGACAGACTCACCTGGGTGGCTTGGCTGATCGCTTTCTTCTGTAGTGAATTTCTGGCGCTGTTGTCAACTCTGGAGTTGCAGACCGCCCTCTGGTGGGCAAACTATGCAACACTCATAACATGAGTGAAGCATGAGACTCCGTTTCTCATGTTTCATTGGCCGTTATAAATGCCGATGCCGATTTAAATGCAATTAGCTCATATCGGCCGGCCAATATATCGGTCGGGCTCTAGTCATTAATAACTCACCTTCATGTCATTCCAAACGTGTAAATTTATCTCCAGAACACAGTTTAAGATATTTTAGATTTAGTCTGACAGCTCTCAGTCCCTCCATTGAAGCTGTGTGTACGGTATACTGTCCATGTCCAGAAAGGTAAGAAAAACATCATCAAAGTAGTCCATGTGACATCAGAGGGTCAGTAAGAATTTGTTGAAGCATCGAAAATACATTTTGGTCCAAAAATAGCAAAAACTACAACTTTATTCAGCATGTTCTCTTCTTCCGGTCTGTTGTGAGAGAGTTCAAAACAAAGCAGTTTGTGATATCCTGTTCATGAACAAATCACTCGATGTAACCGGGTCTTATTAAACCAGTTCACCAAATCGAACTGAATAGTTTTAAACAGTTCTCGTCTCCAATACGCATTAATCCACAAATTACTTAAGCTGTTAACTTTTTTAATGTGGCTGACACTCCCTCTGAGTTAAAACAAACCAATATCCCGGAGTAATTCATTTACTCAAACTGTACACTGACTGAACTGCTGTAAAGAGAGAACTGAAGATGAACACCGAGCCGAGCCAGATAATGAACGAAAGATTGACTCATTCACGAGTCAAGAACTGTTTCTGTCAGACGCGTCCGATTCGAGAAACGAGGAGCTGATGATACTGCGCATGTGTGATTCAGCGTGAAGCTAATCTATAAAATTAGATTTTGTTTTGGTTTCTGGTTCTGTTCCTGTCAAAATTTTATTTGTTTCCTTTTTTCGTTTTCATTCCTTGAACCGGTTCAGAGACCTGGTTGAAAGTCAAATGTTTCTTGAGTTTATATTTAAGATCTGAAGAAGCTACCATGAAAAATTTGATTCCTGCAACCATTTTTCTGAGACTGTCTATCCGCCCCACCCCCCAAATATAATTTTTTTTTACTAACTGTATTGAAGGATTCTACAAATTATTTTAGTCATTAAACATACCACTGCATAGTTTTTCAATTATAAAACGATAGACAGAAACTTGGACATCATATAAGTGATTTATTTAAGCACTAGAAAAATACAATAAGAATAATTTGAGTGAGAAAAATAAAGATTTAACTTTTTATGCCAATTACAGAACATCATGAGATTGCTAGAAATGCAGCATTTAAAATGATTTCTGTTCATATAGTCAATTATCATGTGCTGATGGCCAGTAATAGGGATGGTAATCATAGAGATAAGCCATAAAGTCAAAAATCACACTCTATTCATATAGACAGCGTTCACATTGATAGCTGTGATTACACAGTAAAAGCGAGCTGATTTGCGCTCAAACAGAAGGTAATCATACAGATACTCGCACATTCAACATAAAAAAAATGTTGAAAAATGTTGACAAATAAAACCAATAAAGAAAAAGGCGATCGCTAAGTTTCGCCTCCATCAGATGACAGGTGTGTCAGAGCGCGTCACAAGCCTTCACGAGAGAGCGCCAGAATTCAAATAAACAATCTTCTGCCTATATTTCACCTTTTTTTTATGGATTGTCTCATTCTGTTTCTGACACTGTACGTTACAAAACCATGCCGTTTTTTTTACCACCAATGGAATCATCCAAAACTTCAGACAGCTGTCAGTATGTCAATATTTACGCAACTATCAATACTTTGTTGAACAATTACCAAGCAAGCAATGCTCAATTTTGTCCAGGCTGTGGTGTGAAAAGGTTGCATTAGCAAATAAAGAAAGAAACACTTAAAGGAACACTCCACCGTTTTTTGAAATAGGGCTTATTCACATTATTTCCTACATTTAGATAGGTGGGCAAATGCATTTTTGTGTCAGTGCATGCATTGTTTTAGTTTGACAGGGTCGGCGTTAGCTTAGCTTAGCACAATGAATGGAATCCTTTGTTGCCAGCTAGCATGGCCTGAGTAAAAGTGATAAAAAAAATAAATAAAAAAACCCACCTAATTACTTCTTGTGGCCTGCGTATTCACAACGAGTACAAATAGCGATCCAGATTAACACTAGGCGATTTCCTAGGCAGATATTGACTTGGGACTATATTATGGGGAAGCACAGGCGAAGCACTGCTGCTTAGGCGAAATAAATTCTGTGGATAAATTCTGGTTAAAACTACAAAGTAATTCAGTCAAGAGCAGTGAGTGATTTACCTTCATTTTCATACATTAAAGACACTGACAGCAGAGCTAGTAAATTAGGTGCGGTCACTTTAAGAGACATCCATTATAATGATACACATCTGATTTCTTTCTCAACTCTTTACTTTCACTAAAGACATAACCACAGACTTTTTCAAACACACTTTCCAAGATGGGTATTTTGACACATTTTGTATGTATTTGTTGTCTGTACAAAAGCAAGAAGGCTTTGACATGCATCTCTGCTCGCGCCCTGAAAACCGCGGTGCTGAATTGAGCTCTTTCACTTTTCGCTCTTTTTTTTTTTTTTTTTTTTTTTTTTTATTAAAAAAAAAAAGTTTTAGTGCCGCTTTCAGGGCAGTCGCGTTTGTTACGGAGAACTGTCACGTAACATTTATTTTTCATGTTCGGATTTATGAGGAAAAAAACAAAGACAAGACTTTTTTTTAAAAAAAAAAATTAACTTTGAATCTGTCAACAACAATACAGTTGTTTGATTTAATAATCATTATTCAACATGTTCAGGCTGAGCAAAAACAAAAAAAAAAAACAAATTTTAACAGGATAAATTGAATATTCACAAAATGTGTGGGTCTAGGTAAAAAAAAAAAAATTCCCTGAAAACTATTCAAATGGATGTCAAGGGCGAGACTGGGACTCAGTTGCAGGTGCTCAAAAGGTCAGTTTATTAGATGGGCTTAATTTCAAAAGGACAAAAAAAATAAAAATAAGAAAAAAAACAAAAATCCAGGAACAGGGCAGTCTGGAGCAGATCCAAAAGAGCCTCCTGGACGAATTCCACTTGGAAATCCTCTGATGCAATGCCCGGATAAACTGACAGGGAGACGGGGGCGCTGTTGAGGCGGGGAACTGGTGGCGCGCTGCGGCGCGGCGAAGAAGAGGAGTGACAGTGATCGGTGAGCTCTAACACGGAAGGCTGGAGAGTAGTGCTGCCTGAAAGCAGGAGGAAGTGGGAAAAAACAAAACTAGAGGATGAAAACAAAACGGGCACAATCTCTGTGCAGGCTAAACAAGAGATGTGGATAAAGTTGAGACATGGACGAGAATAACTCGACGATCTGACAACAGACAGCACACATGATGAGACTAAATAGAGAAGGAGTGATTATCATAATGCAGAGCAGGTGATGGTGACCAATAACAAGATAATAATGAAACAAGAGGGCGGAGACGGGCACCACGGTGACACAGAAGCACATGGTAAGTGTAAACACACACTTTGGGGAAAACAGACAGATCAGCCCGGGGGCGTGACATTACCCCCCTCCCCAGGAGCGCCCCCTGGCGCTCCAGGGAAGGTACCACCACGCTGCCGGTTGAAGTCCTCGATCAGCGACCGATCCAGAATATCCCGAGCCGGGACCCAACTCCTCTCATCCGGACCATATCCCTCCCAGTCCACCAGATACTGAAATCCCCGACCTCGACGTCTGACATCCAGCAACCTCCTGACAGTGAAGGCTGGGGAACCATCCACTAGACAGAGAGGGGGAGGGGGAGGGTTAGTAGCAGATGGGTTAGAAAGACTGGGTGTACCCGACCAAGTATGGGAGGTAACTTGAGCTTTACCGCCACCGGACTCAATACCTTGGTGATCTGATATGGCCCCATGAACCTGGGGGCTTACTTGCGAGAAGCCACCCAGAGAGGAAGGTCCTTGGTAGACAGCCATACTCTCTGACCACATACATAGCGGGGAGCAGAAATACGGTGACGGTCAGCCGCTGCTTTGGTTCGTCTGGAAACCCGAGCCAAGGTTTCCTCAGCCCTCCTCCAGGTGCGGCGACACCTGCGGACGAAGGCTAAGGCAGACGGAACAGCAGCATCGGGCTCCTGAGGGGAACATAGGAGGTTGAAAACCAATGGAGCACTGGAATGGAGACATACCTGTGGCCGCCACTGGCAAGGAGTTATGGGCATATTCAATCCAGGATAACTGTTGGCTCCAAGAACTCGGATTATGGCATGTCAGGCAGCGGAGAGCTTGTTCCAGAACCTGGTTTGCCCGCTCGGACTGCCCATTGGTCTGAAGGTGAAAACCTGACGACAGACTCATAGAGGCCCCGATCTGTCGACAGAACTCCTTCCAGAACCGGGAGACAAACTGTGGCCCCCTATCAGAAACCACGTCCACCGGAAGGCCATGAATCCGGAAGATGTGGTCAACCACCACTTGAGAGGTCTCCTTAGCTGAAGGCAGTTTGGGAAGGGGGATGAAATGGCAGTGACAAAGTCAAGGGCTATGTGTGACCAGGGGCGGGAGGGGATGGGTAAGGGGTGTAGCAGACCAACAGGAGGCTGATTAGAACTCTTGTTCTGGGCGCAAATTGGGCAGGCAAACACAAACTGCCTGACGTCCTGGGCCATGGATGGCCACCAAAATCACTGGCGGATGGCAGCCAGAGATCTCCGAACCCCAGGATGACAGACTAACTTGGATGAATGCCCCCACTGGAGGACTCCAGGGCCTGGCATGAACTCACCCTCTTGGCCGAACGGACGTATTCCAAGTTCTTATGGTCCGTCCAAACCAAGAAGGGCTGTGCTGACCCCTCCAACCAGTGACGCCACTCACCTAAGGCCAGTCTGACCGCCAACAGTTCCCGGTTCCCTACGTCATAATTCCGTTCTGCTGGGCTCAGGCGGTGAGAGTAGTAGGCACAGGGATGTACCTTCCCATCTCTGGGGGATCTCTGAGAAAGGACCGCACCTACTCCAATCTCAGAAGCATCCACCTCCACAATAAACTGACGTTCAGGGTCTGGAAATGAAAGAACAGGAGCAGAAATGAATCGGGACTTTAGGTCATTAAAGGCCTCCTGAGCCTTCAAATTCCACCTAAACGGTACCTTAGTGGAGGTAAGAGCTGTCAAGGGTGCAGCAACCTGACTAAAGTTTCTGATGAAGCGCCTGTAGAAGTTGGCAAATCCCAGAAACCGCTGCAGTGCCTTTCGTGAGTCTGGAGGTGGCCACTCGGCTACGGCCCTTACCTTAGCGGGATCAGCTTTGATTCCCTCCGCCGAAATGATATAGCCCAGGAAGGGAACTGACTTGGAGTGGAAAACGCACTTCTCCTCTTTAACATATAGCTGGTTCTCCAGCAGCCGTTGAAGCACCTGGCGCACGTGTTGGGTGTGTACCTGAAGTGAAGGAGAAAAAATAAGAATGTCATCTAGGTACACAAAGACAAACTTGTTAACCATGTCTCGCAACACGTCATTAACCAGGGCCTGGAAGACAGCTGGGGCATTTGTCAGGCCAAAGGGTAGCACCCGGTACTCATAATGTCCCGAAGGAGTGATGAATGCTGTCTTCCACTCATCCCCCTCTCGAATCCGAAACCAGGTGATAAGCATTACGGAGGTCCAACTTACTGAAGACCTTGGCTCCCTGCAAAAGTTCAAAGGCAGATGACATTAAGGGCAGGGGGTACCTATTCTTAATGGTAATGTCATTCAAACATCTGTAATCAATACAAGGGCGCAAGGAGCCGTCCTTCTTCTTAACAAAGAAAAACCCTGTGCCAGCAGGAGACGAGGAGGGACGTATGAGACCGGCATCAAGGGACTCATGAATATATTTGTCCATAGCCTCTCTTCCTGGACCAGACAGGGAATATAACCGAACCCTGGGCGGAGAAGTGCCTGGGAGGAGGTTGAAGGCACAATCATAAGGCCAGTGAGGAGGCAGGGACACAGCTCGGTTATCTCATGGTGATTGCCAGAAACGATAAGACTTACAGGAGGGGTGAGGTGAGTGATGGTAGTGATAGGGGAATCATCCAGAGACCGAACAGAGATAGGAGTAGAGAGGGGAATGGCGGGAATTCCCCTCTGCTTGGCCAGTGCCGTGTCCAGGAAACTACCACCAGCCCCAGAATCCACCAGGGCTGAACAGGAGTGACTAGAACCTCCAAACTGGACACCCACGGGAAGTAGTGTGCGGGAGGAGTGGGGGAAATTAAGCGGAGATGTGGCCACCAGAATCCCCCTAGCTACTGATGGGCCTTGGCTTTTAGCGGGCATTTTCCGACGAAGTGTCCGGCCCTCCCACAGTAGAGACATAAGCCCCGGGTGAGTCTCTCTTGCTTCTGCTGAGGAGTAAGACCCAGACGTCCCACCTGCATGGGTTCAGGGTCAGCAGGAGATGGCAGAGGCAGGACCGGGGTGGATTCGCTGGTCATTTCACCCACCCTCCAAGAAGTGCGAGCAGTCAATTGTTGGTGACGAAGGCGAAGGCGGCTCTCAACTCGGAGGGCCAGGTCGACCAGATAATCGAAACTGCGTGGAAGCTCTTGGGTGGCGATCTTGTCTTGGATCTCCTCGTCTAGTCCAGCACGGAACACAGCTCTGCAAACCCCCTCATTCCAGTCACAGGCCGCTGCTAAGGTCTTGAATTCAATGGCAAACTCAGTCACTGAACGGCCTCCTTGCCGTAGCCGTGCCAGCTGGGCTGCTGCCTCATCACCCCGAGCAGAATGGTCGAATAATTTGACCATCTCCTGTCGAAAAGCCTCAAAAGAGGCACAAAAGGAAGCCCGGGCCTCCCACACTGAAGTTCCCCAGTCACGGGCCCTGCCTGTGAGGAGGGTTAGAACATAAGCCACCTTAGTCTCTTCCTGGGCATACCGGCGGGGCTGGAGGAGCACTGAGACTAGGGAGCACTGAGACAGGAAGGCTCTGCAGGAGGTAGGGTTCCCATCATAGGGAGGTGGGTTGTTGGCATGAGGCTCAGGATCATGACGGGTAGAGGAAAGGCTAGTGGGGTCCTCCGATCTTGCAGATGTCGGTCTCCGAAGTTCCTGGAGCTGGGCAGTCAGCTCCGACAACTTGGCATTAAGGAACTCAATCTCCCGGGACGTGGATGTTAGCTGGGAGGCATGTTGGCCCAAGAGAATGCCCTGCTGGGTGACGGCTGATCTGAGGGGATCTGCACCTGCTGAGTCCATGGTGGTCAGATCGTTCTGTCAAGGGCGAGACTGGGACTCATTTGCAGGTGCTCAAAAGGTCAGTTTATTAGATGGGCTTAATTTCAAAAGGACAGAAAAAATAAAAATAAGAATTAACAAACAAAAACTATCCAGGAACAGGGCAGTCTGGAGCAGATCCAAAAGGGCCTCCTGGACGAATTCCACTTGGAAATCCTCTGATGCAATGCCCGGATAAACTGACAGGGAGGCGGGGAACTGGTGGTGCGCTGCGGCGCGGCAAAGAAGAGGAGTGACAGCGATCGATGAGCTCTAACACGGAAGGTGGGAGAGTAGCGCTGCCTGAAAGCAGGAGGAAGTGGGAAAAAACAAAACTAGAGGATGAAAACAAAACGGGCACGATCTCTGTGCAGGCTAAACAAGAGATGTGGATAAAGTTGAGACATGGACTATCAACAACTAACAACTCGACAAGAGATGTGGATAAAGTTAAAACATGGACTATCAACAACTAACAACTCGACGATCTGACAACAGACAGCACACATGAGGAGACTAAATAGAGAAGGAGTGATTATCATAATGCAGAGCAGGTGATGGTGACCAATAACAAGATAATAATGAAACAAGAGGGCGGAGACGGGCACCACGGTGACACAGAAGCACATGGTAAGTGTAAACGCACACTATGGGGAAAAAACAGACAGATCAGCACTGGGGCGTGACAATGGAGTTATCGCGTTTTGGTAAAGAGCTCCTATAAATGTGCTCATAAAACTTTTTTTTTGCCACTGATTCAATAATAAGTTGTTTAAAATTAAATGTTTAGTGTCTGTATTTTTTTCTTACGTTTTAGAGCTCTACGTATACACATGCAACAAATTCTTTTTACAAGTTTTGTCAGGTTCAGGACAGGTTATTAAGTAAAACAGCGGAGTAAAATGTATATTTATTTAGGATAAAGATCATGGTCATTACTCACCAACTGCAAGATGCAGTCTGTGGCCGAAGCACTGTAGCCTGGTCCACTTTTTAGATCGGCAGCTTTCACCATGTTAGCTGCATTATCTGTTGTTATACAGACTTGACATATCTCATCTAAGCCCCAAGTGGACACCGCTTCTCTCAAGGCCTCTGCGATATTCTCGGCTGTCTGGCTTTCCAGGAAAAATGCAGTCTGCAAACAGCGACTTTTTAGCTCGAAGTCCTCTGTGATGAAATGGACTCATGTAGACTCATGTAGGGCTCCTTTGTCCTGCTGGACCACAAGTCTGTTGTAGCTGCATAGAATTCCACGTGCGACAGTTCTCCTTCAATCTTAGATTTGCATTTTTCATACAGCTCTTTTAGCGCAACTTGGAAAAAGATAATTTTCTTAAATCCCTCTTTGGCGATGGTATTTAATGGCGACATATCTTTAGCGATATGAAACGTCATTGTGTCTGTTATTTCTTTCTGTCGTTGAGAGCCTTTCTGGTAAGGTGTCACATTGGCAAAGGCATCACAAATATTTTTTTTGTTTTGGTTGACATCCAGATTTGACTTTGTATTTGTCGTAAAGAGTTTTGTGGTGCCGTTTTAACATCTTAGCCAGCACAAAGACGTTATAACTGTCCCAGCTATTTTAAACCAGGCCTGATACAGAAGAATGAGGGGGAATCAATCTTGCATTCTATCCTATTGGATTCTGTGTTCAGGGTATACGTATATCAACGAAAATAAAAAAACAAGAAAGGCAAATCTTTTCTCAGCATATATTGAATTTTTACATGAACACTGCACCCTAAACACCAAACAAACAAACAAACTCAAACACAAAATAAATCACATAAAAGGAATGGTGTGAGTGAATAAGTGTGAAATGTCCCATAAAGATATTGATGAATAATGAAGTTGATCAAGTGAGCAGTCTTAAGAATGAACAGTCTTATCTGCAAATGGTGGGTATTGATGGATGGAAGTATTTGTTCTTCTGTTTGTAGTCCGGGAGTCTTGGAATACAATCCTTGGGCAGTTGCTTTGTCCTAAGCACCCCAGCAAATTCTCATTCCAGCACTCGAAGCAATGTTAGTTCCATGTAAAAGATCCTAGCTGAGCAGCAAACAAAAGTTTCTCAAGCCAGGTTTGTTTAAGAGAACAGCCATTAACCATGTGGTTACTCAAACTGAAGCTACCTCTTACTCTTCTACTTCCTCTTTTATACACAAGGTATAGACGCTACTGGTGTCACCTAGTGGATGGGATGAACATAGCACTCTCCATGAGGACAAGTAAATGATGTGACAGACAGTGACTGTTACATATTCCCTCCCTTAATTAGAAAGGGTTTGCACAATACCATGAAATGGCTTTAAGTTTTGAACATGAAAAGAATCTACATGATCAGGATCATCAACAAAGGACACAGAGTAATTTACAGGACCCAGACATTTGATCACTCTAGCAGGACCTTTCCATTTTGCCGCAAGCTTGGCCATAAAACCATCACTAGCCCGTGATTGAGGATGAGTACGAACCCAAACCCAGTCTCCAACTTGGAAGTGAGCTGGTCGCCTTCGTAGGTTGTAGTAATGACGTTGTTTCCCTTGGGCTCGTGCTACATTCCTTTGTACAGTCTGGATCAGCTCTTTGTACTTCTCCAGAATTGGGTATGCTGGGTTATCGGGGTCAGGTGATTTGAGAATTGCCCTTTCTAAAGGACCCTTTAACTTTCGACCCAGCATGACTTCTGCCGGAGTGAATCCTGTACTCTCTTGCCATGCCGTGTTGATGGCAAAACGGAACTCTGCCAACCATCTATCCCAATGGCGGTGGTAGTCTTGAACACACGAGGCAATCATGGTTTTTAGAGTACGGTTGACCCTTTCTGTGAGGTTTGTTTGAGGGTGTGCAGTCGTGGCTAGCTTTTGAACGACACTCCATTGCTTGCAGACTTGACAGATTAATTGTGAGGTGAACTGAGTTCCTCTGTCAGACACCAGATACACTGGGGTACCCCATCTAGTGAAGATCTCCTCCACCAGGATACGTGCAATCTGTGGAGCTTTTGCAACACGTAAAGGGAAAAACTCCACCCATTTTGAGCAGTAGTCCACAATTACTAAGAGATGTTCATTCTGCTTAGCACTTCTGGGAAAGGGTCCCATGAGATCAACTCCCAGCATATGTCCGGGTTCAACTACTGGCGTAGACTGCATATAGCCAGCAAGTTTTGAAACGGATGGCTTGTGTTGTTGACATACTTGACACTCCTTACAATGTTTCCACACATCGGAGCGCATAGTGGGCCAGTAGCAAATGTCCACAAGTCTTAGCAGAGTTTTAAGTCTGCCAAGATGTCCGCTTAGAGGGTTGTTGTGTGCATAGTTAAGAAAATCTTGTCTTAAGCTGGGGGGTATGACTATTTGAAGTTTGGGCCCTCCCGGTCCTTGTGGCATGCTGCGGAATAGAAATCCATTTTTCAACAGGAAATGAATGCGTGTGGGATCAGGATCAGAAGATGTTTTGGTTTTTTCGATGATCTCTTGGCTGCCTGCATCTTCCTGTTGGGCTTTTGCAATGTCTGTCCATTCAACAGGAAATGAAGAAAAAGTGGTTGATGAATCTTGGGATTTTACCTGTGCCAGCATAGTAGGTGGTGAGATATCTAGGAAACTGCGTGATAAGGTATCAGGTACGATGTTACATTGACCCTTTCGATACTTGACAGTGAAATCAAAGTCTTGCAGGCGAATGGACCAGCGGGTCAGACGTGAAGATGGTTTTGGATGGTTAAACACCCAGGTTAGAGCAGCGTGATCAGTGATCACCTCGAAACGTCGTCCCTCCAAATACGGCCTCCATTTTTCAACTGCCCATATCACTGCACAGCACTCTTTCTCCGAAACCGAATATGACTTCTCAGCTCCTTGCAAAAGACGTGAGGCATAAGCAATGACATGTTCCACCTCATCTATGTCTTGGGTAAGGACGGCTCCCAAACCAAGGTCACTCGCGTCAGTCTGGACTCTAAAAGGCTTTGAAAAATCTGGGGCAATTAAAACTGGGGCACTGGTCAATTCATGCTTGATCAATTCAAAAGAACGTTCACACTCCGCTGTCCAAGTCCAAGTAGCTCCTTTCCTTTTCAAGGAATGCAGGGGGGCCGCTTTCTCAGAAAATTGAGGGATAAACCTGTGGTACCATCCTGCTAGACCTAAGAAACGTTGCACCTCTTTCAGTGATTTGGGAACAGGAAATGTGGCTACCGCTTCAACTTTAGCAGGGTCAGTTTTAATTCCTTCTGCTGAAATTACATGTCCCAAAAACTTCAAGGATTTCTGCATTATATTGCACTTTTGGAGGTTTAGAGTGAGACCTGCCCGACTCAGACACTGGAATACTTCTCCTAGATGGGCTAGATGTTCTTCCTCTGACTTGGAGTAAACCACGACATCATCTATATATACGAAACAACTCTTACCCCTCACGTCTTTCAACACAAACTCCATAAGTTGCTGAAATGTGGCTGCAGCGTTTTTAAGGCCGAAAGGTAAACGAAGAAATTCATATAATCCAGACGCTGTAGTAAAAGCAGTTTTAGGGATACTCTCTGGCTCCATCTCAACTTGCCAGTATCCGCTTTTGAGGTCGAGGGTACTAAAGATGGCTGCTCCATGCAAAGACTCGAGGATTTCATGTATCTGGCATGGGATAACCGTCCAAGTACGTCTTTGAATTCAAACCTCTAAAGTCGACACAGAATCTCTGACCACCTCCTTTCTTCGGTACCAGGACCACCGGAGCAGCCCATGGAGAAAGTGAAGGCCTAATGATGTTTTTGTCCAGCATTACCTTGATTTCTTGTTCGATGAATTGCTGTTTCTCAGGTGATACTCTGTAAGGTCTCTTAAGGATAGGTACTTCACTGGTGGTTATAACGCGATGTTTGACTACATCCGTGTGTCCTATTTCGTTGGTACAAACAGTGGGCCATTCTCTCATCAGATGCTTGAGCTGTGACCTGTATTCTGGAGATGTGTCTGCCCTGGTGACAAGTTGATGGATAAATGTTTGCGTTTCAGGTGACTCTTCTGGTGTGGGCAAGGCAAGATAGAAAGATATCAATGCATTGGAAGAATTGGATGACATGAATGGGAATGTCTCTTCTTGGCAGTGATTTGAGGTAGGTAAGGTATATTGGGCTTTATGAAAATTCAAGTTGATTCCCGTAGACATCAAAGAATCCATACCCAAGATGATAGGTACAGTGAGATCTTTGTCCTTCATTACATACAAAGTCAAATCATACCTCCTTCCTTGCACTTCACATTCACAGTTCCACATCCCCAAAGCTGATAACACTTGGCCATTAGCTTGTTTGAAGGTCTGACCATGACTAGAATTCAGCTGTTCTTTGCGACTCAACTGTCTCCAACAGGATTCTTTTATTAGAGTCAGTGAACTTCCCGTATCCATCATAGCTTGAAAATATCTCCCTCGGATCAACATTGGCAGGACGAGAAACTTCAAGTTCAACATGTTGGCATTAGGAACAGACTGCAGAACACTTGCATGTGAGGGATTGGACTTGTGATGGTATCTCTGTCAGTTTGGTTCTTGCGCTTCTGCATTTCAGTATTGGCCTGATTCCAATACCTCTTGGCTTCTTCAAAATCCCTCTCAATTTGCGTGCCCACTCTTACTAATCCACTCACCTCTTTTACAGTGCCCCTTAACAAACTTGCGAGTCGGGGATTGCAATTTCTCAAAATGGACTGTACGATCTCCTTCTCAGACATCTCCTTCTTCCATCTTAAACATAAGGCACGATAATGGTATGCAAAGTCTCTAATTGGTTCTTTTGGACCTTGTTTCCTCTCCAGCAAACGTTTGGCGGATTCAGCTTCATAGTCATCAGTCAAGAAAGCATGCAGGAAATCTTGTTTAAACTGGTCCCAAGTGAAAATGTGTCTTCTCTCTGCTAGCCACCAGTGTTTAGCAGTCCCCTTTAACACTGAAGTAAGCGAAGCTAATATTTCTGAGTCAGTGAGTGGTCTGAGTGCAAAATATTCTTCACAACGTTCAACAAAGGAAATTGGATCATTGTCTTCATCTGCCCCAAATTGTGGGAATTCAACCTTTACCGGAGGTACATACGGAGCAGTTGATGTGGTATCTGGTAGGTTGTGAGTACGATGATGAAGCTGCTCAGTACGTGATCTAGTAGAGTCTTTTGGCAAGGCTGGTGTGAGCAAAGGAAGGGAAACTGGAGTAGACATGACATGAGCATATGACTTAAGCTTAGTGTCAATTTGTACATCTCTCCTCTTCAAACAATCCACCATAGACTTTCCCAAATCAGCTATACTAAGCTCAAGTACTTTTTTGACTCTCTCACATTCCCTTTCAATCTTGTAGTTCAACTTTTCCTCCAACTTCTGACACTGGTCCTTAAACTCAGAATATGAACAACATTGACTCACTTTTTGGGTGCATGCTTGAACTTCACCTTCCAAAGCTGTTATACGGTTGGTCAAGGAATCCATAAATTGTGTTGAAGGGTGAATTTCAGGAACTACTTCATCAGGAGGAGGAGGTGGAGGAAATGTAACATCAAGATGAATGTTAGAATCATTATCTTCATCAGAGTTGAGATACAAGTCACTGAAAGTATGAATGAGTTCTTGCACAGGTCGTGGATCTCTTCTGGTGACAAAAGGACCGGCAGTGAAATCAGGATTGGGTTCGTACTCATCTTCCGCACCTTGTGATGTATCTGACATAACTAAAACAGAACAAAAAAACAAATGATAAACCAACATAAAACCATAGACTCTGAACACTT
Source organism: Carassius gibelio (assembly GCF_023724105.1). Taxonomy (NCBI): domain Eukaryota; kingdom Metazoa; phylum Chordata; class Actinopteri; order Cypriniformes; family Cyprinidae; genus Carassius; species Carassius gibelio. The sequence goes on from NC_068390.1 coordinate 2,939,571, forward strand.
GATTAGCAAATTGTCCCTGTTTGGGCGCCACTCTATAACTGTCCCAGCTATTTTAAACCAGGCCTGATACAGAAGAATGAGGGGGAATCAATCTTGCATTCTATCCTATTGGATTCTGTGTTCAGGGTATACGTATATCAACGAAAATAAAAAAAACAAGAAAGGCAAATCTTTTCTCAGCATATATTGAATTTTTACATGAACACTGCACCCTAAACACCAAACAAACAAACAAACTCAAACACAAAATAAATCACATAAAAAGAATGGTGTGAGTGAATAAGTGTGAAATGTCCCATAAAGATATTGATGAATAATGAAGTTGATCAAGTGAGCAGTCTTAAGAATGAACAGTCTTATCTGCAAATGGTGGGTATTGATGGATGGAAGTATTTGTTCTTCTGTTTGTAGTCCGGGAGGCTTGGAATACAATCCTTGGGCAGTTGCTTTGTCCTAAGCACCCCAGCAAATTCTCATTCCAGCACTCGAAGCAATGTTAGTTCCATGTAAAAGATCCTAGCTGAGCAGCAAACAAAAGTTTCTCAAGCCAGGTTTGTTTAAGAGAACAGCCATTAACCATGTGGTTACTCAAACTGAAGCTACCTCTTACTCTTCTACTTCCTCTTTTATACACAAGGTATAGACGCTACTGGTGTCACCTAGTGGATGGGATGAACATAGCACTCTCCATGAGGACAAGTAAATGATGTGACAGACAGTGACTGTTACAACGTCCTCGTCCTCAACGCCTTTCAACTTGCAAGTGTCAGTGTTTATGAATAGATTAAAAGAAACGGGACAAATTTAATCTTGACAATCTATGTATCATTATAAAGATCTAAGCAAATCTAAATAACGAGTCATAAACACATCCACAGCTGTAAACCCGGTTTAGTTAGGAAAGTAAGGGTCCACTGAACGACATCTCATGAAACACATTTAGTCCAACGAAGCAATAACGTTATAATATGGATCATAATTCCTTTGTTTACGTTTCAATCCTTCAGCGACAGAACTGTTTGTGTCCGTTATGGAATAACTCATGGTCAGAAACTGCGTCTTGGTAGTGAAAAAACGGCATGGTTTTGCAGGGTACAGTGTCACAAACAGAATGAGACGATCCACCGGAAAAAAGAATTAATGAAAGATAGGCGAAATTATGCAGCTCATTATGCGGGTCTTTGTCTTCTCAGGTGTAAATCCCAATGATATTCATGATAGTTGACGCCTACTAGCATATGACTTTTATAAACAAAAAGTGTCTTAGAAAATTTAAATCAATATATATTTTTTTTGTAAGTGAGTAAACAAGATGATTTTCACATTAATTTAGAAAGAAAAAATCTACAAACCACACAGCTAATCTCAAGGTCAAACCATTAGTGAACGATAGACTGCCAACAAATTAAGCATGTGAACTACAAACAATTTGTATTTTTTAATTTTTTTACAAATAAATGCATCATAAATGATGTAAAGCATAATATGATGAATTAACTGTTTTTAAATGTGTGCTTAAATGGTACAGTATCACAAAACACATGCAAATTATAGCCCGCTTACCTTGATTTAAAAAAAATAAATAAATTACATTTTCTTAATGTGGGTACAGTGAAAATGACTATGATGCATAAACCACAATATATTTAAGTACTTTGCAGATTTTTGTAAACATTTTTCATTTTTAAAGGAAATCATTCTTTTGTCACCATTACTCACTGGGGTACCGTTTAAGCCCACCTTATCTGTTTCAATATTCACTGTGGAACCATTTAAGCCCACTTGATGTTTTTCAATGAGAAATCCCTCCAATTACAAACATTGATCAATTTTCTGAGTGAAAGTGTTTATTAACAGTTCTTTTTAACCTTTTACCTTAAATAACTTATTACGGAGAGGCCTACAAATTACACCCTATTTAGCTACTGCTAATGTGTATAATTTGATTGAAGATGTTGAGCGCATGCTTATCCTTTGCAGGGAAAACCTAGAGGGTACTTGAAAAACCACAAGGAAGTAGAACCTATACAAACAGAAACTTAAAACAATAAAATCAGCTCAGTAACCAAAATAACAAAATAGTCATAATTCCAAAAGGTTGCATTTCTTATTCACAAAATGTTCTGCTTTGCATACTGTATGCTTTTCATGTTGAATGTTATTGGTGAAGGTGATTAGTGCTAGCAAACATTAGTAAAAAAATAAAATAAAATTAATCCTTTGCTCAAATTAAATATATTGATGTTTTACTTATTTAAAATCAATGCATTTTAATATTTTTGTGAATCAGTCATGATGTGGGCTTATTTAGAAAGTACATTAAGCCCATGCCTGACTTCTGACTTTATTCATAAAATATTTTAATTTTATATTTTAAAACTAATTATAAAAAAGGAAACATCAAATGAGAGTGAAATCTTGCATTTTAACAAATTATTTTTCTTATGTTTATATCTATAGGTGCATCTCAATAAATTTGGATTTATTTCAAAAAATTTTGAAACTTGTGTATTAAATTTAATTGCACACAGACTGAAGTAGTTTAAGTCATTGGTTCTTTTAATGTTGATGATTGTGGCTCAAATTTAACAAAACCCCACCAATTCAATTAAACTCGAATTACAATACTTCATAAGAAACACACATTTTTAGTGAATTGTTGGGCTTCTGGAAAGTATGTTAATTTACTCTACATGTACTCAATACTTGGTAGGGGCTCCTTTTGCTCTAATTACTGCCTCAGTTCGGCGTGGCATGGAGGTGTTCAGTTTGTGGCACTCCCGAGGTGGAATCCCAGGTTTCTTTAGCCCCTTTCACACTGCCATTCCGGCAAATACAGGGGTAAAGTGTTCCTGTAATTGTTCCCTGGTCACTAGATTTGGCACATTCACACTGCCAGTGATGACCCGGTATATGTGCGTGCTTTCACACACAACCCTTGAAGATCCCGTAACGACACGTGACATCAGCGCGTGACGTGTAATGTAATGTTATACTTTAACTGAAGCAAGCAAACGATCTCGGCATCAGCGCGGAAAGTGAGGAACTAACTGATCTCTGCTTCATTACAGTTTGCACATATGTTTTCAGCGCGAATGTTGATCTTCCTTCAAAACAGCCAGTAAAAGAGTCACGCGATAACGCGCGTCATCACTTCGATACGGAATTAGATCTGGCTTTTGTTCACACAGCGCTCGTTCCGGATCGATTACCGCAATGTTACTAGGTCCCCGACCCGGGTTCAATTCGGTAATCAATTCCGGGACGTGGTTGCTTTCACACAGAGCAGGTGATTTTTTCTGATTTGAGGTGTCAAATCCTGGTGGAAAATGAAATCAGCATCTTCAAAAAGCTGGTCAACAGAAGAAAGCATGAAGTGCTCCAAAAGTTCTTGGTAAACAGGTGCAGTGACTGTGGTTTTCATAAAACGCAAAAGGACCAACACTAGCAGATGAAATTGCATTCCAAATCATCACAGACTGTAAACTTAACATTGGACTTTAAGCAACTTTGCTGTGAGCTTCTCCACCCTTCCTACAGACTCTAGGACCTTGGTTTCCAAATGAAATGCAAAACTTGTTCTCATCTGAAAAGAGGACTTTGGACCACTGGGCAACAGTCCAGTTTTTCTTCTACTTAGCTCAGGTAAGATGCCTCTGACATTGTGTGTGGTTCAGGAGTGGCTTAAAAAGAGGAATACCACAACTGTGGCCAAATTCCCTTACATGTCTGTATGCCTTGACCCCAGCCTCGTTCCATTCCTTGTGAAGTTCACTCAAATTCTTGAATTTATCTTGCTTGACAATCCACATAAGGCTGCGGTTCTCTCAGTTGGTTGTGCATTTTTTGTATTCCACATTTTTTCTTTCCACTCAACTTTCTGTTAACATGCTTGGATACAGCACTCTGTGAACAGCCAGTTTCTTTGGGAATGAATGTTTGTGTCTTACCCTCCTTGTGAAGGGGGTCAATGATTTGTCTTCTGGACAACAGCAGTCTTCCCCATGATTGTGTAGTGAAACTGAGAGGCAATTTTGAAGGCTCAGGAAACCTTTGCAGGTGTTTTGAGTTGATTATTTGACTGGCATGTCACCATATTCTAATTTGTTGAGATTTGTTCATTTAACCAGTTTAAATATGAGCCAAAATCATTGCAATTAAAATAATCAAAGACTTAAACTACTTCAGTCTGTGTGCATTGAATTTAATACACGAGTTTCACAATTTGAGTTGAATTACTGAAATAAATTAACTTTTCCACAACATTCTAATTTATTGATGCACCTGTATGAAAACAACTTAACTTAGATTTTTGTGGGCTTAGTGGGTACATTTACCCTAAATGAAAACCATAAATGAAAATGAATCAAGTTTATAAGATATAAAATGCAAGTGATTAAGTTAGGTGTTGCTATGGCAGAGTTACATCATCATATGGCAAAATAGGAGATGAATCTTTTCATGACCCAAGCATGTAAATGAAAGATTGTTGGCTATTAACAGACATCAGCTATATAACTATAGCTAATGTAATTTAGATAATCTGATACAACAATGACAACTAGGGATGCACAATTTTTAATTTTAAAATGTCTAATATGCTAATGGAAACGACAGCAAGTCTCCCCTGTATATGGATTAAGAATGTTTTTCATTTACTGTATTTATTTTATTTTATTGAAAAACTGTATATCCAGTGTTCACAGTCTACTTTATTATAAATTGAATGATTATATTATGTTTTGTTCTGGAGAGTTCACAAACCAAGTCAGTTTCATTACTGTATATTCTGGAGAGAGGCAGATCAATCTGACATTTGGTCTCCTTCTGCTTAGTTCTCAGTCAATGACGTGCTGTCCGAGTGCCTGCTGGCTCTGGGAGGAAGTCCCACTGTGAGAACTGCATTTGTTCAACTCCTAATGTCTCTGATCATTCAGCTGGCACAGCAGCTTTGGGATGCCTGTGAGGTAGGTTACACAACACTACACCTTTTACCAAAGAAAAAATGTTCCTATTGAGGGACTTCCTTATCCTAATAGATTGAAAACAAAGTGTGTTGTTGGTGTAATGTTGTAACGGTGGTGAACTTGACGTCCAGAATGAAAGATTTTAAGATTTATTTTTTAGTTTGGGCACCAAACGTGTTTTTACCCGTTAATTAAACTCCAGGTAGCTCAACAAAAACTAAAGAATTTCAAAGTGCAAAAATATTAAGGAAGCGGTAATGGCTTGTAGCTGTAGTCATGCTTGCTTCCACTTACAGATAGTCTCAGGTATATTTTAACAAATATCTTTGTGAGTACATTTTCATAAATTTAGGGAATGATCAGCTCCGTTTGAAATGCAAAAATCAAAGTTAAAGGGGGGGTGAAATGCTATTTCATGCATACTGAATTTTTTACACTGTTAAAGAGTTGGATTCCCATGCTAAACATGGACAAAGTTTCAAAAATTAAGTTGTACGTTTGAAGGAGTATTTTTGTTCCAAAAAAACCTCTTCCGGTTTGTCACAAGTTTCGGAAAGTTTTTTTCGAGTATGGCTCTGTGTGACGTTAGATGGATCGGAATTTCCTTATATGGGTCCTGAGTGGCATATAGCAGAGCAGAGAGAGGCTGAGCACAGCCTGATCAGAGCGAGAGCGTCGCGAAAAGTCACAAAAGAAGTGTGTTTTTGGTTGCCAGGGCAAGACAACCCTGCACAGATTACCAAAAGAGAAACAGCATTAAGGGACCAGTGGATGGAGTTTATTTTTACAGAGCATCAACGGGGTTTTGCAAGTGTTTTTGTTTGTTCCCTGCATTTCGGATTGCACGTCGTTTATTTCTTAAGGATAATGCAGTCCCAACGGAAAAGGGTCACGATTGTGTGTTGGAACCACATGCGGTGAGTAAAACTGCTTCAAATATCTCTGTGTTGTTAATTTAGCTATCAGCGCGTAAGCACATCAAGTAAACAACATGCAATGTTGTCATCAAACTGCACTTTCCACATGTACAGCTTAAAAAAAAAAAAAAAAAAAGACGACATAAAGTGGAACTTAGTCATTTTCCAAAACCGCTAAGCAAATATATACAGTTTCAGTACATACCACATAGCATATCGCCTTTGCTGATGCTGCTCTTGTTAAATTTCAGCCTCTGGATCTGTTTCACAGCTTCCACATGCTCTCAACTCAAAAGCCTACTGGCGCTCGTGATTCTTTAGCTCCGCCCACACGTCACGCCTCTAGGCGCTCGTGTTTTTCCGGGAAAAATCGGTACAGACTATCTTTCACTTATAAATAAAATAAAAATAAAGACTTTTTGGAGTTATGAAGGATGCAGTACTATACTATAGGTACTCAAGATTAACAGGATATTGAGTGAAAACGAGCATTTCACCCCCCCTTTAACTGTATGTGTGTGTCACGTGGAGGTTTGGGATGAACTCAGGCGCAGACAGGATGCACTACACACAGGGTTTATTATAGGAAAAAGGGGACAACAAAGCTCATTGGGGGAAGTCCAGGGTGGGTGGATATGGCAGGAGTCTTAGGTGGATGGGACGAAGGCTGACGATGAGGGGTCCGGGCAGGTCTGGGTGGTATAGGGTGGGGAGTAGGGCTGCATGATATTGGGAAAAATGTACATCGCGATATTTTATTTTTCTGCGATTATATATTGCGATATGAAATAAAAAAACATTTCTTACAAACAAAAATGGAGTGAGCACACTTACATTCTCATTTTAAATGATTTAAACATCGACACCATGGTGTCAATTGATTAATATGCGCGAGGGAGAGAGAGCAAGACAGCGCTCGTGTTGTTTGAAGACATTGAGCGGGGCCGGGGCTCTCTCTCTCAGGCCGGTGACAGGTGCAATATAAATAGGCATCGGCTCTATTTCTAGCATGCACGTGTTTTCCGCCGCGTCTGAGACGCGCATCTCACGCAGGCAGTCTGCAAGCTTTAACCTGTTAACATGGGAGCCGAATTAAAAACGGACACGCCACGCAGCTGAGACGCTTGCACCATGCATCTAGTGTGTCGCTGGCCGCACGCTCGCGCTTTCTCTCTCGCGCGCGCTCTTTGGCCCATACAGTTAATGAATAATGGATCAACTACGACAGCCTACATCGCACATCCTGCGATGTGACTATCGTGGATTTGTACATCGCAATATCGATGCTTAAACAACACATTGTGCAGCCCTAATGGGGAGTGGTCTCTGGACACTTGACCACATCGGTGGACATGACAGGAATGATCGCTGTACACTTGACAACATCTTCTGGACACATGACAACATCTGTGGACATGACAGGAGTGATCTGTGGCCACTTGACAACATCTTCTGGACACTTGACAACATCTGTGGACATGACAGGAGTGACCTCTGGACACTCAACAACATCTCTGGACCCTACATCGGCGTGGACAGAAACTGGCTCTGGAACCACGCTCACTGCTGCTGGCTCGGAATCAGCACTCACTGCGGCTCTAGGAACGAGGTCTGGGGACAAGACAGGTCTGGCGGGGACTTCTAGGATCTGGATTAGGCGAGACAAATATTCTGACAGGGTCTTGGCAGCAATGACAACTGGCATCTCTTGACGAGCCAAAACAGACTGCAACACTGCTTCAGCAGCAGAGTCGGCCGCGTCTCTCTCCTCAGCACTCACGACTGCTGACTCAGACTCAGTTCTCTCTGTTGCTGGTTCAGGATCAGCGCTCACTGCGGCTGGCTCGGGATCAGCGCTCACTGTGGCTGGCTCGGGATCAGACAGAGACGGAGGACCGGAAGAACCCCTCTTCCTCCTCTTTCTCCTTGGTCGCGGTGCAGAGGCCGCAGCTGGGTCTGTGACTGGTTGGGGAAGTTCAGTCTCGAGCAGGGTTGACTCTGACGCCGAGGATTCCGAGGCAGATTCCCACGAGAACCGTCTCCCTTGCTTGTGGAGACTGATGGGTGTGGGAGGTTCCTCAGAATTCGGGGAGGGATGTGCCTGATCCCCCTGTGTTGCAACGGACAGGAGACGACCCTCAACGATCACAGGCAGCTTGGTAGAAGGTGGGGATCTCGAGGGGGAAACCAGCGGCTCCTCCCGGGAGACACTCTCCCATAGTCGGGCATAGTCTCTCAGGATCCACTAACCCTGGGACGATAATGGAGGGCAGACCCTCCTCTTGTCAGTGGGGGACGACAACCAGCATTGCTGACGGAACTCCAATTGTCGCTGAAGTTCAGGGGGACATCCTGTCTGCTGAGTTCTTTCTTTGGCAGTTCATTCTGTCACGTGGAGGTTAGGGGATGAACTCAAGCACAGACAGGATGCACAACACACAGGGTTTATTGAGGACAAAAAGGGGAAAACAAAACCCACGAGGGGGAAAACAACGACTACGGCAGAGACTAAATGACTTAACAAGACTAGGAACTAACTGTTAACAAAAGACTCTTAACACAAGAACACTTACTACAGAGACTATCACAGGACTCACAACGTCTCTTCAAAGTGCAACAATGAGTAACAATGAACCGCCCAGGACAGTGAACACAAGGGGATAGAAATAGGGAGACTATTCATAACATAACAGGTGACACAGGTAAAGCAATAATGACAAAACTAGGATAACAAGGGTGGCGGGGCAAGGAAACGAGACAACACAAGCACATGGCCCAAAGACAAGGCCATGTGCTTGTACACAAAACACGGGCCTGTCATGATCCTGCCTCAAGACTAGAAGAAAATCAAGGACAAGAGGGCAGAATCATGACAGTGTGAGTGTGTGCAAGGCTTGTAAACTAGCATGGCCTGGTGTGTGTGAGAATGTGTAGTATGAGAGTGTTGAGTTTGTACCCAGTGCTGCTGATCTACACTTGAAGTGTTTTGAAGTTCAGGTAAGCAACAGGAGCTGCTTCTTCAGCGTGGCCTGGGAACAGTCAGTGTGGTATAATCCAAAAGCACACACCTGTGCCGGCAGCCAATTTGAGTGTTTGCATTTCCCTACAGCTCTCACTCTAACATCAACATGATGTCCAGCGCCAGGTAAGTATGATCCACTCTTTCAGGTCACTGCTCAACTCCTTCACTTTCACCCTCCGTTCCAAAGCAGAATCATGCGAGCACAGTAGCTCACAGACTCACTTGTTGCACAGTAGCACAAAGTTTCTCACTCCGTTCTCTAGCTGCGCCCACACCTCTGGTGTGACCAAACCAAACACCCAATTTCTGCTTCCATCACTCATGCTTTTCCATGCTCACTTTGCCAAAGATTTACATGCTTACCCCTCTGTCTCGAACACTCCTCTTCAAAGGGTTCATTGGATGAAAATCTTACTTTTTCTTTTTTTGTTCCAACTCAGAAAACTTGAAAAAGAAGAATCCAGTAAGTTTGGTTTGATAAGCCTTTCTCTGCAGGCATGTGAGAAAATAAGCAGATCAGATTTCTCTCCCCTTCTGAAGTAGGAAGGGGTTCTTCTTATAATATTACTGCCCATTAATCTGCATGTTTTCACCCACGGTGCTCAGCTGCCATTGTTGTTTTTTGCAAGCAACAGCAGAGTACTCATGGGTGTACTTGTTCTGACACCATGGCAAAAGTTTGCAGAAAAAATAAATGTTCCGTCGTTGGCCGTACAGAGAAACAAACATCTTTATTTAGAGTCCCAGCCTCAGAGAAGCAAAGATAAGAGGACTTATTTTATTTTTATTAGAAATCCCCCTGAAACCATAAGTAAAAACATGCTTGTTTGCGCAAATCACTTCAATGCAGGACAGTACAAAGCAGGATTAGCTACAAAGTTGTTCCTCAATGAGGGAATAAGACCAACTAAACGAGGCAAAGCTGCAGATGAAAAAAAATAAGTATTAACAATTAAAAGTCTGAAAATAATGTTACGTAAAAATACAAGACCATATAAGAGGACAGTATCAGCATATGATAGCGACGGGAGATAAGTCATGGTAAATAGAACATTCAAAGCCAGTGTTAAACTTGCTCTATATTTGTTATTTGGCAAATAGGCACTTGGAGTTTGGCTGCATGTATGTTTATTCAGTATGTGTGTTAATATGTTTGGCTGTGGCTGTACTGTCACTGATTATTGTTTTGCTAATTATTGGCGAAAAATATGTTGAAATATGTAAGTATCCCGCTCCCATAATTTCCCAAAGGAATACACTAAACGGTTGCCATGGCAGCAGTACGTGTTTTGTGATGACATGATGATGATGGGGAGTTGGTGTGCAGTAACTAATTTTCATTTAAAAGGACATACACCAAAACGGATTGGTGTGAGCATCAGTGTTGGCCAGCTTACTTGAAAAAAGTAATTAGTTACAGTTACAAATTACTTCTCCCACAATGTAATCGAGTTAGTAACTCAGTTACCACATTGTAAAAGTAATTAGTTACTCAGCAAAGTAACTGTGACGTTATTTGTTATGTTCTATAACGCTATTATGTCCTATAACATCTTTAATATATAAGATGTTTTTATTAACTGATTGAAGAATAAAAACACTAGTATTTTAGAAAATGTTGTATTTATTTGAACTCAATAGATTGCAGCCTGCCATATGATATGCATATAAATAAAAACATATAAAAATAAATATTGAAAATAAAATTCAAGTACAAAATTAAGACAAACAAATTTAAACTTGAGTTAAAAGAAACAAAGAGAAACCTGGCCATTAGTGCAAATCTCTGTAACTGTATATTAGGCCTAAAGTTACTGCACAATAAACCGAACACTATCCAACTCGTATGGTGCGTTCACCCCAGACGCGAACAGAGCGTCTGGCGCGAGTGATTTCAATGTTAAGTCAATGCAAAGATGGGAATAGATAACCTCAAAAAATCAGATTTTTGAGTTTAAAACAACTACATTCTCGCATGAAATACTTTTAAAACTACATTGCATGACACGATAACAGTAATATTTAGAAAATTATCTGAATAAAAATAGTGGTTGAAAATGCTGCGTGAACTCAACTGGCAGAAGCCCCCATGACACGAATTCGCTTAAGCTCACCTTTTAATACAATTCAGCGTTATCAGATTATTAAAAAACTACGTAAGCTCAACGTTGCACCTCATTACATCCATCTGATTCACAGTTTCTTGAGCAACAGGCCACAGGTTGTGAGGATAGGGTCTGTCACATCGGACACCACCATAACCAACACTGGAGCTCCTCAAGGCTGTGTCCTCTCTCCCTTTCTTTACACACTCTACACTGTATTAGTCCTTCATTGACTGTATTAGTCCTTCATCCATCACAACATACTACAAATACTCAGATGATACTGCAATCCTGGCTCTCCTCAACGATCACACTAGCATTGCTGCTTACCACGACATGATATCACACTTTACACACTGGTGCACAGACAATTTTCTCCATCTCAATGTTGAGAAAACAAAAGAACTGTTCTTTAATGCACCCAGTCTCAGTCAGATCTCCGTTCATGGCAACAGGATAGAACAGGTGGAGAAATTCAAATATCTTGGACTCACCCTGGATAACAAGCTCACTTTTGATTATCACATAAAGGACATCCATAAACGCTCCCAACAGCGTCTGCATATTCTACGAAAACTAAATTCCCTTTACATTGCCCCTCATCTTCTGTTACTACTGTACACAAGTATTATCCAGCCCATTCTGTTATACTGCTCCAAAAGCTGGATAACGAGTAAACACCAGCAACAGGGACATTACGTTCCTCACTTCAAAGCGAAACAAAAGTAGGATTCTGTAGTGACTTACCCTGCTGTTGAAGTCCCTTCCTCCTCATCAAAGACTCCCAACATGTTTGCGTTTCAGGTGCTGGATCATTGCCTTGGTGCTCCCCTTGCCATGCCATATTTTGCAGTCAACACACTTTTTCCTGTTTATTTAGTGTTAAATGCTCCCACACCTTGGATGAGTTCGTGAAAGAGAGCGAGTGTGTTCATTCTGCTCAACTAAAGTTTTTTTTTTTTTTTTTTATCAAATGTCTATGCGTCGCGAGAATCGATTATGAAATTCATTGCCAACTCTTTTAGTAATCGATTTTTATCAATTTAATCGATTCGTTGTTGCAGCCCTAGTGTTAATGTGTTTAGTCTTGGCTGAACAGATGACTGAGCTACAATGCTCCATGTTTAAGTGGGTGCTGATGCGAAAAGAAACCAATCAGCTGCACCATGTGAATGATGATTTAATTACATCAGAGTGATTTAGAACTTATCGGCCTGTGCTGGGTTATTCGCCAGCACTATGACTTAAATAACAGAATGGCTTTAAAAGAAAGGTAAACACTTTCTGATGTTGCCCTGTCAGATTCCTGACCTCAACCTGATTTAGACTTTGGCATGACCTCTGATGTCCTGAATATTACAGTATTGTCTATTTTTTGTTCTACCTATATTTGTTCACTGACCAATTTTGGTGATGTGTTTGGTGGCATGCAAAACTTTGACTTCCTTTCTAATTATTTTTCCTGGTGGAGAAGAAATTACTGTACAGATTTATTTATTTTTTTGGTCTAAAACATAAGTTACTGGATATTAATGATTTCTATGTTTCACGAGTTCACGCTTACAATTTAATTAGCTGAGGTATAGTATGCGCATTTGTTGTGCTGGCCGGGTTATAAAGTGAACTCGAAGTGGGGAGATGGGGTGGAGGAGGGATGCTGATAAACCCTCAATGAACAGAGGTAAGTCAGCGATATTTATACTATGGTATTGATTACTTGATTGTGGCCACCTGTGTTGATTAGGCTAAGTATCTGACGCACTCCTCCCAAATCTTGTAAATAGAACATCATTTTATATTAAATCAATATCACTTGCAATCATACTGTAGAACACAATGTTGAGGATGTTAATTTATGTAAATTTATATTATGCATGTGACCGTAGGGCTATCCACTAATCTTGCTTTCTAAATAGTTCTGGCATATATCACTTACAGTATTGTTCAAAATAATAGCAGTACAATGTGACTAACCAGAATAATCAAGGTTTTTCGTATATTTTTTTATTGCTACGTGGCAAACAAGTTACCAGTAGGTTCAGTAGATTCTCAGAAAACAAATGAGACCCAGCATTCATGATATGCACGCTCTTAAGGCTGTGCAATTGGGCAATTAGTTGAATTAGTTGAAAGGGGTGTGTTCAAAAAAATAGCAGTGTGGCATTCAATCACTGAGGTCATCAATTTTGTGAAGAAACAGGTGTGAATCAGGTGGCCCCTATTTAAGGATGAAGCCAACACTTGTTGAACATGCATTTGAAAGCTGAGGAAAATGGTCGTTCAAGACATTGTTCAGAAGAACAGCGTACTTTGATTAAAAAGTTGATTAGAGAGGGGAAAACCTATAAAGAGGTGCAAAAAATGATAGGCTGTTCAGCTAAAATGATCTCCAATGCCTTAAAATGGAGAGCAAAACCAGAGAGACGTGGAAGAAAACGGAAGACAACCATCAAAATGGATAGAAGAATAACCAGAATGGCAAAGGCTCAGCCAATGATCACCTCCAGGATGATCAAAGACAGTCTGGAGTTACCTGTAAGTACTGTGACAGTTAGAAGACGTCTGTGTGAAGCTAATCTATTTTCAAGAATCCCCCGCAAAGTCCCTCTGTTAAAAAAAAGGCATGTGCAGAAGAGGTTACAATTTGCCAAAGAACACATCAACTGGCCTAAAGAGAAATGGAGGAACATTTTGTGGACTGATGAGAGTAAAATTGTTCTTTTTGGGTCCAAGGGCCACAGGCAGTTTGTGAGACGACCCCCAAACTCTGAATTCAAGCCACAGTACACAGTGAAGACAGTGAAGCATGGAGGTGCAAGCATCATGATATGGGCATGTTTCTCCTACTATGGTGTTGGGCCTATTTATTGCATACCAGGGATCATGGATCAGTTTGCATATGTTAAAATACTTGAAGAGGTCATGTTGCCCTATGCTGAAGAGGACATGCCCTTGAAATGACCCAAAACACACTAGTAAACGGGCAAAGTCTTGGTTCCAAACCAACAAAATTAATGTTATGGAGTGGCCAGCCCAATCTCCAGACCTTAATCCAATTGAGAACTTGTGGGGTGATATCAAAAATGCTGTTTCTGAAGCAAAACCAAGAAATGTGAATGAATTGTGGAATGTTGTTAAAGAATCATGGAGTGGAATAACAGCTGAGAGGTGCCACAAGTTGGTTGACTCCATGCCACACAGATGTCAAGCAGTTTTAAAAAACTGTGGTCATACAACTAAATATTAGTTTAGTGATTCACAGGATTGCTAAATCCCAGAAAAAAAAAAAAATGTTTGTACAAAATAGTTTTGAGTTTGTACAGTCAAAGGTAGAAACTGCTATTTTTTTTAACACACCCCTTTCAACTAATTGCCCAATTGCACAGCCTTAAGAGCGTGCATATCATGAATGCCGGGTCTTGTTTGTTTTCTGACAATCTACTGAACCTACTGGTAACTTGTTTGCCACGTAGCAATAAAAAATATACTAAAAACCTTGATTATTCTGGTTAGTCACATTGTACTGCTATTATTTTGAACAATACTGTATGTGCATACATACTGGATATAATGACGCAATGATGATAGGGTTTTGTTTTGTGCAGAAGTCCAAAGAGGAGCAGCAGCATCAGCTGGAATGGATCCGCTATGAAAATTCCTTCTATATGTTCTGGCTGCTGGAACATCTTGCCCAGGACAATGATTATAATGTAAACAAGGAGCTTGTGATCCAGCTGGAAACCAAAGCATTCCCTCTTGCAGATGAGTTCCCCCTGTTCTCTCTGTATATGTGGCGGATCGGAGGTCTCTTCAGGGTGAAAAACACATGAGCAGATGTAGACTTGCTGCAGTCTTTCTTAAAACCGTTGCTCCTTTTACAGGGTTCACTTAACTGTACATGAAGTGTCTTAATTAAAAAAAAAAAAAAAGTTAATTAATAAATTTTAAGCCAGTCAGTTTTTGTAGTGTTCTTTGGAAGTCTGTTTTCATAAGTTGATTTCACTGTAAAGTGTAACACTAAAATAAGTGTTACCCCAAATCAGCATATTAGAATGATTTCTGAAGGATAACTTGACATAGAAAAATAAAGGTGAAAGTAATGGGAGCTGAAAATTAGTTTTTAAAGCCTATTCAAAAAGAAATTGTATTGTTATTATAATTATTATAAGTAGTATTTCATCAAGGTACCAACTCGCACTGTACTAGCAGATTACATGCAATGTAAAGTCAAAGCTTCATGATTTATGTGCTCACACTGTACGTGTGACATACTTGAGTTAACCAGACCATGACACTGTATGGTCTGCTTACCATACGATAGCCAGAGATATCTTTAAAAAAAATTCAAATAAAAAAAGCTTTAGCTATCAATGATATCGAGAGGATTTGGCATTTCCAATTGATGAAATAAATTATTACCATTTACTTTTATTATTATGGTACTTGCATTATTAAATTGATAGGTCTACTATAATTAATTTGCCGTGCGGAACATAAATGATTAAATTAGCTAGCTCTTAATTGAAAATTATTGAAAACATTTAGATATAGACCTATTACACAATGAATAGGCCTATAATTAAAATTCCATCTAAAGTAGCCTATGTCCAAACACTGTAATAATCAGTCATCAATGAAAATATAAAACTTGTTTAATATGAAATACTTCATTTCTGTCATCGTTGTTGTTTTTTACTACGTAGGCCCTGTATCAGCCATAAGAGCCTTTTTTTTTTTTTTTTTTTTTTTAAATGAAGGCGATACCCAATGTCTCTCATTTCTAAGAATATGTGCTGTTAAGCATCAGATGCCGACCGCTCGGTCAGTTACTGGAGTTTAAAATGTCTTCACGGGCATAACGCTCATGCAGTTTGCACATTGTTTATGTGGTATGCACTGAAACTGAAATATAATTTTGCTACGTGTTTGTCTTTATCACTAATTGCAAAATGATAGACAATGGTTCACATTTTCCGTGATAACATTATTTTATCAAAAGATATCCCTCTTTTCGTTTTCTTTCTTGCTGTATTAAAGATTGAATAGTTTAAGTTCTATTTTCGTGCAGGCGCAGTGAGGGTGAAAAGCACTGAGTTTAGGGCAGTCGGTGCAGCAATTGTGTGATACCCTGGTCACTGTGATTTTGACAAGAAAGATGTTCCTGGATAAAAATCTTCTGATGATCCTGGATCAACATTATTGTACAAAAATATAGACTTGACCCAATCCCTACCCCTAAACCTAACAAAACCCATAATTTATTCCTAAAATCAGTGGGAAATGATAGCTGATTGATAAGACTGTAGAAGCACCTAGCTCTGGTTGTAAGCCTGTAAAAACACATTTTCTGAAAAGTTATATCTCAATTCTGATTAGTTGATTGGAATGTTGTTCCAGGATCAACAAGGATGTTGATTCAGGAACATGTACTTTGTGAAAGCCGACCGTACAATCACCTGCGGACACAGGCTGTGGAAACCACCACTGGTGCAATGCCCAACGGGACATGGAAAAAGGAGACAGAGGATCTCTGGCACGCGGCCAACGAAAGACTCCTCGTCTAGACGTCCTGAGCACAACAGCAGAAAACAGATAAGGAAACAGACATGCAGTACAGTCACAAAGTCAACATGAAATCTACTGACAACAAGGGACAGACACAGCAGGGAATATAAGGAAAAATGGGAACAAGCGACAGGTGAGGGCAATCAGCTTGTGATCTGCAGAAACCAGCGCCGATGAATCAGCGCTGATTGCCCAGGTCATGAGCTGCAGACAATATAGGGCTGGCCCTTTGTGATTGCTCAGCAGCTCTAGGACGGGTGCTTCAAATGGCTGTTGGCCGGGGGAAGCGACGTTGACAAAATCATCGATCGTGTGTTGTTGGAACAGTTCGTCACTCGGTTACTACCGACCACCACGCAGTGGGTCCAGTGCCACTGGCTGGCGTCGCTAGACCTGGCCATCCAACTGGCGGAGGACCAGATGGTGGTGTGCCATGAGGTTGGCGAAGCCCTGCCTTCGGTCGTCTTTCGCTTCCCCCTCACCCTCTACCTCTAAACCTGTCCCTTAGGTCTCATGGGAACCTTCCCCCCGAGCGCAGCCCCGATGGCGGGGTGGGCCTGTGCTGGATTTTGTGCTCCGTGGGAAAACAGGTGGATTCAGGATGTAACCAAAGCTCGATCCATCAAAGCCTAATTCAGTCGGAGGCATTGGATAATAGCTGCATGGTTTGTGTGCAGCGCATACACGGGGATGTGGTGAAGTATCCTTTGATGCTCATACCTATTCAATTTTTGGGTCAAAAGAATAAAGTGGAGGTGGCAGTTAACCCACACCTCAGGCATCCTCTAATTTTGGGGACCAATTGGCCAGCTTTTAGTCAGTTATTAGGGTATTTGTGTGAGGATGTCTCTTAGCGGAGAAAGCAGGGAGGGGAGGTGGCCATGCAGGCAGGAGATGCGGAGCCACGATAGACCGATTCTGTGCCAGAGGAACTGAATGCTACCGAGAGGCTGATTCTCCCGGAGTGTGATGATTTTCCTCTGGTGAGATGCTGAAAAACGCATTTGAACAAATCTTTTCTATCGACGAGCAGCCTCTCCAGCAGGTACGGCCCCCTCCGTATCCCTATTTTGCCATTTCAAAAGAGAGGTTGTGTCGTGTGACCCAAGACACTCAGACTAAAGAAGATAAAACCCAGTTGTTAGTTCTGAAAAGCTGTCAGGAAAAGCTTTTCTAGGCGGCTCATTGTAATCCTATGGCAGGACATTTGGGACAGGATGTAACATTCAACCGTTTAATGGCCCAATTCTTTTGGCCGGGCATTCACGAGAATGTGTGCAGTTGGTGCATGGCTTGTCGTGAATGTCAGTTAGTGAATCCCCCCGCCTCCCCAAAAGCGCCATTGTGCCTGCTTCCTCCCATGCAGGTCCTCTTTAAGAGAATTGTTGTGGACCTCATCGGGCCATTAGAATGGTCAGCATGAGGGCATCGCTTTGCTTTAATCCTTCTGGATTATGTAACGCTATACCCAGAGGCAGTGGTATGCTGCAACATTTCTTCAAAAAGTGTTGCGGAGGCCCTATTTAAAGGGGGGGTGAAATGCTATTTCATGCATACTGATTTTTTTACACTGTTAAAGAGTTGGATTCCCATGCTAAACATGGACAAAGTTTCAAAAATTAAGTTGTACGTTCCGGTTTGTCACAAGTTTCGGAAAGTTTTTTTTGAGTATGACTCTGTGTGACGTTAGATGGAGCGGAATTTCCTTATATGGGTCCTAAGGGCACTTCTGCCGGAAGAGCGCGCGCTCCCGTATAGCAGAGCACTGAGAGCACAACAGATAATCACTGATCAGAGCGAGAGTGTCCCGAAATGTCACAAAAGGAGTGTGTTTTTGGTTGCCAGGGCAAGACAACCCTGCACAGATTACCAAAAAAAAAACAGCATTAAGGGACCAGTGGATGGAGTTTATTTTTACAGAGCATCAACGGAGTTGTGCAAGTGGTTTTGTTTGTTCCCTGCATTTCGAAGATGCTTGTTTTACAAACAAGGCCCAGTTTGACGCCGGATTTGCACATCGTTTATTTCTTAAGGATGATGCAGTCCCAACGAAAAAGGGTCACGATCGTGTGTTGGAACCGCAGGCGGTGAGTAAAACTGCTTCAAATATCTCTGTGTTGTTAACTTAGCTATCGGCGCGTAAGCACATCAAGTAAACAACATGTTGTCATCAAACTGCACATGTACAGCTTAAAAAAAAAAAAAAAAAGACGACAAAGTGGAACTCAGTCATTTTCCAAAACCGCTAAGCAAATATATACAGATTCAGGACATACCACATTGAGACGTCGTTGCTGGGAATCCAACTCTTTAACAGTGTAAAAAACGCAGTATGCAAGAAATAGCATTTCACCCCCCTTTAAATTTCAGCCTCTGGATCTGATTCTGGATCATAAATATACGCTGAATCTGACTGTTAGCCATGGTTTGTTTTGGATGTTTTTTTCCTCACGGTAATGTCACAACTTCCAAACGCTCTCAACGCAAAAGCTTACTGGCGCTCGTGATTCTTTAGCTCCGCCCACACGTCAAGCCTCCAGCCGGTCATGTTTTTCCGGGAAAAAATCTTTCTCTTATGAATATAATAAAACTAAAGACTTTTTGGAGTTATGAAGGATGCAGTACTACTCTATAGGTACTCAAGATTAACAGGATATTGAGTGAAAACTAGCATTTCACCCCCCCTTTAAGATAATCTCCCGAGTGGGGATCCCAAAAGAGATCCTCACTGATCAAGGCACAGAATTGATATCACATACAATACACAAACTTTATGAAATTATTGGGCATTAAGTCGGTGCATACCAATGTCTGTCACCCACAAACGGACGTGCTTGTGGAACAATTTAATCGCATGTTGAAGACCATGATTTGAAAGTTTGTTCACGAAGACACCAAAAATTGGGATAAATGGCTGGAACCCCTATTATTCGCTGTGCGTGACGTCACGCAAGCCTCCACGGGGTCCCCCTTCGAGCTTCTTTACGGGCGCCAGCCCCGTGGGGTTTTGGATTTCCTGAGAGAGGCTTGGGATAGTAAAAATTAAATTCAGCATGTGCTGGACCTGCAAACAAAACTCCAAACTTTGGGGCAGCTCTCTATGGAGAATTTGTTACAGGCCAGGACAAGCAGAGTAGGCTGTATAATCGGGGAACCAGACTACGTTATTTTACACCGAAAGATAAAGAACTTGATAACGACAAACCCGAAGAAATGTGGGATTGGGCGCGTGGAGGTCTGGTATCAGGGTTTCCACTTGGGTCATGGACAGGTGCGTCCCCAAATTAATAAGACGGCAGCAGTTGCGACTGGTCTGAGGCCCAAGACCAAAAAGGAGGTGAGACAATTCCTGGGGCTGGCAGGATATTATAGACGGTTTATACCTAATTATTCTGACCTTACCAGCCTGCTGACTGATCTCACTAAAAAGGAAGTTCAAGATCTGGTCCAGTGGACGGAGCTGTGTCAGCATGCTTTCACCCAGGTAAAGGCTGCTCTGTGTGGCAGACCGTTTTTACACTCTCCTGATTTTTCTCTCCCCTTCTTGTTGCAGACAAACGCATCGGACAGGGGGTTGGGAATGGGCCTGGCCCAGGAGGTAGAGGGTAAGGAGCGACCAGTGCTGTACATCAGTGGTAAGCTTTCTAAGAGAGAGACTATGTACAGCACCATTGAGAAGGAGTGTTTGGCGGTCCTCATCCTCCGCTGTTATCTCCTGGGGCGGGAATTCACCCTCTCTTCGGACCACGCGCCCCTGCAGTGGCTCCACCGCATGAAGCATACCAACGCGCAGATCACTCTTTGGTATCTGGCACTTCAGCCCTTTAAATTCAAGTTGATCCACAGGCCGGGTGTACAGATGGCTGTAGCCAATTTTTTTCTCAAGGAATAGAGGAGGAGGTGTATGTGGCGAGGGGTGTGTGGTTCAGCATGTCCTGCAGCAGAGAAGATTGGGAGACGAGCGGAGAGTAAATGGGTTAAGTGCAAAATGATGAACACCTGTGTCTGATTGCAGTAGTTGGACTAGAGAAACCGGTTAAAAGGGAAACTGGAAGACACGCTGGAAGAAAGAGACGAGACGGGGGTGTGGGTGCTGAATTACGCTTTTCATGTCTTGCTGTGCTTGTATGTTTAAACCAGCAAGGTGTATTAGTTCGTTCACGCATGAGAGGAAGTGAAGAAGAGCTCGGTGTGGTGTTTGTGCAATTCTCTGTAGTGTTGTCACGATAACAAAATTATTATTTCGATACCGATACCTAGTCAAGAATTGCAATTTCGATACTTTTTTGATACTTTTCCTGTAAAGGGAAAATACATTCTCAAATATCATTGATGTGCTTTATTTTAAAACCGGGACAACATTCTAATCATATAACACACTAATAAATTAACATATGAACAGCAGATATATTAAACATTTGAACAAAATATGAAATCTAAAAATATAAAAAATAAAATAGAGCATTGACATTAAAGGTAAAGGAAAAATACATTTAGCAGCATTATTTCAGTTATCATAAGAAACATAAGAGTAATAAACTTATCTTGATTCTGAACTTTGAATAAAAAAATATGAACAGCGATTATATTTAAACAATGTTTCTGAACTCAGAAGATTAAATGTCAGAAGATAAATAATATCAATTTAAGCAATGGCATTCAAGTAAAAAAAAAAAGCAAAAAAAAAAAAATTAGCAGCAGTATCTCAGATATTGTAACTTATTCTGAATTTCTGTGAGTTGTGCAACCTTTTCTTTCAGAGGAGAAAACTCAGCCAGTGAACTTTAATGAGCGTAATCTTTATTGAGCGTCATCTTTTTCTACCAGCCATGGACCAGCGGCCACAGTATCACTTTTGCTCGCATGTTTTTTTCAACCCGCGGGTCCCGCGTTCATGAAATAATTTGACCCGCCCCAGCCCGCAAATAAAGTAACATTTCTTTCCCCACCCAGACCCGCGCATCGGGGACATCACGGAAGATACGTTGCTACTAGACTCATATTTTTCGTTCACTAAAGCTCCTCCCTCCAGTCCACAGTAGCGCGCGAGCACGCCGCTATTAGCAGCGCATGCACAGCTCGTGAACAGCTCTGTGAACTGTTTCATCCTGTCAAAGAGTTACTCAAGATGTGACGGACCATGTGATTTGTTGAATGTAGTGAACGAATCCGCCCTGCACTGAACGAGATCGAGAGATCTTCTCATTCGTAAATGAATTAAACTGATACATCTCGTTTATGAACGAAATGAATGAGTATACAGGGCATACCTGTCAAGTATCCCGTTTTGGCCGGGAAAGTCACGTATTTTACCCTTCTTTCCCGCCGTCCTCCCGTATTAGTATTTTCCCGTAAGTCTCCCGTATTTTTATTATTATTTTTTTTTTACCTGCGTTATTAATAAAATAATAATAATAAAAACATTCCCAATCTGAGCTCTGTCACTAGTCTCGCGATAACTCCCACCTGTAGTAGCCTGTCGCGAGGGGTGTGTGAGGTCAGATGACATGAGTTATAACGTGGGAAAAACAACAACAACAAAAGAAAAAACAGAGACGGATGATGGATGCTACAATAGAGAGTGAAGGCACACCTGCCAAAAAACCAAAACCCATGTGTAAATACCGTGATAAATGGGACAGCGAATTTACTTTTTTAAAGAATGCAAAGTCTGCAACAAATTGGTACAACAACTCACTAAAAGAGTAAAAGAAAAGTTATGTGAAATGAAAAGAAAAACTGTTAAAGAAAAGCAATATGAAATGAAAAGAATGTGTGGAATTAAAATAAAATGTAAATGTAAAGACAAGCAATGTTAAATTAACGGAAAATATGCAAATAAGCCTTTAAATAAATGCTCTTCATATATACCCTTTTGTGTTTTAATTTGGGCTATAACACTTGTCTTAAAATGTAAGGGATACTGGAGCTTTGTTGGGGTGGTGGGACTGCTCGCAATGGGTGCTGGAAAATTTCCCTTATTTTCAAATCCAAAACTTGACAGGTATGATACAGGGTCAGTGAGCCAAGCATGTAAATCTCGATCAGCAATCAGCATGCGATTATGCACACATTTTAGTAAAGCCAAATCAGTTTAGTAAAGCCACTAATGCAGGCATGTCGCTTACGGTTGTGCTTTTTTGCTGCGTGTATAAGGAGAAAAAACACAGACGTCCATAAGGAGGCACTGGAAGTGTGCGTTGCACACACCAACATGAAATACGTCTCTTACAAATCTGGAACGCATTCATTCTTTGAAGTATCGATACTAATATATTTAGGTATCGTGACGTTTTTAATTTCCGAGAATCGCAATACTTTTGAAGTATCGGTGCACCGTGCAACACTAATTCTCTGTGTGCGCAACGAACTCGGTGAGCAAACTCTTAGTTGAGTTTTTCTGCATCTTCTGTTTGAATGCTTTAAACTGTTTTGAATGTTTTTGAATGCCTCAGTCTATTTACGCTGGCCTCAGGCAGTCAGTTGAAATCACCGGCCCCTTCTCTCCACATCGGTTCACTAAAGATATGCCTATTTTAAGGTGTGCACTCAAATATGCACTAGTACACCCCACACAATATTTTGTTGTCATATACTGATCAGTCTAAGCAGTGCTGCTTCATATCGAACACACCTCTTGGGTTTGTGATGGTGTTGTCCACGCTAGGAAACGTATATCCACCATATGTATTCATGCTGCTATATCATTGGTATCATGATATGACACTTTTATATCATGTAAAAATGTATACTGGTATTATCATGGATGGTATGATATGGCACACCCCTAATTGCAATAATCCAGCATGGACAGAACAAGAGCTTGAACAAGGAGTTGTGAAACATATTCTGAAAGAAAGGGCCTGATCTTATCGATATTGAATAGAGGAAAATTGCAGGACCTGACAGTTTTAGCAATGTGGTCTGAGAAAGTCAGCTGAACAGCAATTAATAACTCCAAGGTTTCTAGATGTTATTGAATTAGTTATGGTTGATGTGCCTAACTAGATGGTGAAATTGTGATGAAAGGTGATGTTTCTTCATCCAGCAAGTAATGCCTGTTAGACAAGCTGAGGTGCGAGCAGCTATCATGGGATCATCAGGATGAAATGAGAGGTAGATTTGAGTGTCATCAGCATAGCAGTGATAAGAAAAGCTGTGTTTCTGCATGACAGAACCTAATGATGCCATGTAGACAGAGACTGTGTGAGAAAGGCAGAGACTTGATTGGACACAGCTTGTTCCAAGTGTTTTTGCAATGAAAGGAAGAAGGGAATCTGGTCTGTAGTTCTCCAAATGAGATGGGTTAAGTGTGGGTTTCTTAAGTAGTGGGGTTATACAAACCTGCCTAAATGTTGAAGGAAAAACACCAGTATAAAGGGATGTTAATGATATGAGTGCGTGCAGGGACAACTGCAGGAGAAATGGCCTGAATGGGATGAGATGGAATAGGATCAAGCAGACAAGTAGTAGGATGAGTAGAAAGGATGAGTTTGGAGACTCCTGCCTCAGTTATTAATAAAAACATGGCAAAGTCGTTAGCTTTTAGAGTTGATGCAAGAGTGGGAGGAGGAGGACAAAGAAGTGTGAGAGTTAGGTAAATTGTTTATTGTATGGCAGTATGTCCTTTTAGCAGTGGAAACATTAGCAGAGAAAGAAGAGAGAAGTGACTGATGCACATTAAGGTCAGTAGTATTCACTGTTTCAGCAGCTCTGAGCTTAGAACAATGTTTGCGGAGAACATCCAATAACAAAGGGGCAGAGGGGTTGGCACGGATTTACACAAGCTCCAGTCTGGATCCAGAACACCTGAGAAGAGATCATGCCAACCCCTCAGGGGACCTCAGATGATGCTAACCCTGAAGATGGGAAGATGGGAAATGAAACATTATTGGAGAGGGCTGCAGGTGTAGCAGTGTCCTCTGGTTTTATCCAGGTCTCTGTCAGAGCCTTGAGAATAAGCTTTGATTGACTATTAATAGAACTGACCATCAAGTGGCTGCAGTCCGCATGGCGCGCTGTGAGGATAAATAAAGTTTAGGCAATTAGCTCACTCCTCATTTAAAATTTAAATGTACTTTTTTTATTATTAAAACAGGTCTATTAATTTATACAATGAATTATTATTAACACTGCAGTCATAAATTAAAAATTAAGAGCAGCTTTATTTCATGTGCCGATTTTTAAAAACAAAGTGTTTAATGCAAAATGCGTTTATTTTTTCCTCAAGTTTTTCACTATACAAGCCACAGGAGAAATATGAAAGGAATAATTTAAGACCGTTACCCAACTAACAGAATTTTGTTACAAGAACGTTCTCCAAATATTCAGTGTCTGGGAACTAAAATTATTCAAGGTTCAAGATTTTTATTCATCACATACACGATTCTATAGAGTATATATAACCAGAAGTGAAATGTGAATCAGGTCCGCTCCATGGACAGTGCAATTATTAAAAAATACAACACCAAGGAAAAAACACATAAATATAGGTATGTAAGAAGTAAATAAAAGTAAACTATAAAATTCAAAAAAATAAAATATAAAATAAAATGTGCATGAAAGTATACTATAGACTTAAAGGGTACTTAACATACACAGTTTCACCTGATATCATGTTAATCTTGAGTACCTACTGCATCCTTCATATCTCCAAAAAGTCTTTAGTTTTATCATATTTGTAAAAGAAAAATACAGCTTTCCAATTCTCTCCGGAAAAAGCAGAGCTCCTGGAGGCGTGCCATCACTGAAATGACGAGAACACACAAATGCACTTGCTACACTCTGTTGCTGCCCCAGAAAAATAAACTGCATCCACTGTTCGTGTAATGCTGGTTTCTTTGGGAAGCTGAACAAGGTAAACTTTCCCTCACATCCAAAAGTACACTTATTTGAAGACATTCTCAAACAAATCCTATGCAGTGCTGCAGACGATTTCCAGATGAAGTGCGTTGATGTCTCGCTCTCCCATTGTCAACATGTCCGCGGGCATGCTTTCCCGAGAGAAATGCTCATATAAGGTGTTCCACCATCGTCTACGTCATTAGATCCATGATCGAAAAAAAAAAAAAAAACAGCCGAAACTTGTACCAACCCGGAAGTAAGATTTTCAGCACAGAAATTCTCTGTCATACGTATTTAAAACTTTGGGCATGTTTGGCATTAGAATCCATCTCTTTAACACTGTGAACAACTCTGAATACACAAAACACCATTGTAGCCCCCCCCTTTAAATATTAAGATACACAGGAATGTACAAGAGACAAATGTGCAAGCAGGTTATACATGGTTGTCAGTTACTAGGGTGGTTTGAGTCCTTAAAGATTTTAACCGCTCTGCTTTTGCAGCGTTTGAAGTAGATGTCCAGCAATCAGGAAAGAGCAGCCCCTTATATGCGTTCAGCTAAGCGCACTACTCTCTGCAGGGCTTTGCATTCTTGACTGGAGCTGTTCCCATACTGAGATACACTGAGTTAATAAACTTTCTATGGTCCCTGAATAGAAAGTTTTCAGGATTGTTGGTGAGACCCTGAATTCCCTCAGCTGTCACAGATGGTACAGTCTTTGCCTGCCTTAATTAACCTGTATTTGAAGGTGGGTAGTCCAAGTCAGGGCCACTGATTTGGTTTACACCAAGGTACTGGAAGCATCTCACCCTCTCCACAGGGGTTCCACTGATCTTAAGAGGAGTGTAGGGCCACTGCTGTCTGATCTATTGGGGCAATAGTCAAACTGTAGAGGGTCCAAAGTATTAGGGATGGGGAAGAAAAAGTAGTTAATTACTAGTCTCTCAAAGACCTTCTTGACTATTGATGTGAGGGAAACTAGAACATGACATCAGGTCCAGCTGCTTTCCTGATGTTCACTTGCTTTAGGGCCCTCCAAACCCCGTCCTCCGACACGGTGATTACATTATTATCGCTGCTCTGAATGCTGCTACCAGACAGGCGGATTGGCAGACTCATCGTCACTCATCAGCCAGCAACGCATCTGCTTTTAACCTCTGCAGAGGATTTATTTCCAAAAACACAGATGGTCCTTAGTCCCTGCTACATGCGTCAGGAGTCATTTAGCTGAAATTTGACTCTATTTGTTCCCTGTATCAGAGTTTGGCAGCTCTTACTACGTGTCAGAAAGCATAGCACAATGCTTTGTACTCATTCATGTTCCCCGCAAAAGACCGGTGTTGTATGCGGCATTGCATTTGTTTACCACAGCATGGATTGATTTGAGAATGTCCTTATAGTTATCGTAACAGTTGCTTGCTTGGCTAGGACGTTTACAAAGCTTAATGCTACATCTGTAAACTCACTGACATCTTATGAACTTGCCCGAAACATGTCCCAGTACACTCATCAAGAGCCGCCTGTAGCATAACTTCTCAGTGGGAGGACCAGCGCATCAGTACTCTCTGCACCGGGGATTCTTGAACGAGCCGTTGTTTATGTTCCAATGTGAGGAAAAGCCGGTACTGAGCGAGCTTTGTAGGCATTCTTGAACTGAGAGTAGCAACGATCCAGTGTATTCAGTCCTCTGGTTAGACAGTATACATTATGATAAAAGTTTGGCATGACCTGCCTGAGGTCGGCTTTGTTAAAGTCCCCAGCGATGATAAGATCTGCGTCAGGACGTTTGTTGATGTAGCTGCTGAGAGCATCATGAAGCCTAGACAAAGCCAATCCGGTGTCTGCTTGTGGTGGGACAGCAGCAATGATAATCAATGACAATTCCGGGGCTAGATAGAATGGGCATCAAATAATGGATAGATGTTCCAGTTGAGATGAGCAGGAGTGTGACAGAGTGGAGATATTGCTGGGGTAATACCATTTCTTGTTAGTCATGAAACACACTCCTCCACCTTTGGATTCCGTAAAACAGAGAAGTTATCAGACGGCGTTACAGCAGAGTCTGGGACCAAGGTTGTGAGCCTTGTTTCAGACAAACAGGATGTTACAGGCCCTGATGTCCTGTTGGAAACTTACCCTGGCTATCAGATTGTCTATCTTATTCTCTAGATTTTGGACCTTAGTGAGCAAAATACTCGGTTGAGGAGGACTGTGAGCTCTTTTCCTGTTGGAAAGGTCTGTTGCGAATCTGTCGGGTTTCTTGATCCGCCACATCGTGTGGTTATTCAAGTGGCCATTGTTCATCACCGTGTTCCGAAGTATCTCAGATGGCCACGATGGGATGGAGGATAAAGTGTCCTGAAACAGCAGGTTAGTGTAGCGGTGTTCAATATCCAAAAGTGTTTCTTTGTCATAAATGATCAGTGGAAATGTTATGTGTTAAAAAGATAAAAAGTAAATAAAAGCACAATCTAAGTGGAGCGACCTGGGCGGCGAACGAGCTCAGAGGCACCATCATTTTTTTTATGTCCAGTTTTCTTGACTTCAGAGGAACATTTTTCAAAGGTATGATGTTCCTCAAATGTTCTTTTAACTTAATTTTGATTTAAAATAAAACTGTAGAAACATTGATTTGTAACATTTCAAAAGCATAAAAATGTTTCCTTAATGTTAGTACAATGTTATTTAAAGGTTAGTATGATGTTCTAGAAACTTTCTTTTTAATCATTCAAACACCTACTGTGAACAAACACTGAAAGAAAGAGAAATAAGAACACAAACCACAACCACACCCACAGCCTTAGATGAACTAAAGATAAAAGACATGAAATCTCTCAAGATCTGATTAAACAACTCCACAAACAGCATTACCAGCTTTACTTAGTATTACTAAGCAGATTGGCTTTATTTCTGTCACACATCTACAGCTGTTCTTATTAAGAATTAGCAGGTTTAGATGTTGACGTCTTATTGAAAATGTTTTGTTTGACGTCACAATAACGAAGATTAGTGTTTTAATTGGGTTCTTGACGAATTGCTGCTTTTACAGCAGTTGCAGATTTTTTTCAAAAACATTTTTGCACTGATAAAGCAGCTCAACATGTCTGTTTTAGTGACAGATTAGCATTTTAATTCAAAAAGCAAAACAACAAATAAGACCGTTGTCTAAGCTACTTTAAAGCAGTCATTTGCTTTATTAACACATTCTAAGTAGGATTTTTTTTTTTTTTTTTTTTACATTTATAAGTCAAGAGTCAAGAGCCCAACTAAATATCTCCATGATGGTGACTTTAAACTAAAGATTTTTAACAAGAGGTCAAAATATAAACCTCTTTTAATTCTCAATAAAAACTTATGTAGACGTCTAACAGAAATAAAGTAAATTTGGGTAGTAACTGATGCTGGTAATGCTGTTTGTGGAGCTGTTTAATCAGATCTTGAGAGATTTAAAGTCTTTAATATTCCGTTCAAGTCTATGGCTGAAGAAAGTTGTCGTTTTTTTTCTTATTATTTCTCTTTCTTTTAGTGCTTGTTCACAGCTGGTGTTTGAATGATTGAAGAAATCTTTCAGGAACATCTTACTAACCTTTAAATAACATTCTACTAACATTAAGGAAACTGAATATTTTTATGTTCTTGGAATGTTACAAATCAATGTTCCTAGAATGCTGAATTTTAAATCAAAATTAAGTTGACAGAACATTTGAGGAACATCATACATTTTAAAAATGTTCCTCTAACATCAAGGAAACTGGAAATTTTGTATGTTCCTAGAACCAACACTGAATATTTGGAGAATGTTCTTGGGTATACACCATTATCAGCATATGTTAGTTTCGTCTCTCATTATCTCATTATCTTTTTTTACTTTCACTTTCTCTGTATTGAATTGACTGACATTGACCAGTGTAAATGATAGGGCTGTCAATCGATTAAAATATTTAATTGCAATTAATTGCATGATTGTCAGAAGTTAACTCATTTTTATCTGTTCTAAATGTACCTTAAATTTGCAAGTGTTTAATGCACAAATCAACATGGGCATGGGCAAATATGGATGCTTTATGCAAATGTAAGTTTTTTTGTTAGTGAAACCATACTCGGCATAGAGCATGAAGACATGTTTAAAAAGTCATAGATGGTTTTCAAAGAACTTGTTCATGTCTTTTAGACAAATGAAAAAAGAATAAAGAAATAACAGGTTCCCATTACTTCTCTCTGCACTGAGCAATTTACTCACACAAACGTGTTTAAATGTTCGCAGGACAGGGCAGCTCACTTCTTTGGTTTAAACATAAGCTACAGGTTACTTAGAGATTTTGAAGAGTTGTTTGAGTGAATACCAAAGAGCTGTTAAATTAGCTCGATCTAATTATTTTTCTGAAATTATCTCTTAAGAACTGCCATAATCCTAGAGTGCTTTTTTCTACTGTAAACAATGTACTCCATCCTCCATAACATTTTTCATTGATAAGACTGCTGGAATCAGGACCCATATATCATCTGTTACTAATGATCTTATTGTACCCTATGCTCTTCCAAATCAATTGACTTGTTTTACACCTGTCTGCCTTCCACAGCTCAAAGAAATAGAGAACATGAAGCCCATTAGGTCTCCCTGTGATGTGCTTCTCTTTTATTTAAAGAGGTGGTTCATTCTATTGGTACATGCATTTTAACTATTATGAATAGTAGCTTGACATTTGGTGTTGTTCCACCAAGTTTTTATCCCGTTCAAAAATTGCCTTTCATTTCAAAGATACTGGAGAAGATTGTGTATGCACAGCTTTGGTTAAGAACAACATTTCAGATAGATTTCAGTCAAGGTTTAGTGCCGGCCATAGTACGAAATCAGCTCTTTTGAGGGTTACTAATGATATTCTGTGTGGCACTGATTCTGGAAATTGTGGTGTTCTGTTACTTTTAGATCTTACCGCAGCATTTGACACCGTTGAACATTTTCATTGATTGCCTTAGAGACCATGTTGGGATTCAGGGTTTAGCCTTAGAATGGTTTCCTTTCGTGTGTGTGGTTCCTCAAGGTTCAATCCTGGGACCGGTTTTGTTTTCCCTTTATATGCTCCCTCTAGGATAAATGATTGAAAAACATGGCATTCATTATCATTTGTATGCTGATGACTCACAAATGTATTTACCATAGAAATGCAAGGATCATTTATCCATTCAGTCTCTGTATGAATGTTTGGATAAGGTTAAGTGTTGGTTGGCTAATAATTTTCTTCAGCTGAATGAGAATAATCTGAGTTTATTTTAGTTGGTAAAAATAATTATTTATTTGCATGATGTCACTGACTGCCTGGGGTTACTTCCTGGGAAAAATCTTTCTAGAGTGAAAAACCTTGGTGTCATTTTTAGCTCGGAGCTCAAATTTTATCGACAAATTAATACTGTTGTAAAAATAGTTTTTTCCATCTTTGATCTATATCTAAGTTTAAGTCTATCCTTTCTATTGAGGACTTGGGAAAAGATGTGCATGCTTTTGTGTCATCTTGTTTGGTTTAATGTGATGCATTGTATCTGGGTGTGAGTCAGGCCTCTCTCTCCTGTCTGCAGCTTGTTCAGAATTCAGCGGCTAGGCTTTTAACAGGTACTAAGAAAAGAGAGCATATTACTCCTGTGCTTATTAAATTACACTGGCTTCCTGTACGATACAGGATTCATTACAAAATGCTATTATATGTTTTTAAAGCTTTGCATGGTTTAGCACCGGAGTATATTTCAGATTTAATCAGATTGCATCCAATAAGTCTTTGCGTTCAAATGATCAATTACGTCTGATGGTTCCTCGATCTCGTTTAAAATGCAAAGGTGATCGAGCCTTTTCTGTTGCTGCTCCAAGGCTTTGGAATGCCCTCCTCAGTCTGTAAAATCTTCTCCTACATTTATTGTATTTCAGAGTGCGCTCAAAACTAATTTGCTTTCATTCGCTTTAAAAAATTTTGTGTAGTTTGTTCTTTGTTGTTGTGGTATGTTTATAATGTTTTATCTTGATTTTATGCTTATTTTATCTTCCTGTACAGCCCTTTTTGGTTTTAAAGATGTCTATCAATGCAAGCAAGTGTAATTTGGTCAGTACTTGTCTTTTAAATATCTAGGGATTGTGCTGAAAGGTGCTCCATGCATTCTGTTTATTATTATTTACAAGCCTCCCAAATACTCTCCAGACTTTGTTGAAGAGTTCACAAAAATTGTACCAGTGATTTCTTCAGAGTTTGACTGTTTTGCTATTGCAGGGGATTTTAATATTCACAAAAATGCAGAAAACAAAACTACTAAAGAAATGATAATGATTCTAAACACATTTGACCTGATTCAGCATGTGCATGGACCCACACACAAAGGTGGACACACTCTGGATCTAATCATCAGTAGGGGTCTAAACATTTCATCCATTGTTATTAAGGACGTAGCACTATCTGATCACTTCTGTATTTTCTTTGATATATTGATCTCTGCTACCACTGAATCTAGATCTGTCTCTGTCAGAAGGAGATGCGTTAACAAGAACACAAGTGTACTATTTATGGAGGCTATATATTTAACACCAAGCATTTCTGCAGACTCGGTTGATATTCTTATTGATTCCTTCAACTCAAAAGATAAGAATGTTATTGATGATATTGCTCCAATAATAGTCAGTAAGAAAACAAACAGACAGAAATCAGTTTGGAGAAGATCAACAGCAGTTCAGACTATGAAAAGACTATGAATGCAGAAAAGCCAAGCAGATGTGGCAGAAGACGAAGGCATCTATAAAGACAGCCTTCATGCTTTTATTGTGAAGCTAGCCACAGCTGGACAGAATTTCTTCTCAACCCTGATAAACAGTAACTTAAACAACACTTACACTCTGGTCCCACTTTATATTAGATGGCCTTAACTACTATGTACTTACATAAAAAAATAAGTACCATGTACTTATTGTGTTCATATTGTATTGTAAAACACTTTTGCTGCTATTGAGGTGGGATAGGGGTAAGGTTAGGGAGAGAGTTCCAAAGTATGGGTCAACAGTGTAATTATAAATGTAATTACAGAATTTAAATACAGATGTAATTACATGTAGCTTCTTTTAAATATAAGTACAATGTAAAAACATGTATGTACACAATAAGTACATTGTACTAAATTATTAATTAAAATGTAAGTACATAGAAGTTAAGGCCACTTAATATAAAGTGGGTCCTATACTCTTTTTGCCACTGTTGAGAGACTAACTCAACAAGTCCGATTCCCAATGAAATGCTCTCAGACAGCAAATGCAAAGAGTTTGCATCCTTAGATCATCAATATCAGGAAGGCGATTAGCATATGCTCAAGTAATGCAGAGGTCAGACAGATTTGGCCACAATATCAAAAAGATGTATGTCTATTTTTGAAGCAATTGATAGCTAAATTTTGGAAGACATAGTGCAGCACCTAAAATCGCGGTGAATGCCTCACTTCTTTCTGGGACATTTCCAAACTCTCTGAAAACAGCAGTTGTTAAGCCCCTCCTGGAAAAGAGCAATCTTGATAACGACCATTTTGAGCAATTTTAGACCAATATCTAATCTTCCTTTTATATGCAAAATTATAGAAAAGGTCGTTTTTAAACAGCTGAACAAATACTTAAACTCAAATGGATACCTGGACAATTTTCAATCTGGTTTCCGACTGCATCACAGCACAGAGACAGTTCTCTTTAAGATAATAAATTATATTCACTTAAATTGTGACGGTAGTGCTAGATCTCAGTGCTGCGTTTGACACTGTCAATCATAACATACTACTAGAGAGACTAGAAAACTGGGTCTTTCTGGGATGGTACTCAAATGGTTCAGGTCATACTTAGAAGGGAGAGGTTAGTGGACGTCTTAAGTGGACGTCCATGACAGGTGGAGTCCCACAAGGCTCAATTCTTTCACCGCTCTTGTTTAGCCTGTATATGCTTCCACAAATCAAATAATGAGAAAGAACCAAATTGCCTACCACAGCTATGCTGATAATACCCAGATTTACCTACCCTTATCTCCAAATGACTACAGCCCCTTTGACTCCCTCTGTCAATTCATTGATGAAACTAATAGTTGGATGTGCCAGAACTTTCTTCAGTTAAACAAGGAAAAAACTGAAGTCATTGCATTTGGAAACAAAGAAGTTTTCAGGGTGAATGCATAGCTTGACTCTGGGGGTCAAACAACTAAAAATCAAGTCAGGATTCCTGGTGTGATCCTGGAGACAGACCTTAGTATCAGTAGTCATGTCAAAGCAGTAACTAAATCAGCATACTATCATTAAAAAAAAAAAAAAAAAAAAAAAAAGACGTTGCAAGAATTAGATATTTTGTTTCCAAAAGGCGGGAGTCTGCCTTTAGTTACTATGCTACCTGCATTTGGAATCAGCTTCCAGAAGAAACACTAGTGACATTTAAATCTAGACTTAAAAATCATTTGTTTAGCTGTGCATTTATTGAATGAGCACTGTGCAATGTCCGAACTGATTGCACTGTATTTTAACTTTTTTTATATATACAAATCATTTTCTGGTTTTAACTGTTTTTAAATTCATTTTAAATAAGTAAATTTTTAAATCCTTTGCAAAGTTTTAAAATTGCTTGTTATATTTTTGTTATTATTTTTCTTCATGATTATTTTACTTTCTTTTATGTAAAGCACTTTGAATTACCATTGTTTATGAAGTGTGCTATATAAATAAACTTGCCTTGCCTTGTCTTTCCTCGCATTGCCTTGATTTGGTCCAGAAACAGTATAAATTAGGCCTAAATGAACCTTAAATGATGTTGAAAATATGTCCACGGACAAATTTTGAACTAGTTTTTAACGCTGTAAGGAGGTTCTGTGAATGTCTAAATTGGACGTACAGAACACATAAAAAAGGACGTCATAAAAACTTTAATTCTGACTCCTTGGTGGACGCCTTTTCAACGTCTGCAAAGACATAAAAAGACGTCCACTGGACGCAAGTTTACTGGGTTGTAACACAAATAAAAGGTCTTTGGATTTCCACTTTAAGTATAAAATGGTTTAAGTTTGTGGTACCCTATTATATTAACAAACAAATCAGCCATACAATTCGTATAGGCCTATATTAAACATCTCTTCTTTTTTTTTACAAAACGAATATGACTGATAGGCTAAATAAGGTAAAACAAATGCTTAGTTTGTGGTACATTATTTAGTTATTTATTTTTATGAGAACACTGCAACAATAAATACAAACTTTATATAAATTCGTTATATAAAACGAAGAAATTAAACTTATCAACAAAAGTTGCGCTTTTGGATAGTGCCTCTTGTCACGTGACCAAATCCATAAAAAACAATAAACCATAATGTTCGGGGTCCGTAGCCTACATTTTTTTCGCACAAGTCCTGGGGTTGAATTGCAACGGCACAGATTTCTTCTTTTACTGTACACTGCATAGAGACCTCCTTTTTTGTTTTGCGGTGCTGCTCGTAACCCCGCCTCCAGACTGAAGCCTCTGAACTCCTCTGAATGGACTGTCAGTTCAGAGAGTGCTGAGGAGATGGGGATGCAGTGGCTCAATGCATTATTCTTCATCTGGATCCACTGTCATATGTGCAGGACAGAGTTTGAGCTGACTTTACTCCACACTAATGATGTTCACGCACGGGTGGAGGAGACCAACAACGACTCGGGCAAATGCACGCAACAGCCTTGTTTCGCTGGAGTCGCGCGGAGGTTTACGAAAATCAAAGAAGTTCGTAGCAAGGAGAAGAATGTGCTCTTACTGGACGCGGGCGATCAGTTTCAGGGGAGCGTCTGGTTTAACGTCTACAAAGGCGCAGAAGCGGCGCATTTCATGAATAGACTCGGATACGATGCGATGGTAAGAGTGATTATCGGGGTGATGGAGGATTGGGATCGAACAGCTTTGGATTTCTTAGGGACCGTTAATTTGGGAATGGAAGAGAACTCTTGACGCTTTCAAAATAAGTTAAAACCTTTTTAATTCAACAGAACGCGTTGTGTGTGTGAAAGGGCCCTTATAAAAACAGACCCCTGGAGCCTAGAGAGCAACAGTTGAGAAAGTTCCATTTCATGCAAATCAGTCGTGTTTCTGAGAAGTTTATTTTATTTGGGAAATTATTTTTATTTTTTTCACTTTGGTGCATTTTCACAACTAGGGTGGATTAGTGTAATTTGGGACCCCTAAGCTTCATTGCATTTGTCTCTTCTTTTACTACATTAAAGTGAACATGATTGGTGTTGAGTTCAAGCAGGGGTATCAAGTCACTGAAATCACTTGACTTTCTGGAAATTATGTTAGAAATGTGGCCAAGAAAATCAACAAACAGGAAGTACCTCTATGTAATGTTCACTGAAATGACATTGACATGGGATTTGGACTAAACTAATGTTAAGGGAATAAATCGGTTATAAATAAAACAATGTTCTAAAATGTTGATGTCGATGTCTTGAGGTGTGGTAACCGTAATATAAGCAAAATAATTGACTCCGGACCATTTAATTATTACAAAAATAATGCACACCCGAGGTGGTTTATTAATTGTTTTACTATTTTTAATTCAAAACAGTGTCCCAGATTTGAGCATGAGCTTTCCCACATTAGAAAATCCACAGATTCTTAAACGATTTGGCATAAGAAGCACTAATATATGTGCCATTTAATTACAATTTCTGAAAAAATGTCTTCTGATTTAGTTATGGAACATCTTAGGCGTTTCATAATGATATAACATTTTGATGCATCATTTTGGCTTCATATGAAAATATGATGCACAAATCAAAATGGCTAAAAGTGTCCCACATGACCCTAATCCACCATACAAATATCCAAACTGATCACACTTGTAACACCACTAGTCATTCTTTTAATACTGATCTCATACTTTCATTATATTACAACATATTTTCATCCACACAATCATGATTTCAAAACATTTCAGAACATTTGATTCAATCACTGAAACACAACATTCATGTCTTTTTATTTTATTTTATTTTTTGCAGAAATAATTTCAGTAATACTGGCAATAATTGTCATGTTAGAAAATACACTTACATCACCTAACTTGAATTCCAAACATTATGGATTTTATGTGAGTTAAAGCATTTCTCCAGTGTGTTATCAAAAGTTAGGCCACGGGGAAGTAGTGGCCTAGTGGCTAGAGAGTTTGACTCCTAACCTTAGGGTTGTGGGTTCCAATCTTGGGCTGGCAATATCACAACAGAGGTGCCCTTGAGCAAGTGTAATGTAGAATGCTGTATTTGATGCCACCTGTCTCCCTTCCTCTGATATTGTATATCTCTGATCAGTTCCTCTCACACAAAACAGTGCTGATCATCTAAGATAAATTGCTTATACTGTAAAAATTATTAATTATATTTGATAATCCATAAAGTGAAAGTCATTACATTTGCCAAGTATGGTGACCCATTCTCAGAATTTGTTGGTCTGCCTTTAACCCATCCAAGTGCACACACACACAGCAGTGAGAAGTGAACACACTATGAACACAGACCCGGAGCAGTGGGCAACTACAGATCCAGCGCCCAGGGAGCAGTTGGGGGTTCAGTGCCTTGCTCAAGGGCCCTTCAGCCACGGGTATTGAGGGTGGAGGAGAGCGCTGTTCATTCACGCCCACAACTCCTGCCAGCACCGAGACTTGAACCTGCGACCTTCGGGTTACAGGTCTAACTCTAACCGCTAGGCCACAACTGCCTCTTATTTTTTAAACTGCACACAAGTTCTTTAGAAACTGTATCTACAGATATATATATGGATGCAGTTAGATGAATTAATGGACAAATGTATTAAACTAAATGAGAATGAAAAGTTAGGAAAAGCAGTTACTGTGAATTAAACTTTTATATAGATGAAACACTTTTTTTTGTGTAGTGTAAAGGATCATTTGTGATTGTGTGTGTTGTACTAAGACAATAATCATCTGTACTAAGAGTTTTCCATCATTATGGGCACCGAAGGGATGCATTTCTCATGTTATCAATGTAGAGCAGAAGAGGACAGATGAGCCACTGGAGTCTTCAGTACAGTGGACAGAGTTCAGGTGGAGTGGGTCTCAAACTTGTGCAGCTTTAGCAGAATAGGTGTCTCCCAAATGTAGATTCCCCAATGGTACCTTATCACTCACTGTCAAAGAAAATGTAGAAATGTTTGGGTGAATTCTTCTGTTGTCCATTTAAAGTGGGTTAAAATAGCAAACTATTTGGTGATAGAATTTAGAAGTGCATGTGTGTGTTTATATTTAAAAGCATTTTATTTGTATAACACCACAAAAATAGTTCAAAGAAAATGTGTCATATTATACATTCATCTGATCTGATATCTGGTCTTATGGCCATTTGAGATATTTTATTATTATTACTACTACTTAAAAGTGGTCTTTGACTGCTTTAAGTAAAGTAGCATCAGAAAAATAGCAAGATATGAGACTCATAAAACATTATAACTGAGAAATATAATCCATTGTAAAAGAGGATGCAATGTTTTCATTGTGTTATAAATCATCATACTCTTAAAAATAACCACAAATAATTAAATATTATAATATATTAAAACCGTTCTTATGAATATTCATGAGATGATACAACATATTATAAGGTTTTTTTTATAATTCATTATGCATTCATTATAATTGCTTAAGAATACCTTTATAATGTATCATAATCATTATCATGGAAAGTATTACTGCCTTTAAATTGCATGATCTAATTTTTTTTTACAGTACAATATTTTTTGAAACTGTAGTAAAAACTTGCTATGTTTTTACAGTTCAGGTATACAGTCACTACATTTAGATTTAGACTGAGGAAAAAAATCTTCTCAATATTAAAAGGTTAATAATAAATATATTTAAATATTATAATAAAATATTATTTTCAAGTGAAATATGGCCTGCTAAAAAGAGTATTTATATAATAGACCCTTTAAAGAACACATTTTTAAGCTCATTAGTCTGGAAGCCAGGGATCATGATTTATGCAAGCCTCTATTTGTTCTTATGGCTGGTGACATTATTGGACTCGGCACCTTACGGACAACTCCTTCCATCAGAACACATACCTTTACCAAAACACAGTCCGAATGTTTGAATGTCTTTAAAACCAATTACTGGTGCATGCATGCAAATTGTACAAAAATGCAAACACTGATTTTGTGTTCACAACATCTGTCATTTTTTTACTGTGTAAAACATTGTTTGTGTGTGTAATTCTTTAGGCCTTGGGAAATCATGAATTTGACAACGGGGTGGATGGCCTCCTGAAACCTTTCCTTCAGAATGTGAACTGCACTGTTCTTAGCGCAAATATTAAAGCCGATCAAACGATTGCTCCTCAGTTTGGCATCCACTGTTTCCCATTTAAGATCTTCACTGTTAACTCAGAGAAAGTAGGTGTTGTTGGCTACACATCTGTGGAGACCCCTGCTTTGTCTCTACCAGGTAAGATACTCTATTGCACTCTTTAGCCAGGCTAGGCTTACACATAATGTTACAAATCACACTAATTTTCCCATGCTTTAAGAAGGAGAAAAGCATGTTTTTAAAAACCAGCATTTAGACTGTTTGCTATTAAGTTTATAGCCTACTGTAGGTCAGCACTAAAAATCGCTTGCAGTAGTAGTATATTTTTTACATATGTGTTAAACCTGCATTATGTCCTGACAGTAGAATATGAGACAGATAATCTGTGAAAAAATCAAGCTCCTCTGGCTCCTCCCAGTGTCCTATTGCCATTTGCAGAAATTCATCCGCTCCTGGTAAGAAACAACCAATCAGAGCTGCGGTCCGTAACTTTGTTTGTGTTCAAAATGTACAAAATTGTATATAATAAGCGAGTACACCATGAATCTATTTTCCAAACCGTGTTTTTAGTTTGTCCTGAATCACTAGGGTGCACCTATAATAAGTGTTTATATTCGGACTATTTTAGATTGCTTCGGGGGTACCGCGGCGGAGTAACCCAGTACCTTTGTGATTCTTCATAGACATAAACAGAGAGAAGTAGTTCCGGCTACGATGTTCTCCCGCAAGACACAAGCAGTTCTGTTTATTAACCGCTAGAGCGTCAAAAGTTACCTACCACAGCTTTACGTATACTTAACTTATACTTACAAAAAATCTAAAAATATTTGAGCTATACTCCTAGAATACGTGTTTTCATTATTATACGGTAGAGGGCGCTAGTAAACATCTACTGCACAGAATTTCCTAAAAATTAAACAAATGAAGAAGAATAAAAAAACACCAGATACTAACACATGTAACACAATCATCTGAGATGAAACAGCATAAAAACTAACATTCTGGAATAAAATGACAGATGAAGAGGTAATAATTACAGTCGAGCTTTAGGGTGTTGATCGACTC
The DNA here is from genome assembly GCF_023724105.1 of Carassius gibelio. Taxonomy (NCBI): domain Eukaryota; kingdom Metazoa; phylum Chordata; class Actinopteri; order Cypriniformes; family Cyprinidae; genus Carassius; species Carassius gibelio. Next base: position 2,979,391 of record NC_068390.1, read on the forward strand.
CATCTACGTTCTGATTATCATTCTGAATCCAATTCAGTCTTTTTTCAGCTTTTTGTTCAAAATGTTATTTCTTATTTTTTTTATGAAACTTACCCATATTAAAGTGTTTGAAAAAGAATGCATGAAGCTAGAATAAAATGTTTTTGTTTTCAAGCAGATACCTGTTCTTTCTTTGGATGTATTCTATGTTCAGATATTCATACAACAAAACATATACACATTAAAACCTGAATAGGGACGTAGTAGTATACTTAAAGTATGATGTACAGTTCACTTAAAGAAAGCTTTTACTTGTGTTTACTTGCAGTATTAGACTACTAAAATAGTAGTTTACTGAGACTCTTAATTAGAGGTATACTGATAGTTTACTAAGTTAACTTTTAGTATAATTGCAGTACACACTACAGACATAGGGTAAACTAGTTGTGTCCTGAAAGTAGTTGTGTAGTTGTGTGCTTAAAAGTATACTTTTATACAGTATACTAGAAAGTGTGCCAATTAAGTCCCAAGGAGTATTGAACACACAAGTATACTACTAGAGCACTGATATTTGTTTACTTGCTACATGAAGTATACTTAAAAATATACATGAACTTTACTTACGTATACTTAATAAAACAAACTTGAAGTATACTACTTTTTTGTAAGGGTATGGAGACAGGTCATTGTTCAGATTAAGCTAGATAAGTGCTGAGTCAGTTCAAATTAATAACAGTGTGAATGTCATCAAGTTTTGAAGTGAGTCCAGCTGCAAGCATTTCTACAAACAATGTTGTTATTCATTTTGAAGTTCAAGTTTAGACTGAAATGGTATTGAAACACAGTTTAGATCTCACCACAATTTTTGAAAAAAGCGAGAACACCTAGGTGTGGTAAACTTGAGGTTTATTGAGAGGGGTGACAAACAACAGAGAGGAAAGACAACACGACAATGGCTTCTTTTCCAGTCAGTTTTATTTCACTTTCAGAGTTCAAAGCTTTCCACAAATGCATACTGCAGTTCACTACTTCACGTGACAAACGGAAGTGAAACACTACTATGCTGCCTATTTCTCGGAGAAATACACTGACAAACAGGAAAATCTAGTTTTTGCAGAACAGTATGTCATATCGAATGAACTTACATAGATCCTGGAATCAGTCAAGATCGGATTCAACTGACTGAGAGTGATTGACTTGCCTGGTGGCACAATTAAACAGATTAGCATCAAATATACAGTTTTAATTTCTCTTATGAGTAATCTGATGGTGTTTTTCCATATGTATATGGTTTTACAGGCCCCCATCTCCGGTTTGAGGATGAGGTTACTGCTTTACAGCATCAAGTGGACAAGCTCAATACTTTGGGTGTTAATAAGATCATCGCTCTTGGACATTCTGGGTTCACGGTGGACCAAATGATTGCAAAGAAAGTTCGAGGAGTGGATGTTGTGATTGGAGGGCACACCAATACATTCCTGTACACAGGTACGTATCATACAATTGCCCGTGAGGTTATATTTATTATTATTATTGTGCCAGTTTACAATTAAATGATGATTTAATCAAATTCATTACAGTTTTTATTCATTAGTTCATCCCCATATATCCCCAACCAACCCACAATAGAAATTCTCACTCCAAATTTGCAGTGTTTAGCAAGATTTCCAGTGTGCTCTTTTTTTTTTTCATACTGAGAAAAAATCACAAGAATGCAAAATGAAAGTGATCCATTTGACTCATGTTCTACTTTCCAACCTTCTGAATCATAAAATCAAAGGATTTCACAAGACTTGACAAACTGTAAAGACAACTATAAGTCATTCAGTGATAACTGGCAGCTATCGTATGTAGGTCACACAAAACCGCAACTAGTTTACATCTAACACACACTAGGATGGTGACACTCAACAACAACATATTTAAGGACAGAAATGGGGTGTACAGCACATGACACAAATTCAAAATAAGAAAGGTAAAAATTGATAGCCTGAATGCACTGTAAGTCACTTTGGATAAAAGCGTCTGCTAAATGCATACATTTAATTTTAATTAAAAAAATAATTTCAAAAGAGGAATCAAATTTTATTCAAGCTTCTGTCAGAGATTTCAGACCACATTCACGCAGTGCTGGAGGAACCACATCCTCCTCCATTACCTATTGATGTGAACTTGCAACTGAATTGTGTTTTTAATTGTGTGGTTAACTGGGGAGCTGCATAAAATAAGAACATATTGTTTCATAGAGGCTAAACTAAGGCTAAATAAACTTTAATTAAAGTAATTTTTTACTCAAATAACAAAAAAGCACAATAAGGTGAAGAACAGAGGTCCACCCTGGCCCACAAGATGGAGGATAATTTGTGAATAATTTTATTTATTAAAGATGATGTGTATGGGACCGTCTGTTCTCAATACTTTTCCAAACAAAGTGACACTTGAACAAAAACTTTTAATTTCCACTTTTTTAATTAGGGCTGTGGTCTGTTGGATCTGCACAGAAATACATTAAAGTAGTCATATGGTGTTGCTAAAAAGAACATTGTTTTGTGTATTTGATGTAGTGCAACGTGTTAATGTGGTTTAAGGTTAAAAAAAAACATTATTTTCCACATAATGTACATTATTGTTTCTCCTCCATGCCCCGCCTTTCTGAAATGCAACGATTTTTTACAAAGCTCGTCGTTCTGAGCAAACAAGGTGTGCTTTGATTGGCCAGCTATCCAGTGCATTGTGATTGGCCGAATGCCTCAAGCGTGTGAACAGAGATGATATGCCCCTTAACACAATGTGATGCCGTGTGTCCCAGCGCGACGAGACAAAACCAATTAAACCCATTACAAACGACACATTTGTTACATCCATAATTACTGATTATGTATTATACTGTCTTTTTACGCAATGTTTTGCATATCACACCATGTAAACATAAAACCATGTCTGCATTTGTGATCGGAGAAATCAAAACAAAGTAGTATTTTCGCTTTCGCAACGAAACAAACAGCATCTCCACAACAAAGCGCTGGCGGCAACAGCAACTATAAAGTTTCACCTTCTTTCTTTGCGTGAACATTTGGGCAGTGTTACGCAAATCTTCCCACACAGTGAGGTAGACATGTGAGGGCGTGTTTAAACGAGGCATTTTGGGGGGCTTGGTCAAGTCTTACATTTGATAAAGAATGTTTTTTACAACTTTAGGGATCTCATGTATTCACGAACAGCTTGCAACACTGCAAAGAGAAAGGAAAACTTGAAATTGCATCATATGACCTCTTTAAAGTGGTGTACGCACAGTTTAATTTACCCAAAGACTGTTTACTTTCCACCACAAATAAAGTAATTGCCATACACCTTGTGAAAGCCACAGCCATGACCTCACAGCCAGTTTAAGAGCGGTAACCTCATGCACTTATAGTTTATGCTGTTTTTCTTTAGGATTAGTTTATATACATTTTTCATACACATTTGTTGCAAACATTTTAGTTAAAAACAACTCACAGGACACGTAGTTCATTTCACATACATTGTACTTTATTTATTTGACCATACAGAAGTATATTTTTGGGAGCGTGCACCATTAGTTACTTTTAGATTGTCATTCTGTTTGTATAATTATTTGTTTCCGAGCTTACCAGTGTTGGATTCCACACCCGGGAGAAGGGGTGGCGTTTGGAGCAGTTTTATAGGAGAGGTGGTCTAATTGGACACTACCATTGTTTGTTATGTCCGGGGGGGATAGCTCATCCTCTCAGATATTTTGGGGTTTGGATTTATGTTATATTGAGTACTTTTGTTGAGTTAAGGTTAAGTAAAAGTATATTCCTTTTTGGAACGAGTTTTAGGTAGATTTTGCTGTTATTTGTAGCTTGTGTAGTAGTGTTGTTGTTAGTCTTCCTGTGTGTTAAAAATGGTCTGATCAGCTAATATAGAAGTCTCCGTTGTTTCTTTTGTAAGAGGTCAGTTGTATTTTTTGTTTAGAGCTTTAGTTACTGTTTGTTTATTTGACTTTTTTATTTTGTTGTCATGATTATTTTGGGAAATATAAAATCCTTATTTTTCATCTTCCCTTGCGACTCCTCTTGCTTAACCGCTTGGTCCCAGACACACCTCTATTCGGTTTGATGAAAAGATGAAACGATATTTTGTGTTTTATTTTGATAAAAACCACTAACAGCTTAGACGTGTTTTTTTTGTTTGTTTTTCAGAAACTGTGGTCAGGCTGACAAGTACTGCTCATTAGCGCTTACTCACCTCTGACACAGCCTTCCTGTTTTCTAGGCAAGCATGAACAAACCAATAACCACAGTTATTAAACATGGGTGTTCACTTTAGCCTCTGGGCATTGATTATGTCTCGACTTGCTAGGAAGAAGTGTGTTCTTATCTTGTGCTATTAAGTTGTCAGATTTATGATTTTCACCTGGCAGATTCAATGGAGGGGAAATGAATAAACTTACATTGGTAAATGGACTGCATTTATATAGGCCAAATCTACACAGCTGTGTATAATAGACTTGGGAGGTGGAGACTTTAAACTTTTATTTCTACTGTGTAAGAATTCTCCTCTTTCATGACTTTTAACAAAATCCACAATTCAGTCTATAAACCTACAGTCTATTTGAAAATGGACTTTATAAGAAGAGTATTAGTTAGCATTTTTTGACACAACTAATGCTGATTATTATTTGAATACAGAACTGTCCAAAAGTAGTTGTTACAAATATTACTTACTATAGTTATAACAGTAAATTATGCCTAATCACAAACAACTAACCCTAAACCAAATGCTAGGCCTTTAGGAAGTACACATTACTTCTATGTGTAACATCACTGTGACACTGAGGCTCATAATTACTAAAGCTGCAATACATGGATTATAGACATTATTTTTGGCAAAGTTTAATTTGTGAAATTGTTTTTGAAAACATCCTCTCTTAGCCAAAAAGGCCACGGTAGTTTGTAGTTTGGTTGTTCCGAGCATCTTGGAGGAGACTGGCTGGATGTTGGTGAACTCAGATCTCTGTGTTGCTGGACTCCTTACCAAACCTCTCTGGATTATTGCAGTAGTGTGCTGTTCATAGACATTCCTTTTACTAATAAAGCACACTGTATTAATTACTACTAAAACAAAAGTTTTTAGGAAGCATTTAATGTGCTTTGCACAGAATTATTACTGTATAGAAATATTTCCCCTCCACTCATTTATTTTGTGTGTTGATTTCTGCAGGAACTCCACCATCAACAGAAGTTCCCGCAGGACCTTATCCATTCATGGTCCAATCAGATGATGGGCGCCACGTTCCTGTTGTCCAGGCCTATGCCTTTGGAAAGTATCTGGGATTCCTAAAAGTGACTTTTGATTCAAATGGAAATGTAGTGAAATCTTCAGGCAATCCAATTCTTCTGGATAGCTCGACAGCACCAAGTAAGAAAACTTTAAACCTGGAAACAGATTAGAGAATTTAAAGCACATGGCAAGTTAATAAAGCTGATAGGACAACAGGCTTCCCATCTTCACTATAGAGAAACAGATAATGAACTCTGCAATGATGATTTCTTTTTTTAAACTGTGTGTGTTGTGTTGTGGCAAGGTTGTGATTTTAGTTAGTCGACATATACATTTCAGATAGATCATTATATACTTAATCAGTGACTGTAAGTCGTCACCTTTATTTCTATAGTGCTTTATACAGTACAGATCATGTCATAGCAGCTCCACAGAAACAAAGGAAAATAACAATCGATTATGGAAACTCATCTATGGACACAATTCAGATTCTGGTGTAAAGCAGCTCTTTGCCCTCGTTAACACTACCAGTTAAATGTGACCCAATTCAGATTTTTGTTCATATGTGACACAGATTGAGTCTGTTGAAAGTGTAAACAGGAAAAAAAAATGCATTCGGACATGTAAACAGGCAGGTCGGACTTTCTGAGTCATGGTTCTGTACGCAATTAAAACTGTGACTTTTTATGACTGGGAGGAGTTTGGTGAGGACATGGAGAAAGACTATTGGTTGGCCTCGAAGAGATTCTGGCAAACCATATGGCGCCTCAGGAAGGGGAAGCAGTGCCCTGTTTACAGTGGAGGTGGGCAACTGTAGGCCTCAACTGGGGATACGGTTGGACAATGGAAGGAATACTTTGAGGATCTACTCAACCCCACCGACATGCCTTCCGTGGAGGAAGCAGAGGCTGAGGGCTCAGAGATGGACTTCACCCAAGCTGAAGTCACCGAGGTAGTTAAGAAGCTTTTTTTGGTGGCAAGGCACCAGGGGTGGATGAGATCAACCCTGAGTAACTCAAGTCCCTGGATGTTGTGGGGCTGTCTTGGCTGACACATCTCTGCAGTATCGCGTGGCGGTCTGGGACAGTGCCTCTTCAATGGCAGACCGGGGTGGTGGTCCCTCTTTTCAAGAAGGGGGATCGGAGGGTGTGTTCCAACTACTGGGGTATCACACTCCTCAGCCTTCCTGGGAAACTGTATTGTGTGATTATTAATATATTCATTAATAATAAGAAAAGACAGAGGACTTCACTCTATCGACTTCAAACGGGTGTGGCTCAGTAATTTTTTGTCAGATTTCAACAAATCACAAATCAATTTGAAGGTCTTTTAATGGAGATTAAATTTTTTTTTGCTCATTGTGACTCATTTTGTCAGTGCAGGTCACATTATTCTCATGAGGAAGCGTGTTGAGCTGGTAAATGACAACATTCAGATGTTATGGCAAGTGTAATTTGACATATGATTCCGATATGGGTCACAATTGAAAGAATGTGTAAACAGACAGCCCAAATAATCAGATATAGCAACAAATCAGAATTGGGCATCAAGACCTGCAGTGTAAACGAGGCCTTACAAGCAACAGTGTCACCATTCAGCTCAGTTCAGTGCTGGTTCAGTTCAGATAGGATTTATCATGCGGCCATATTTCAATTATGATATTTCTGCTACTCTCAATTTATTAATCTGAAATATTTGCCAGCTGGTTATTTTTCCTTAAAGGGGTCATATGATGCGATTAAATTTTTTCCTTTCTCTTTGGAGTGTTACAAGATCTTGGTGCATGAAAAAGATCTGTAAAGTTCCAAAGATTAAAGTTTCAAATCCAAAGAGATAACCACACCCTCCTAAAATGTCTCTTTTAAACACGCCCCCACGTCTACATCACGATGTGGGAAGATTTGCATAATGCTGCCCAAATGTTCATGCAAAGAAAAAAGGCGTGAACTAGAAAAACTTTTAATCTCATTGTTGCCCCTGCAGTCATGTTATGGAGATGCTGTTTGTTTAGTTGTGAAAGCGAAACTACTTTGTTTAGTCTTCCAAAAGAGGACACAACTAGAAATCAGTGGTTAAGCTGTATTTACAACAACGTTCCAGAACAGGTCAACCAAAATATTCAGATGTGTCCTGCGCATTTTACCTGAACTAGTAGCCTACAATGCCGGTGTCTGTTTCTATAAAGTGGGGTAGTTCCAACTTTGCAAGGACAGTGAGGCGCTTCTGACTCACAGTCTGTGAGTATGTTTTCATATTAAAGGATTTGCCACTGATGATTCAATTGCGAGTTTTGAGAAGTGTAGAGCAGCACTCGTTTATCGTTTCTCAGATCACAAATGCAGACATGGTTCTATGTTTACGTGGCACGTAAAAACACTGTATAAGTCATTATAATCAATAATTATGTCCCCACTGGATGCAACAAATGCCTCGTTTGTAATGGACTTTATTGTCTCTATTTGTACCAGGAGATGGCATCACCATGTTAAGGGGCATAACATTTCTGTCACATGCTTGAGGAATTCAGCCAATCACAAAGCACTGGACAGCTGGCCAATCAGAGCACACCTGAGCTTTTCAGAACGATGAGCTATGTAAAATATAAAAAAATTGATGCATTTCAGAAAGGTGGAGCATAGAGGAGCACAATAATGTACATTATGTGGAAAATAATGTTTTTTGAACCTTAAACCACAAGCGCATTACATTTTACACCAAATTACACATAATAATGTTCTTTATATCAACATTATATGGCCCCTTTAAATGAGCTTTTATCTTGAATCAATACATTTTTTGCCCAGTGGTTTATTTAAACTTCCAACCTGGCTATCATTCTCTCTACATTACCACTGAGATGAAAACATTGGCAAACATTGAAAGTTTGTAGTATAGCGATCTCTAATGAGAAATTCTGCTCAAATTAAAGCAAATTCTCGTCTTTTCCTGGATTTTTCCAGATTTGCTTGAAGTTTGTAATGTCAATCTTGATTGAAGACATTTTCAAAATCCTTATGTAGAGCATGGACAGGAAAATACTTTTGCACCCATTGGACATGAATATACTACTACGAATATAGTGTTCCTGTGGTTCAGTGGTAGAGCATTGTGTTAACAGCACAAAAGGTTGTGGGTTCGATTCCCAGAGAACGTGTCGAAAACAGTTAAAGTGAATGCACTGTAAGTCACTTTGGATAAAAGTATCTGCAAATGCATAAAAACTAATAAAAATATTTAGGTCCAAGTTAAAGACTGTTGAATCAAAGATTTCAGGAGTACTAGAAACTTCCAGGCTGGTGTGTTGGAGCAGGTTGGATGTTGGCCCTATAGGAGCTAGACTAGACAACCCTGTACAACACTGTATCTTTCAGATGTGATTTGTTTCTGCTGAAAATTGCCCTATTGAAATGCCAGAATGTTTTGATGTGTCAACCTGTGACCTGACTTTGTCTAGACCCAGGCATTCAGGCTGAAGTGGACGCTTGGATGAAGAATCTGGCCAATTACTCTTCTGAGATTGTCGGAGAGACTCTAGTCTATCTCAATGGAACTTTTGAGGAATGCCGATTTCGAGAATGTAATTTGGGAAATTTAATCTGCGATGCCATGGTGAGTAAATTAGTTTCCATATTGTTTTTCATAGACAAGAAGACTACTCTAGACAGGACTAAGGCTACGTCCACACGAAGCCAGAGATTTCCCTATTCTATCTTTTTTTTTCCCCTCGTCTCAAGAAATATCTGTTTCCACACGAAACCACAAAACCGACACAAAACAATGTAGTATACAGTATTGTTCAAAATAATAGCAGTACAATGTGACTAACCAGAATAATCAAGGTTTTTCGTACATTTTTTTATTGCTACGTGGCAAACAAGTTACCAGTTGGTTCAGTAGATTCTCAGAAAACAAATGAGACCCAGCATTCATGATATGCACGCTCTTAAGGCTGTGCAATTGGGCAATTAGTTGAATTAGTTGAAAGGGGTGTGTTAAAAAAAATAGCAGTGTGGCATTCAATCACTGAGGTCATCAATTTTGTGAAGAAACAGGTGTGAATCAGGTGGCCCCTATTTAAGGATGAAGCCAACACTTGTTGAACATGCATTTGAAAGCTGAGGAAAATGGGTCGTTCAAGACATTGTTCAGAAGAACAGCGTACTTTGATTAAAAAGTTGATTAGAGAGGGGAAAACCTATAAAGAGGTGCAAAAAATGATAGGCTGTTCAGCTAAAATGATCTCCAATGCCTTAAAATGGAGAGCAAAACCAGAGAGACGTGGAAGAAAACGGAAGACAACCATCAAAATGGATAGAAGAATAACCAGAATGGCAAAGGCTCAACCAATGATCACCTCCAGGATGATCAAAGACAGTCTGGAGTTACCTGTAAGTACTGTGACAGTTAGAAGACGTCTGTGTGAAGCTAATCTATTTTCAAGAATCCCCCGCAAAGTCCCTCTGTTAAAAAAAAGGCATGTGCAGAAGAGGTTACAATTTGCCAAAGAACACATCAACTGGCCTAAAGAGAAATGGAGGAACATTTTGTGGACTGATGAGAGTAAAATTGTTCTTTTTGGGTCCAAGGGCCACAGGCAGTTTGTGAGACGACCCCCAAACTCTGAATTCAAGCCACAGTACACAGTGAAGACAGTGAAGCATGGAGGTGCAAGCATCATGATATGGGCATGTTTCTCCTACTATGGTGTTGGGCCTATTTATCGCATACCAGGGATCATGGATCAGTTTGCATATGTTAAAATACTTGAAGAGGTCATGTTGCCCTATGCTGAAGAGGACATGCCCTTGAAATGGTTGTTTCAACAAGACAATGACCCAAAACACACTAGTAAACGGGCAAAGTCTTGGTTCCAAACCAACAAAATTAATGTTATGGAGTGGCCAGCCCAATCTCCAGACCTTAATCCAATTGAGAACTTGTGGGGTGATATCAAAAATGCTGTTTCTGAAGCAAAACCAAGAAATGTGAATGAATTGTGGAATGTTGTTAAAGAATCATGGAGTGGAATAACAGCTGAGAGGTGCCACAAGTTGGTTGACTCCATGCCACACAGATGTCAAGCAGTTTTAAAAAACTGTGGTCATACAACTAAATATTAGTTTAGTGATTCACAGGATTGCTAAATCCCAGAAAAAAAAAAATGTTTGTACAAAATAGTTTTGAGTTTGTACATTCAAAGGTAGACACTGCTATTTTTTTGAACACACCCCTTTCAACTAATTGCCCAATTGCACAGCCTTAAGAGCGTGCATATCATGAATGCTGGGTCTTGTTTGTTTTCTGACAATCTACTGAACCTACTGGTAACTTGTTTGCCACGTAGCAATAAAAAATATACTAAAAACCTTGATTATTCTGGTTAGTCACATTGTACTGCTATTATTTTGAACATTACTGTACATGCCAGACCAGCATGTGGCTACAGAGATACACTAAAAACAGAGAAGAACTTGGACTATGATCGTAAACCTTACACCCAGTATACAAACGAACATGTAACAATACATTTATTAATCAGTGTTAATGTTCATTAATAAAAAGACAATAGTTTAGTGTTTGTTCATGTTTTTGTTGCTGTAACGTGATGTAGCGGTGTCTGACTAGGGACGAGACGTGGGCTGATGACGTCATCGTTTCAGAAAATATACAGATTCGCTGTCCACACGAAAATGCTTGGGTGGTGTTTTAAAATTTATCCACTCTGGAACCCAGTTTAAAAAATATATTGGTTTCACTATTCACGATACAAAATGTATGCATATACAGCGAAATACCCTACTGCATGTACTCTGTAGAACATGATTTATATATATATATATATATATATAAATATATATATATATATATATATATAAATATATATATATATATATATAAATATTGTACAAAATTTTTAACCTTAATGGCTACAAATGCATTCAGTCACAAAGCATATGGTAATCTTAGGCCCCGTTTACACCTGATATTATCATAAATGTAGGGTAATCTGAGAGAAATCTAGGTGTAAACTAATTCCAGAGTGTTTTTGTAATCACCCAAGCACATTTAGAGGCAAGTCAATGCATCACATTTGTTGGACCATCCACTGATCTCATCAATCAACCATTGCTGGTTACAAGCAGCTTTAAAATAAAATAGCCATTACATAAAAATGTTTCAAAGAAATATCCAGATCATGTTTCACTTCATGCATCATGTGTTAACATCTGTCTTGTCTTGACTTGTAATTGGTTTACAAGATACAGATACCAGGTGCAAACAAACAATCTTTTTCCGCTTGTATTTCAGATCCAAAATAATATTAAATATCCTGATGAAATCCAGTGGAACCATGTCAGCTCTTGTATTGTGAACGGTGGATCCATCCGATCGCCTATTGATGAGCGAAACAGAAATGGTACAGCTCTATCCTGCTTTCATTTACACCAGAGCAGGGGAAACTGATTCACTTTTGCTTCCTAACTGGACAGATTCAATATCCCTATAGTTTAACGGACTTGGTGTAACCCTTATTTTTTTTTTAGCAGTGTATATAATTATATTTTCTTTCAAAATCTTAAACAAAACTCGAGTGCATATTAGAAATAATACTGAAAGAGTCGTAATGCATGTTTCGATTGAAGGCTCCATCACGATGGAGGACCTGATTGCGGTGTTGCCCTTTGGAGGAACATTTGACCTGGTCCAAATGAGTGGCTCTACACTGCTTGAGGCCTTTGAGCACTCAGTTCGCAGATACGGAGGAAACACTGGGGAATTTCTGCAGGTGGCAGGTGCGTTTATCCCTTCAATCGGAGTACTGGAATCCCATGGACAAATGTTATGAATTTACAGCATTCTAAAACTAGTCTCTATGTCCCTACTAGTATTCATTTAATCCAGTTAAAATGCCTTTGCAGGGTTTCAGGTGGTGTATGATTTATCAAAAACACCTGGAAACCGTGTTAAAAGTGTGAATGTGCTCTGCACTGAGTGTCGAGTGCCCCGTTATGAACCACTCAACCCAAAGAAGGTGTATAAAGTGGTGCTGCCCTCTTACCTCGTGGGTGGAGGAGATGGATACTCCATGATCAAAGAACAGAAACTCAAACATGACAGCGGTAAGTTATCATATAACTGCACATTTCATCATACACATAGTATTACATTATAACACGTTTTATATTTCATAGGCAACATGGATATAACAGTTGTTGCCAACTACATAAAAGAGAGAAAGAGAGTTCATCCGGCTGTGGAAGGACGGATTCGGTTTTCCAGCTCTTGTATTGGACATCGAGGATATTTGTCCACTATTCTGCTGGTGTGGGTAATCTGGGTCATGCTTGTTTAGTCGTTTTTATTGTACTTGTGAAAAAAGCATGTAACCATTTATGTTTAATTGTACTGTCAGAGGGGGAAAGAAGAAACCTTTGACCCAAAGATCAGTTTCTGTCATCGAAGCAAAGACATAAGCACTGTGATGTAGTACGGATCAAAGGTCATGTTCTATAGGGATCTTCTATACAGGCATTTTCTATTCCTCTTTACACTTTAAGTTTATAGCACTTTTCTTTACTCAAAATATATTTTTGTATTTACCCTCAATTATGACCTGTGCATCTTTTCCTGAGATTTTTCATCTTTAATTTGTCATGGTTCTTGATTATGATTCATTAAACATCACACCTTGTGATGATTTTAGATTTAAGACTTTAGTTTGTCTGTCAAGAAATCTCAATCCCTTTTTCCAAAGGTAGCTATTCATATTTTTATAAAGCATGTATTTTATATAGAATTTTTTTTTTTGTAAATCATTTACTGTGATATACATAACCAGGGACAAAGAAGCTGGATATATTAAAGTGACGTGACATTCAGCCAAGTATGTGACCCATACTCAGAATTTGTGCTCTGCATTTAACCCATCCGAAGTGCACACACACAGAGCAGTGATAACACACACGCACACACACTGTGAACACACACCCGGAGCTGTGGGCAGCCAGTTATGCTGCAGCACCCGGGGAGCAGTTGGGGGTTCGATGCCTTGCTCAAGGGCACCTAAGTCGTGGGATATTGAAGGTCGATTTTAAGATTTTATTTACTGCGTGCAAAGCCAGAACATTTACAAAACATGTTTCCAGTAATTTTATTTCACACATGGCTCTTAACAGTGTGACATATGTAATGTCTCAGTTCTGTTCTGTTTTCTACTTGTATTTTGTGTCTTTTTAAGTATCTTCGGAGACCATTAAGAGTGTAAAATGGTTTATTTACATCAGATCTGAAGAATGTCATCATACTGATAATGAGCTTTTTTTCCCCTTAATCCAAATCTTTTGTTATAATGCTGTTACTACTAAACTGTAAAAATAAGGCAGGCTTTCCAATGATTCAACCATGCCATACAAACCCCATTAAAGTCAATAAATAAAATTGTATTTTAGTTCTGCAATAAACGCTTTATAATGTCGATGTTAAGTCCGATAATGTTTTACATCCATTGAGTGGAGTCAGAGAGAACTGCCTTCTAATTCTACAAAAGACAAAACAGCAGAAGCTCCATTAATGAACATCATGAGCCGCTCTGTGTCACAGTGTGAGTGGGGCGCGAGAGCGTTACCTCACTGAGCTCTGGGAACAGCTCCTGGACAGCGATGTCAAGCAGCACGTACGTCATCTAGGGGCAAACAAGAGGTCAATAAAGAGAAGAGCAGAGAGGGAGGCCGTTAGATGAGTGTACACTACAGCAGTTTGCACCTGTTTGTTGAGCAGTGGCTGCTGAATGGCATCGAAAAGCATCTTGACGCCCTCATACTTTGCTTCCTCACCGATACATTTCCCGACTAGATCTGAGAAACACCACACATCAATTAGGGATGTCCCATGAAAGTTCAAAACCCTGCTGCATTTCGAGACGGACAGGAAAATGTACTTGAGGTCTGGCTTAAAAACAGGGCTCGTCACGAACAAGCGATCAGTGCAGCTGTTATGAAGTACCTGGCAGGTAGTTCATCATCTCCTCGAAGGTCTGCTTGGCTCGTCTCTGTTTGTCCTCAGGAGAGCGTTCCTCTGCGCTCTCACAGAAAACAGCATCTGCAGAGGTGCAGAATCAGATCAGATGAAGAACACAAATCTGACCATGAGAACACAAACCCGGTGCATTGCCGTTGGGGGTTCATTGTGTTGGTCTCACTTCAGTCGTAGGTGTTGAAGGTGGAGGAGAGCGCTGTACATTCACTCCCCCCACCTACAGTTCCTGATGGAACTGAGACTCAAACCCGTGACCTCTGACAAGTCTGACTCACTAACCATTAGACCACAAAAAGAGTGTTTCCTAACACGAATCCTTGAGGTTCACCAACAGCACAGTATGTGTCTCTATCCAATAAAACACTTGATCAAACTCAACAGCTTGTTTGTATAGACTGTACTGCGTTCCAATTTTATTGCCCTGTTTTCTTAACAATGCGCCATCCCGTGGACTTCATAGTGAGTGCTTAAATCCGAAATTCACAATGGATCAGATTTATTATTTGCTCTTTTTATCCTAATGATTTGGTTTTCTGCACCATTCTATAGGCCTACAGGTGTGCTCGAGTGGTTGGGGAAATTAATAAGCAAAATAGTAGCAATATAACAAATTAATGGTAATTATAAGTAGTAATCATGGATAAATCTGGTTAAAACTGTAGTTAAAACCCTCATTATACACTAGAGCTGTGTGGGGTGGGAGAGAATAAGTGCTGTCTGATGTGACTTCACAAATCAAATTGGATTTTGGGATCTAGAGCTGCCTGAATCATCCCTTATATTAAATTGCAGATCAGTTTGACCTATTTTGATTACTGGAAGTTCTTGAGTTGTTTTCTCATCAATGGTCATGAACATGCCTGCAAAGTGTCTTTCTGAATCCCAATCTGGGAATCGAACCTATGTTCTTGGCACTGCTTAGCATTTGAGCTTCAGGACAACACACAAAAGTTGTGCTTTTCCATACTGCTTAAAATTATTGTCTGAGAATTATTAATATTAATGAAAAAAAGCTGTTTAACCTGATTTTTTTTTCTTGTCTGATTTTTGGTGAAACAATAAAAATCATACTCAGAGTGTGAACCCAAAATAAGGCAATGAATAGGTTTCGATCACTCCGTCCTAATCGAGGGGTTGAGGGTTTCCTTTGCTCATTTGAACTTCCAGTGAGTCCCTAATGGAAGTGCTTATTCAGAGAATGTATGTTTAAAGTGAAGTGGAAGGAAGTCCTGAAATGCATGAGTCTGATAAGGTACTGCTGGCAAGGCACCAGGAACAAAGTAACTGCAGACATCCATGAGGAAGTTCTATTGTTCATGATGCATTTTGGCATTATTTTTAGAGTGTATAACAGGTATCATGTATTGAAGAACTTGAAGAAAGGTGGACTTGAACAACACAAACCTCGCAATATAGTGATGAGGGAGACGAGGCGATGCTCTTGCATGATGTGCTCTAGTTTGAACTGGAAATAATGCCCTACATACGCCTCTAAAGTCCTCTTCAAGAGAATACGAGCTCCACTCAGGAAGTGATGCAGCCAATCAGGCATGTGGAACACAACCCGACCTGTGACCAAAAAAAATACAAAGAAATCTCCACTAACAACTGTGAAATACTGTTGTGTAATACCAGTCTGTACAGAAATAAAGAAGTGTCACATCTCATTTGGTTACTACATGACTACATGAGAGAAAAGTGCACGAGTCTTTAATAGGACTTTCATTGTCCAAACATAGTCACTATGAACGGTTACTTTTGTGTTCTTTGGAAAATATAACACCAAACAGATCACTTGAGACCACTTGGTTTTTAGTTTCTGGATTTGCTCTTATTTTCAGTAATCATACTTCATTATTAAGTGTTACAATGAATAAACTCGTTTGAACTTGTTTGAATTACATTCACTCACCTATGTACATCATGTAGTCATATACTCCATCCACCTCCATCAGCTCCATGAAGTAGTTCTGGTTGTGTTTTCTCTCCAGGCCCTCTGGCAGATTAGCATTGTTTCTGTACACTTCATTGAATAGCTAAAATGGTATGAGTGAAAATGTTATTTCCAGTATGAAAAATAATCAGAGAATATGACAGTCAAATCATAAATCTCACAATTCTGACTTTATAACTCAGAATTTTGTGTTGTGAAGTCAGAACTGTGACTATTTTTCACAATTTTGAGTTCATATCACGCAATTCTGAAAAAAAAAAAAATGTTGCAATTGTGAGTTTGAATCACTCAATTGTCAGAATTGTAAGATAAAAAGAAAAAAACTGCACCTTAAATTTTTTCAAATATAAAAAATAATGTCTTTTATAAGGCTAGTATAAATAGAAAATGCAGAGTAAATGTAAATTAAAGATTTAATAAATTAGCAATTTTTATGCTTGTGATCTATTGAAAGTGCAGATAATTATGAAGCATGTTTGACTGAATCTGGTTTTAATACATTACATGATATAATACATGACATAATACATTTTCTTAAAAATAAAATGATTTTATTGAATGTTAGTGTTTTGAGTAGTTAAGCACCTTTTTGTTATTTTCTGCAGTGGGGCTGAGAATGGTGAGCTCAGGTCTGCTGGGTTTGGGTTTGGGGGATTCACAGGAACTGAAGAATGACTGGATAAATGGCTCCAGGTTTTGTCCTTTCTAAAGAAAATCAGCAAGAAGAAACATCATGAAGTCATCAAAACCATTTCATGCTTTTCACATTCTGTGAGAATTTTTTTTTTTTTCTTCAGAAAACAGATGTGTCTGACTTTTGAATCACCTTTATTTATATAGTGCTTTAAACAAAATACATTGCGTCAAAGCACTGAACAACATTCATTTGGAAAACAGTGTCTCAATAATGCAAAATGATAGTTAAAGGCAGTTCATCATTGAATTCAGTTATGTCATCTCTGTTCAGTTGAAATAGTGTCTGTTTTTATTTGCAATCAAGTCAATGATATCGCTGTAGATGAAGTGACCCCAACTAAGCAAGCCAGAGGCGACAGCGGCAAGGAACCGAAACTCCATCGGTGACAGAATGGAGAAAAAAACCTTGGGAGAAACCAGGCTCAGTTGGGGGGTCAGTTCTCCTCTGACCAGACGAAAACCAGTAGTTCAATTCCAGGCTGCAGCAAAGTCAGATTGTGCAGAAGAATCATCTGTTTCCTGTGGTCTTGTCCTGGTGCTCCTCTGAGACAAGGTCTTTACAGGGGATCTGTATCTGGGGCTCTAGTTGTCCTGGTCTCCGCTGTCTTTCAGGGCAGTAGAGGTCCTTTCTAGGTGCTGATCCACCATCTGGTCTGGATACGTACTGGATCCGGGTGACTGAAGTGACCCTCTGATCTGGACACAGACTGGATCTCGTGGCCACGGTGACCTCGGAACAAGAGAGAAACAGACTAATATTAGCGTAGATGCCATTCTTCTAATGATGTAGAAAGTACGGTGTTATGTGAAGTGTTTCCGGTTCCGGTTTACCTAATTAATGCAGCCTAAAAATCCTTTAACGGATTTGGATATTAAAAGCATATTAGTATGTTATGTGTATGCCAGGTTAAAGAGATGGGTCTTTAATCTAGATTTAAACTGCAAGAGTGTGTCTGCCTCCCGAACAATGTTAGGTAGGTTATTCCAGAGTTTAGGCACCAAATAGGAAAAGGATCTGCCGCCCGCAGTTGATTTTGATATTCTAGGTATTATCAAATTGCCTGAGTTTTGAGGACGTAGCGGACGTAGAGGAGTATAATGTAAAAGGAGCTCATTCAAATACTGAGGTGCTAAACCATTCAGGGCTTTATAAGTAATAAGCAATATTTTAAAATCTATACGATGTTTGATAGGGAGCCAGTGCAGTGTGGACAGGACCGGGCTAATATGGTCATACTTTCTGGTTCTAGTAAGAACTCTTGCTGCTGCATTTTGGACTAGCTACTGCCCTGAAAGACAGCGGAGACCAGGACAACTAGAGCCCCAGATACAGATCCCCTGTAAAGACCTTGTCTCAGAGGAGCACCAGGACAAGATCACAGGAAACCGATGATTCTTCTGCACAATCTGACTTTGCTGCAGCCTGGAATTGAACTACTGGTTTCGTCTGGTCAGAAGAGAACTGGCCCCCCAACTGAGCCTGGTTTCTCCCAAGGTTTTTTTCTCCATTCTGTCACCGATGGAGTTTCGGTTCCTTGCCGCTGTCGCCTCTGGCTTGCTTAGTTGGGGTCACTTCATCTACAGCGATATCAGCGCTGTAGAGTAGCGGCCCTAGTACTGAGCCTTGAGGTACTCCATAATGCACTTGTGATCGATATGATACATCTTCATTCACTGCTACGAACTGATGGCGGTCATATAAGTACGATTTAAACCATGCTAATGCACTTCCACTGATGCCAACAAAGTGTTCAAGTCTATGCAAAAGAATGTTGTGGTCAATTGTGTCAAACGCAGCACTAAGATCCAATAAAACTAATAGAGAGATACACCCACGATCAGATGATAAGAGCAGATCATTTGTAACTCTAAGGAGAGCAGTCTCAGTACTATGATACGGTCTAAATCCTGACTGGAAATTCTCACATATACCATTATTCTCTAAGAAGGAATATAATTGTGAGGATACCACCTTTTCTAGTATCTTGGACAGAAAAGGGAGATTCGAGATTGGTCTATAATTAACAAGTTCTCTGGGGTCAAGTTGTGGCTTTTTTATGAGAGGCTTAATAACAGCCAGTTTGAAGGTTTTGGGGACATATCCTAATGACAATGAGGAATTAATAATAGTCAGAAGAGGACCTATGACTTCTGGAAGCACCTCTTTTAGGAGCTTAGATGGTATAGGGTCTAACATACATGTTGTTGGTTTAGATGATTTAACAAGTTTATACAATTCTTCCTCTCCTATAGTAGAGAATGAGTGGAACTGTTCCTCAGGGGGTCTATAGTGCACTGTCTGATATGATATGGTAGCTGACGGCTGAATGGTTGCAATTTTATCTCTAATAGTATCGATTTTAGAAGTAAAGTAGTTCATAAAGTCATTACTGTTGTGGTGTTGGGAAATGTCAACACTTGTTGAGGCTTTATTTTTCGTTAATTTAGCCACTGTATTGAATATATACTGATGCTAAACAACTATAGTAATTTTGTCCCATAAGAGATATAAAATCTGAAGAAAGCTAGAGACATGTACAGCTGTGTTCTCAAATTCAGTTCCTGGAAGTCCACAGCCCTGCAGAGGTTAGCTCCAGCTGCTTGCAAGTTTCTATTCTCCAGAAGTCGGAGCTGGGAATGACATCACATCCAACTGGACATCGTTCCATGATGGACAGGTCCATTGTTAGCCATACCAGTCGATTATAAACTGTATTTTGCCCAGATAAACACCATATTATCAGATCCCCAAAAAGAGGTTGGATAGTACTGTGTGCACCACAGACTTTATTGAGACAGACAAACATACACACTAATAAACAATACATTACTACAGTTTCTCTTCTGCTGATGCACTGAGTAGCCATATTGGATTCTAAAGTTGTAGTTGTTGTGATTCATCCGAGATTCTAAGTCTGAACTCCCAACACTCTTACAGTTTAAATCTAGATTAAAGACCCATCTCTTTGACCTGGCTTACACATAACACAATTAATGCAGCCTATAAATCCTTCAACGGATTTGGATATTAGAAGCATATTAGTAAGTAAACCGGAACTGGGAACACTTCCCATAACACCCGGTTTACTCGCTACATCATTAGAAGAATGGCATCTACGCTAATATTAGTCTGTTTCTCTCTTGTTCCGAGGTCACCGTAGCCACCAGATCCAGTCCGTATCCAGATCAGAGGGTCACTGCAGTCGCCCGGATCCAGTACGTATCCAGACCAGATGTGGATCAGCACCTAGAAAGGACCTCTACTGCCCTGAAAGACAGCGGAGACCAGGACAACTAGAGCCCCAGATACAGATCCCCTGTAAAGACCTTGTCTCAGAGGAGCACCAGGACAAGACCACAGGAAACAGATGATTCTTCTGCACAATCTGACTTTGCTGCAGCCTGGAATTGAACTACTGGTTTCGTCTGGTCAGAGGAGAACTGACCCCCCAACTGAGCCTGGTTTCTCCCAAGGTTTTTTTTGTTCTCCATTCTGTCACCGATGGAGTTTCGGTTCCTTGCCGCTGTCGCCTCTGGCTTGCTTACTTCATCTACAGCGATATCATTGACTTGATTGCAAATAAATGCTCAGATACTATTTAAACTGAACAGAGATGACATAACTGAATTCAATGATGAACTGTCTTTAACTATCATTTTGCATTATTGACACACTGTTTTCCTAATGAATGTTGTTCAGTGCTTTGACGCAATGTATTTTGTTTAAAGCGCTATATAAATAAAGGTGACTTGACTTGACTTGGGAGGGTGTTCCTGCTGGGAACTTGGAATTTCCCAATTCTGAGTACAAATGGAACACAGCACTAATAATCCTGTTTATTTAGGGTTGAAGCTCAATTCTGCAGGGCGGGTTGAGACCACTGCTGTACAGCAGAGAATTTAATCAAACAGTGTCACTAAATTATTGTGAATATTGTTTCCCACCTGAATTTTTACCAGATAAATTTGATATTTGGTTGAACAAACTGATGGTCTTGATCAAATGGCAGAATAATAAAAAAAAAATAAAGATATTATTGTAGTACACATAGCCTGAATGTGTACATCTGGGAAAACAGACCATTTTAAGGACAGCAATGCACTAAAAGCAAATGCGCATGCTAACTAAAGACCACTGTTACAGTTGGAATAATGTGAAATGATGAATCATTGATAAGACCAGGAAATGTGTATTTAAAAAGTAATAGATTTTATGTGTGTATTTATACTTTAAGGCACAATACAATCAAACATACATCCAAATTCTTACCTCTTTAATCAGTTTTCCTGGCACAGACTTAAATATCTTCCCTGCAGAGACAAACAGAAACTCATTATATTCAAAGCCTACTCTTCACATAATTTATATACTTTTATGCATTATGTTATAAGCATAATTTTGGCCATAATCCTAAGTATTAAACTGTGGGATTTCCTCCATTATTCCTAGCAGATGTTCTCAAGTTGTGTCAGACTTGATAAGAAAAACGTGAGAGTGTCATTACGGTTGTCCAGCTGAGTTTCTTACAGAAAAACAGAATCACTCTGGCCATATCCTTGGAGACAAACCGCTATAACAATATTGCTATTTTATTTGGAAAATAGCCATTGTATCTACTGTCTATAAGAATGGTGATAAAACTGATCCAAATATTGTACGATCTGTTTTGCCTTGTGCTGCAAAGGTGATGGAGAAATGAATTAATATCCAGTTGATAGGGATCCTTAAAATATATGTAACATCTTATCTGCAATCCAATCTGGTTTTAGTTCATCTAGTTGTATTATAGAAAAAAAAAAAAAAAATCTAATCTTATTTTGGTTGTCTCATTTAACAGATCCTAATACATATGTAAAGATTGATCAACAATGATCTGAACCATAGACTATTGAAATAGGGGTCCCTCAAGGCTCCGTGTTAGAAAAACCCTGTTTTTAATTTACATTATATGCAGTCACATGTGTACAAACACACTCATCTAGATACAAAAAATAGACTCAAATAATAAATCAAGACTTGTTGAGAAGATCATTTATGCTATTTATTCTTATCTACAGTAGTTAACGTTATTTTTACATAAACCTATACAGATTTTACTAATTGGGCTTTTACTGAACATCTTGCCAAAGTGAAATGTTTTTTTTTTTTTACTTATCTTAAGCTTTTTTGCTTTTCTTTATAAAAATGTTTAAGGTTGTTCTGATTGTGAATTTGCTGCCCCAAATAAATACAGTGCTACAAAAGCTACTGAAACTAGAGACAAATATTTCTACATGTGCATTTAAAAAAATATCAGTGAGTGCTTTTACCACATCGTGTAAATGGTTTAACTGAGTTTTTGTTTTTTACACATTGTAATGCGTGTTTGTATGTACGTTTGTATGTATGCACAATGTTGGTACCGCCTAATGAAAGGAAGTCGGAGAGCTGCTCTGAGATAAACATATATATTTCTGTCTCCTAGTGCACAGGAAAGACCGACAAAATAAAGTCAAACAAAAATGTGGCAGGATATATTACAGTAGCACTGCAGGATCATGACACTTTAGAGTTCATTAGAAGGCAGCTCTGTCATGGACATCCCATTATTTCTGTACCATAATCTGTACCATGAGGATTCCTGTTTTCTCGGACAAACATCCTCTCAGCTGTTGGCTCAACAATGTTTAACTCATGTTGTCAGACTGATTTATGAGCTTACTCCAAAGAGACAGCTGGAGACTGTTTTCTCACTACTGCAACTTCCAAAACATCCAATCAGATTTCAGAAGTGCATTAAAATTCCTAAGTAACATTTCATGTTGTCTAAATAGTTGATATACTCACACATGATAAATCCAAGGAAACAGCAACAATGAATGAAATTAGGACATTGACTTACAGTGGCCTTTCAGTACTTTAAAAAAAGTCTGAACACCATTACATTAGCATCATATTAAACAAAGACAAGCACACTTTTCAAGCAAAATGGAGGAAAAAAAGATAATCTAGTGTTGACAATGAAGATGAAAAATACTGCACCATTTTGTGATTATAAAACATATGTTCACATGAAAAATCAGTTCATAATTAGTGTGATAACACTGAAAACAAAAGAGAATTTGATAAAGAAAACTCTAGTATCATAAAGCAGAGATTATATTTGGCTTAAAATATTTTGTAATTTAATACAATGGCATTTCACTACAGCACCCGAAACCTTTTCGGGGTTACTGTAAAAGGTGGAATAATTGCTTATTGCTATTATGATTATTATTATTAAATGTAACATTGGCATCTTAATCATTCTGCTGCTGCAGCACTTTATACTCTCACTTTATCAGAAACACCTGTAAACCTACTATTCATGTGATTTTATAATAAGCCAATCATGTGGGAGCAGTACGATGCTTAAATTGCGTGAGCTGATGATTCAGAATGACTGCAGTCCCAATTACACACTGTCTAGACCTCACATTCACACCTGATAGGGCCATTAAAAAAGTTAGACCCAGATTTACCACAAACAAATCGCTTAATATCTCTACAAAGGGCACAGTCCGCAACATTCTCCTCAAACTGAGCACACACAGAAGTGTGTCTGAATTATGTGATTGGGGCATTCTTTTGAACTCTCTGCATTAAACATAGAAACGCATGCAAGAACTCCTGCACTGTCAGAAAAATGTGCAAACAGCTCCCTTAAAAGGACAACTTTGTACCTTATATACCCCTAAAAAGCAGGATAGTAGTTATATGTACCCTCCCAGAGGGACTTCAGGAGCCTGATCGAGACGGTTCGCAGCACGACGCCCGCGGCGACGATCGTCGTGTCAGGACCACTGCCCACGTATCGACGAGGACACGAAAGGTTCAGTAGACTTTTTGCTTTAAATGAATGGTTGTTGTCATGGTGTAAAGAACAGAAACTGCTATTTGTTAATAACTGGAATCTTTTCTGGGAGCGTCCTAGACTGTTTCGCGCTGATGGATTACACCCCAGCAAAATTGGAGCGGAGCTGCTCTCTGACAACATCTCCAGGACACTTCGCTCCATGTGACTAGTAAGACAATTCTCAAATAACCATTATGATGAGTTTTGTTCTAACCGCTTAAATGCTAAAGGTACTTGCGCTGTAAAACCTATTAAGACTGTGTCTGTTCCCCGAATAGTGAGGTCAAAATATAAATATAATGTAGGATCTAGAAAAAATCTTATCGTAATTAAACCAGAAAAATGTAAAGTAAATGAACAAAAACAATTTTTAAAGTTTGGGCTCATAAATATTAGATCACTCGCACCAAAAGCAGTTATTGTAAATGAAATGATCACAGATAATAGTTTTGATTTACTCTGCTTGACTGAAACCTGGCTAAAACCAAATGATTATTTTGGTCTAAATGAGTCTACTCCACCAAACTACTGTTATAAGCATGAGCCCCGTCAGACTGGTCGTGGCGGGGGTGTTGCAACAATATATAGTGATATTCTCAATGTTACCCAGAAAACAGGATACAGGTTTAACTCTTTTGAAATACTTCTGCTAAATGTTACTCTGTCAGACATGCAAAAGAAATCTAATGTATCTCTTGCTCTGGCTACTGTGTATAGACCACCAGGGCCGTATACAGAATTCCTGAAAGAATTTGCAGATTTCCTCTCAGACCTTCTAGTTACAGTTGATAAGGCGCTAATCATGGGAGATTTTAATATTCACGTTGATAATGCAAATGATACATTAGGACTTGCGTTTACTGACCTAATAAACTCCTTTGGAGTCAAGCAAAATGTCACCGGGCCCACTCATCGTTTTAATCATACACTAGATTTAATTATATCGCATGGAATCGATCTTACTGCTATAGATATTGTACCTCAAAGTGATGATATTACAGACCATTTCCTTGTATCGTGCATGCTGCGTATAACTGATATTAACTATATGTCGCAGCGTTACCGTCTGGGCAGAACTATTGTTCCAGCCACCAAAGAAAGATTCGCAAATAACCTGCCTGATCTATCTCAACTGCTAATTATACGCAAAAATACACACGAATTAGACGAAATTACTGACAACATGGGCACTATTTTCTCTAATACATTAGAAGCTGTTGCCCCAATCAAATTGAAAAAAGTTAGAGAAAAACGTACTGTACCATGGTATAACAGTAATACTCACTCTCTCAAGAAATTAACTCGTAGTCTTGAACGCAAATGGAGAAAAACTAACTTAGAAGTTTTTAGAATTGCATGGAAAAACAGTATGTCCAGCTATAGACAGGCTCTAAAAACTGCTAGGGCAGAGCATATACACAAACTCATTGAAAATAACCAAAACAATCCTAGGTTTTTATTTAGCACAGTGGCTAAGTTAACAAATTACCAGATGCCACCTGATTCAAATATTCCACCAACGTTAAATAGTAATGACTTTATGAATTTCTTCACTGATAAAATAGATAACATTAGAAATACAATAGCGAATGTAGATTCTACAGCGTCTAACACTTCAGTTTCATCCATCGCACCCAAAGATAAACTGCAGCGCTTTACAACCATAGGACAGGAAGAGCTAAATAAACTTACCACTGTATCTAAACCAACAACATGTTTATTAGATCCTGTACCCTCAAAATTACTGAAAGAGCTGTTACCTGTAGCAGAAGAAACGCTTCTCAATATCATAAACTCGTCGTTAACTTTAGGACACGTCCCAAAACCATTCAAGCTGGCGGTTATCAAGCCTCTTATTAAGAAACCAAAACTAGATCCTAGTGTACTGGCAAATTATAGGCCTATTTCAAATCTTCCATTTATGTCTAAAATTTTAGAGAAAGTTGTGTCTGCTCAATTGAGCACCTTCCTGCATAAAAATGATATGTATGAAGAATTTCAGTCAGGTTTTAGGCCCCACCATAGCACAGAAACTGCACTTGTTAAAATTACAAATGACCTGCTCCTTGCGTCAGACCAAGGCTGCATCTCATTTCTAGTCATACTTGATCTTAGTGCTGCGTTCGACACCATAGATCATGACATACTCATAGATCGATTACAAAACTATACAGGTATTCAAGGGCAGGCTCTAAGATGGTTTAGATCCTACCTGTCCGATCGCTACCATTTTGTTTACTTAAATGGGGAGTCATCTCATTTATCATCAGTAAAATATGGAGTGCCACAAGGATCCGTCCTAGGTCCCCTTCTATTTTCAATATATATGTTGCCCCTTGGTAATATTATTAGAAAATACGGAATTAGCTTCCACTGTTATGCTGATGATACTCAGCTATATATCTCAACGAGACCAGATGAAACTTCCCAATTATCTAAGCTAACAGAGTGTGTTAAAAATGTAAAAGATTGGATGACACACAATTTTCTCCAATTAAATTCGGATAAGACAGAGATACTAATTATTGGACCAAAAAACACTACACAGAATCTTGTAGATTACAATCTGCAACTAGACGGATGTACTGTTACTTCCTCTACAGTCAGAAATCTGGGTGTTATATTAGACAGCAATTTGTCTTTTGAAAATCATATTTCCAATGTTACAAAAACTGCATTCTTCCATCTTAGAAACATTGCCAAGCTACGAAACATGTTATCTGTTTCTGATGCAGAAAAGCTAGTTCATGCATTCATGACCTCTAGACTGGACTATTGTAATGTACTTCTAGGTGGTTGTCCTGCTTCGTCAATAAACAAGCTACAGGTAGTCCAAAATGCAGCAGCTAGAGTCCTTATGAGGTCAAGAAAATATGATCATATTACCCCAATTTTACAGTCTCTGCACTGGCTACCTATTAAGTTCCGTATCAGTTACAAATTATCATTACTTACCTATAAGGCCCTAAATGGTTTAGCTCCAGCATACCTAACTAGCCTTCTACCACGTTACAATCCATCACGCACCCTAAGGTCACAAAACGCTGGACTTTTGGTCGTTCCTAGGATAGCAAAGTCCACTAAAGGAGGTAGAGCTTTCTCACATTTGGCTCCCAAACTCTGGAATAGCCTTCCTGATAATGTTCGGGGTTCAGACACACTCTCTCTGTTTAAATCTAGATTAAAAACACATCTCTTTCGCCAAGCATTCGAATAATGTTTCTTTTTAATTGTGAGTGTAGTTGCATCTGTTCAAAGTTGCATTTTTATTCATTAGCTTGGGTTAAACTAATTTTACTTTGTTGGATCAGCAGCTATGCTAATGATGTCTGTATTTTGTTTCTATGTTTCGCCACGGGATTTACATCCCGTGGTAACTAGGATTTAAACAAGCTCCAGTCTGGATCCAGAACACCTGAGAAGAGATGATGCTGACCCTCAGAGGACCCCAGATGATGCTACCTTGAATCAACAAACAGAACTAACAATTATTGCTAAATGTGCGACTGAATCATATAATAACTTAATAATATTGATAGTTCATCGTCTAGCTGACTACGTCTTGTATTATTATCATTATTTTTCTAAAATCCTGTCAAATGTGCACAAACTACTAGCTACTAATAAATATTGTAGAAACATAATTTTCTGTAAAGTTGCTTTGTAACGATTTATTTTGTAAAAAGCGCTATACAAATAAACTTGAATTGAATTGAATTGAATTAAATACTCTTAAACTTAACATATGTAAATAAGGTACTCAGTTGATTATTGTTTTCTAGAGTTGAGATATCCAATAATGAAATGCATGGCTGAGAACATCCATGTTCTTTTAAGATAGTTAACATTTTTACATGATCCTCCCTTTCATCCAAACAATGATAGATCATCTCCTCCCTAGTTTCCTCTAAATGGTCACACATAAATCCTCACTGACATTGCGACACAGCACCAGTGTTGGACTGTTAGTTTGCTGCAGTAGGTGTTCCCTCTGCTGGCTGCCTAATAACAGTTATAAATCTTCCCCTTGGAATTATTAGGTTCTATCTGCATTACGAGTAGTTTTGAGATATTGAGTTTCAAAGTTTTTGTGTTCCAATCGACTGTGTAGATAGAACCTTTTTTTTTTTTTTTTTTAAATCCCATAATGTACACAACATTAAAAAATCTATCACGATGTAAATACGTTGACAGAATACGAATATGTGAATAACTAAATTTTGACAAAAATGTCAGATAGAACCTTATAATTCCAAGGGGACGAAATGTCATTCACAGATGTCATGCCATGTTGCTGAATGCCACAAGCTGGCCGATATCGATTCTTGAGACTGTTCAGCTTTGCAGATCGCATTGTGAATACTGCAGGCTGGTGTTGAAGCTGTGATTTGATCTATTTCCAGCGGTAGCCTTGATTTAATCTGAAAAGCTATTAACAGATGCATACTCTGACATACTCATACTCTGAATGTGATTAAGTTCTCCATTATGGCATTATTTTATGGACAAATGTCGAAAGCACATTATCGTAGTATGAAAGCACATTAATACAATGCGCGAATCTCTCCGCGTGTCTCCACACTTAAGACGAGTCTCTCCTCTCTCTCAAACTTTGTCCTGTGCACTCTCAAATCTCTCTGTGCTCACGCGCTATAGATATTATTTTCGCACCTGAATTAAACGTTGTCAAAGGTTATCATTATGCAATTTTAAAAAGTTGTCTTAAAACAGATTTTTGCAAGGGCCTTTCCTTGTTATTTTAATTGTTGTATTTTTGTTTTAAAATAATCTGGTTATTGTAGCTAGTAATTTGTTTTACTTGTTTTCACATATGCATCTCTCTGTAAAATAGGCTACTTTGTAAACACCGCTTTAAATAATAAATAAAGCTTTAACCAATCAGACCTCCAATTGGCTGAATGAACTGAACCTGGAATTATTTTGACAATCAAGGATGGTTCTTTAATTTCTTTCATGTGTTATAATAATTACTGTAGCAATGTTAATAAATAGAAATTGGGTGCTTGCATGATTTGTACATAACCTCTTTCCAACTGGTTGGTCTCGAAGCAGTTTATCTAAACACAACATATTATAGCCTGTGGCCCTAAAGACTTTATATTAAACATCAATGTTATGTCATAATATGTCAGAGGTACCTCGACTGAATTTAAAATTATTGCAATAAATTATCAGTTTGCATGATGACGATTAGTTCTCAAATCAAATCAACTCCTCAAATCAACATCAAATGTAAAAATAGCTGTAAATGATGCAAGATATAATAATAAACAGCATGCTGTTTGGACATTTATTGGGAGTTTTTTTAATGCTCATTTGCATAAACTTTTCTCAACTTGTGTCACTGTTGTGTCTCCATCCTGTCACTAATGGCTGCCAGCTCTCCACTGAAAATGAATGTGATCCTGTCACTGGTGGTGTGAGCAGGGCTTAAACAGTGTCTAATCAGCAGTTATGTGGCGCTGTAAGAACATCAACTGGCCAAACAATGGGATACAGTGGTGTGGAGAAGAGTATTCTGCGTCTAATATCTTTTCTAGAGCGTCTGTTAAAAACAACAACAACTTGTAATTTACTTCTGGCTCCATAGCTGATTTAATCTGCCTGCAACTGTTCAATCGCAAGAGACTATTACATCTGCAAGGTGATGCTGATTTTAAAACGGTTGTGTTAACAAACAATATTTGTATTTGACAAGACTTACTTCATTTAAAAGTAAACACTTCAAGCTTTCGATAGATATATATTTCTCATGTTTGTGTGTCAAGTAATCGCTGAGTTTGGATTCATTTTAGTGACGTGTTTCAGAAAGTTATACGTGGAGACTGAGACCGAGACGGCTGAAAGCACACCCTGGTTATTTCCTGTTTTTATTTTAGATTTGAAATTTATTTTTAGTTCTTTTCGAGGTCATCATGAAAAAACGTGACAGACCACACTGGTGCGGTCTTTGACCACAGAGGGTTAATCTGCATATCAACCAGACAAATTACATAAACGGAAAATGAGATCAAGCAGAAACAGATTGTGGGTTAGATTAACTAGAAATAGATCTTTAAAAATAGCAATTGACTTGTTGGCTGTCGCGTCATAGCTGTGTGGGCGGAGTCGGGTGGGGATAACAGTCCTTTCCCCCTCATTGGAAAAGCATGGTGTAGATTCAGAATGGCCAACATAAAATCATTTCTGCCACTCGACAGAACAACATATGTATAAAAACTGAGCCGTATTGGGTCGGACTGTCCGTACGATATCTGTGACTGGACGAACGACCCAACGAGATGGACAAAGGTGTCGTTTCCCGACATTTTCTGTTACCTAATACTAGGTGTGTGCTGAGGCTGCCTAATCATTTTCACAAATACATTTCAGAAATATATAACATGAAAATTTGTATATAAAATATGAATAAAACATGGTTATTGGTTACTAGTTAAACCATAGAGAAAAAAAAAAAAAACGGTTTGCTACACTAACCATAGTTTAACCAATGTATTTGTAGTAAAACTGTGGTTATAGGCTATAATTGGTAATAAACATGCCAAAATAATAATAATAATAAAATAAAACAAAATCTGGCTAGCCTTCTATACATTTACTATAGTAATACTATGGCTAATTTTCATAAGGGATTGTGTATAATAATAGAAAATATATGTTTTAATAGGTTATGACATTACAAAATATCAGGGAGTGAGATGTATTTGATTGTGAGGTGAAGGAGCGTTACTGTAAGCCGTGCAGGGGACAGGACTAATGCCAGATCACTGAAGAGTAAGTTGTGTAGCCTAGTAGAGGTACAGAATGCCAAACAGCAACTTTTTGGCACTGCACAGAGCCAAAATCAATAGAAATCTTTACAGAAAGTAAAGATCAAGTGCCTAATAAGGTCTCTGCACCCCTATTGTGGGGCAGGAAAAAATCATTTGTGAGATACCTTCGCTGGGAGAACAGAACACATGATTATTATTGTCCGTTGTTTGACTGAATGGTGTCTGTTCCCGTCAAAACTACTGAGCTCAGACTAATGAGACCAGACCAGCTTCTAAACACAAATAAATACACAGAATCTCCTGGGAGTTTACTCTTTGGTGCAAAAGAGCTGGCTGCAGTTCTGTAAATGGACATGCTTCTAGATCAGAGATATCTATGGAGATTATTGTGAGCTGAAATAATTAACTTTGATGAGGCAGAGCACATCAAACCTTGAGGCGGATGGACTACAACAGCAGTGGACCACACATCAGCTTTCACCTCAGTCAGCCAAGAACTGGACTGGAAAAATACAGCCTGGTCTGGTGAATTTGGAAGCTGTACCTGCAGTGCTTGAACAGTTCAGGCTTGTTAGCGGTGGTGTAATGGTGTGAGGAAGGTCTTGACACAATTCAGGCCCATTAATACCAAACAATCATTGCTTGTAGTGTTGGGCGATATGGTTATTTTTCAAATCGTCATATCGTCAGCCCGTGAGATCGACGATACACAATATTATCGTGGCTGGGTGGAGCAAGAGAGAGACTCTTTGTTCCTGTCATAGCAGAACTATTTGGTGTTTTAAACCGTGCCGGTGCACGAGAGAGAGCCTATGGAAACACCAATAATCGAAAATATATACTTTCAAACATACTGATAAACTAACGTTAAATATAAAAATACTGTATTTAAAACAGCTAGTTCATATATAGTCGGACTCAACTGGACTCAAATCTGCCGCATCTGCGCACGGAATTAATCAGTCTAAATGTTCTGTAAAGTCCGTAAACGGTGAAAATCAATAGTAGATTTCATTTAAAAGTCCAGGAGTTTAACACTAATATTGGGCATAAATGAACACGTTAAATATAAAGTATTTAAAGCAGGTAAGTTCATATGTTTGGAGTAAGTTGAATTGAACTGATGCATCAGTCATACAGCGCTCTGGACCACCCGCCTCATGACGAGCTCGACGCACCGCCACAAAAACAAGAATGAGATGCATTCTAACATAACCGTGGCATTAAACTCAGTTAGTGAAGGCTCGTTTAAAATATTGCACATATATAGACCGTTCAGATTACTTGTTAAAGTGCAATGAAATACCTTATATCTGCAGACGATGTAGTCTGTTTGTGGATGTAGACTTAGTAACGGCCAAAACGATGCATCACATTATAGTTTGGAGTACATGAAAATAATAACAAGGTGGCAGAGCAAACTTATCATCCATAGTGGTTCTCACATAGTGCCTCTACATGTCATCACCACATAGTGAGTGTTATAATCGCTCTGCCGCCTTGTTAATATTTTGTCTTTACTTCATTTGTAATGCCAAGAAAGAGTTAATCTCTCATGTTTGAGAAGAGCGCGATGCCGTGTAGCAGCCATTAAATGTGTGGGACACCAACTCCTCATTTTCTATCTCTTTCATTTCATGGATTTAACGAGTTATCCGAGTCAAAGCGGACAACTTCAGCGACTACAGGCTCTAATCCTCCTGCGCTCGCAGTGCGTGTGAAATCCCTTACAAAAAATAACCATGGTTTTATTATAGTTATATTATAACTGTAGTAACCTATGGTTTTTTGGCGTATTGACTACCAATTGTATAACCACAGATTTACTACAAATACCATGGTTAAACTGTGGTTAATATAGCAAAACCATGGTTAATTTGTGGTTACCATGGTTTAACTATAGGAACTATGGTTTTTTGGTTTTATTTGTAGTAAAACCATAGTAAATTTTCATGCAGTGATGAAGTGAAATAGTTGTGCAGTTTGATAGCCGAATTATAATAAGCAGCCTAATAAAAATAATAGTTGTTATTATTATTATTATTATTATTATCTAATACATTAATAGGAGAATGAGCCTAATATCGTCTCGATTATCGACAGAGAAATCTGCTTATGTCGATATCTCTGATTATTGTCGATACACGATACAATCGTCTATCGGCACAAACCTAATTGCTTGAACGCTAAAGTCTATTTGTGTCTTGTTGCTGACCGTGTTTATCCCATCATGGCCATAATTGACCAATCTTGTATGCCTGCTTCCATCACATCACAAAGCAAAGTCATCTCAAACTAGTTTCAGGAACATGACAATGAATTTGCTGTTATTTATTTGCCTACTCAGTCACTGGATCTGAATCCAAAACTACGCTCCTGGAGCCTGAAGTAACTTTGCACATTTCACATGTCTCCTTAATCAAACAGACCTGATTCAGTGTTTTTAGTCTTTTTTTCACTGATCCATGTGAACAATGTTGTCATCCATTTTTAGTAAAGAAGCACAGAAGAAGCTGGCCGAATAAAACCAAACCAAATCAAATGCGCAGGCGTGTTGTGTGAAGTAGAGCAGATTATGTGGACATGGTTAAGGGGGAGTAAACATACCCAGGTTGACATCTGGAAGCTTTTTGTCATTGAACTGAGACTCGATGCTGTGAGGAGACAGGAAGTCTGCCAGCAGCTGACTGTTACTCAGTTCAGGGTGATGCAGCAGATTCTTCAGGAAACAGAGAGATTCATGTCATCATCTAACACACTACATCACCCTGATACATCAAAACATGTAGTTTAAATACAAGCAGAGAGTCGGTGTCCTTCGTCAACAGACAAATATTAATAGCAATCATGCTACGCAAATACAGACAGAGAAGGCCTGATTTTAAGCAACCTTACGTCAGACTGCTGAAAGCTGTTTGTACTTCACTTTGTTAATGAGATGAAGGCAAGGGTAAAAAGCTCAAGTAAATTACCTGTAAATATTCCTCAAATTCACCTCGTTTGGAGGACAGAAATTCGTAATTCTTTGGTCCAATGATTCTTTTGGAAGGGAGTTGAGCGTCCTGGAATGGACCTGTAATAGAAAAACAAAGCAGAGAGATGAATAATCCATAAACGGAAGCCTCTGTCAAGAAGAGAGAGACAACAAACAACTTTACCATGAAATTGTGTGAGTTTAGATTCCAGCACATAAAACTCCAGGTATCTTCTGCACACAGACCAGCTCTCGGTCTCGTGCCCCACTGTGAAGCAAATAAGCACTTTCACAAAGTGGCTCTGTTCTTGTGTAATAATAAATAGTTTAATGAAATGCAATTTAATGTAAATTTAGTACGCAAACTCGCCATTTTTTCTGTCGTGGCGCTCCACGTCGATGCAGAAGACTGGAGTGTGCTCTTTCTTAACCTCGTCATCCAAAAAATCCACATAAGGGATTGAGATGGTCCAAGCGGCAAGGTTTCGCGACGTTCCTTGAGTTCCCACCACCTCCACTGGCCCTGGAGAGTCGTCCTCAAACACCATCACTGCTTCCTCCACCTGACCGTACACAACCGTGAATGTTCGGAAAACATCCTCGAAACAGAGTGCCAATTAAAATGTCTGCGTAATTGAGTGCACGTTCTGTAGAGGGCGTCACAGGTTTTGAGCAACAGCCAGATGTGTCCGCTGAGAGTGATAACACAAAGGCCAAACACTAATCGCTCTTGATGCTACTTAATGCATTCATGTATTATTAACGTAGAATAATAATTACCATTAAAAATGTACTCATATAAATTATTAAGAATTCTTAATAATGTTATTATTTTTTGTCATATTATCAAGTTCCAGTCGTTTTTGCGATTGTACCACTATTTCGTGGTGCTTGTATTGGTACACGCACCATTACATATTACTGGTACAGAGTTAGGTTTGCCAACTTCAGAACAGGAAAAGAGAGGACAACTGTGGTTCTTTATAGGAGAAGAAAGGACAGAATCAGGGATGCTAAAATATTTGTGCTGTACCACATGTATGTCATTTCTGTGAATGTATAAATGTTTTTTGTTTTTAAGTTCACCAAAAATTATCACAGATGTTTTGCTTAACCGACTGATGTATAATTATTCATACAATAAATAATAATGTCATAAAAAAAAGAAATGTTACACACAAACAAAATAAAATAAATTTGACTAAATTGTACCATTATAGGATTTGTGACTGCACAAGTGGTGTAGTAATTACAAAGCCTACACACACACACACACACACACACACATATATTTGGGCTGGGCGATATATATATAACAATATGATCATGCACATTTAGTCAGTAAATCCGGTTCCCTGATTAGCGCTAAATTGGCATCACCTGCTTTCAAATGGAGCGGCACTTAATAGACAGAACCATAGTTAACTGACTAGCTACGCAAAATATCGCGTTCATTATCGCAGATGAATCTTCTTTGATAATGAACACGATATTGTGCAGCTAGTCAGTAGCTAGTCTGTATGAAATGGCAGATGATCCACATAGGTCTGGGGCAGGGCAAGTGCGTTAAACGCGTTAACAATTTTAACGCATTATTGTTCTCCATTCTCCAGTTAATTAATCTAAGGCGTTAAATTACCAGCCATAATATATATATATATATATATATATATATATATATATATAGCATAAAATCTGAAAGCATAAGAACTGAGAGTCATGAGACAGTGGCGTCCAGTGGATGACATAGAAAGTAGGCAAACCCGTTGATGAACGTGGAAGTGACGAGTGCAGAAGAGCAGAGGAGACCAGTCATGAATTAGTACAAAACAAGGATTTGTAGAGAAAAAAAAAGTCAAGAGGATTTCAATATATGCGCCAAAAGGACACTGGTTTTCCTTTGCTGTTTTCACCAGCGTTTACGCTATGCCTTCGCCCAACATTATCTGCTGGACGCCACTCTCTCATGAACACACATACAACAGTTAGCGGAAGTTAAAGATTAAGGTTTATAAAGTTGTAAATATGGATGTTTTTCTTACACAATCGCATCACGCCGCTTCAGAAAGCCTTTATTAACCCCCCGGAGCCGTGTGGACTTATTTTACAATGGATGGGTTCAGTTTTTTGGATTTCAAATTTTGGCTGACCATCCACTCCCATTATAAAGCATGGATTAGCCTGAACATTATTTAATATAACTCTGATTGTATTTGTCTGGAAGAAGAATGTCATATACATGTAGAATGGCTTGAGGGTAAGTTAATAATGGGATACTTTTCATTTTTGGTTGAACTATGCCTTTAATGCCTTGTTCTGCATGAGCATAATTTAGATCCCTTAAGCCTACACAATATCGGAAAAGTTGTAGTTAATAGGAGAATTGGTCCCCAAACTATAATGTTCAGTGTCGACGTGTTTCTGAAGGGTTTTTCTCACCGTGTCGTCGTCTTCTTCAATCATGGCGTGCTGTGGTAGCAGTGCGCCCTCCATTGTGCTACTCTTGAACACGCCTTTTATTTTGCTTCCAATACGGCTGATCCCAAACGACTCGCCACGCTTTGATGTGTTCCTGTGTGCAAAAACACAGTGATACTATTTTGTTGCAAATTCAAAATAGTTGCTTAAAAAGACAAAAACAGCACTCTACACTGCACCAAAGACACACAACCAATGACAGGGCACATTATACAATGAAAACATGATCACAGGAAATGATGAATATACACTAAATAACTTAAAAAAAAAAAAAAAAAAAAAACAAGTGCAACACAGCTACAGGCTCAAACAATGCAAGGTAATGCAGATAGTCCAGTAAACCCATGCATCAATCCTGTGGCCTGTGCTAAACCTGGACCTTCTTCTGTATTACAGACAGATGGCCAAACTGGTCAAAGATGAGCAGCAAGGTGGGAGCATCTTCCACCCCAGACTTACTTCCTGGGGAGGGCTGGTATTACTGTAGGTGGATGTGGCTGTGGCTCTGGAATTGACCAATGGGGACCTGTGGCCAGTGATATAATTCCAGGCCAAAGGGATGCTGTCAAGTCTAAATGAAGCAAATAAGCATGCGAGCACAGATAATGGGAACATTAGCACCAGAGGAGAGCTGGAGATGGACAGATTAAATGGTTCGAATGCAGATCAAATTGTAATTCATTACTCTGCTTAATTTGCATGAAGAATAAAAAAAAAAAAAAAAAAAAAAAACATGGATCTGGTGCGTGTAGCCATGTAAGTCAGTGGGTATTTTGAGCCTCAGATGGTACATCAGTGTTTCCCACACACAGACTTTACTTGGGCAGGCCGCACAGGTATATTAAAGTCTGCCCAAGCATATTTCATCTCTTTCGAAATTATATTCACATGATTTTGCAGTTTGACGTCATCATGAAAGTTTATGCTTGACATTAATTTTCTTGGCAGTTTAAACTTTCAAGTGATTTTTTTTCTTTTCTTTATATTTTAAGTTCAAGTTCATGGGAGGTTATGAGAGGTCTCAATTTGGTATTGGCATACTGTTCAATCAGAGAATGTTCTGTGCACACACGCCTGAAACATGCACAAAGAAAGCTTTCTTTCTTTTTCATGGTGTACTGAACTTAAATTGTCAAACACGCACAAAGTTATGCCAAAACTCAGTTATGTCTTAAGTGAACGTAAGTGAAGTGAGCATTTGAGAAAAGAATCAGATACTGAATCTGTGCATTAGGTCTTAAAGTGACGGCAGCCTAATAAACCTGTAGCTGTCATTGAGTGTAATTCATGTTAAACAATAAAAAAAGAAAGAGACAATCACTCAACGCTCGACTGAATCACTGTCAGCTTCGATAAAAGTCATTCTATATTTAATTCATGATGTAATTCTATCATTTTATTTTAAGGCTAGGCTACACATTATCACATGTATTACCCAGACCATTTTTGTGCCAGTGGGTAATGCCAGCATTTCCTACCACTACCACTATCACAAGTATATTTCAGAGCTGTTGGAAGCACTGTACACACACAGTCTATCCACTGGCTATCTTACTCCTACTGCACACACGACTAAAAACACTTGCAGAAAAATATTATTGCAAGATCCAAACAGATTGCCCAACTGCAATGCAATATCCATGAGTCACTTACAGTCTGAAAAAAATTATAAAAATGTGTTGTTTCTACATGAAAGCTTTGGAGGAAGAACTTTGTGTCGGATTTGCCAAAGCGTGTGGCCAGAATTAAATCATTGCAAGATATCTAGAGTTTTAATAGAAAAGTACTGTACTGTAAATATTAAGAACTTTATTTTACACTTTGTTTTCATTCTGTGTAATAACCCGTAAGTATACAGTATCTTTATTCATATGAAAAGTTTATATGCAGCGTTTCAAAAGTCTAATTATTATACAGTCTAATCAGGAAGCGAATGTTACCAGCTCCGCTAAACCCTTGTTAAACTGGCGCCACACTAACTGACCGAAAGAACTTGATTTGGATGGGCGGATGACACACTATGCTACTGTTGTGGCTGATTTTGCCCTTCTCAGACACTCATGGGAGTACAGACAAGATTACACACCAAAAGACTGGCTTAGCAGGCAGGTCTTAACAGAAAACTGATGTAATGGACTATTTACAGCTGAAATATGTTCTCAGCAGGGAACTATTACCACTTCACCACCAATAAACACTGCCATGCCCACTGACTCCCTACACATGACCAGCGGTTGCTTATGTAAAAAGATAACAACTGAACTGACTTGAGCTGAATCACGAAACCATTTTCTTCTGTAGAGCTTCTTTATTGATGAATTCGATGTCTTTTATATTTTGCAACATTAACACAGTTTTCCTGTTTATTACTGTGAAGCTGCTGAACTGTAAACAAGTGCAATTTTTTTCTTGATTATATTCATGTGATGCTGCTGTTTGACTTTCATTTGTTGCCAAAACAACCCAATTCAATATCCAATAAGATCAGATGGAAAAATCCAGAGGTAGTCGTTTAGTTGTTGAACCATTTTCAGTTCCTAAGTGTCTGTTGAGAGACAGCATCCAAAACTGAGTCAAGATTTCAGTATAACCGGATGATTGTTGATATTCCCAGATCAAATACCCAACCATTATTGAGTTTTTTTTTTTTTTTGTTATTATTTTGTAACTATTTAATAGCAAGCTTTTCAGACTGTCAAATCTGTGTGACGCCAGACCTCCAGCTGGGAAAACAGACAGAAGAAACAAGTACAAACTGTAAACCATCTCCTAAAATCCTTCTGATGTGAAGACAAAGGAACCAAAATGAAAAAGCCTGAATGTGTTCACCTATAATACACTCCTCAAATACCAAAGAGGGCTGGGCAATATAACAGTATAACACAAATACATTTAACTGAGCAGTGAAAAAAAAAAAAAAAAAAAAAAAAAAAAAAAAAAAAAAAAAGTATTATATATATATATATATATATATATATATATATATATATATATATATATATGTATGTATGAGAGAGAGAGAGAGATTTTTATTGTAATTTGATGATAATTCATACTGTATAGTGGGATCCAAAAGTCTTGTTGTTCCAAAAATACCTCTTCCGGTTTGTCACAAGTTTCTGAAAGTTTTTTTCGAGTATGGCTCTGTGTGACGTTAGATGGAGCGGAATTTCCTTATATGGGTCCTGAGGCACTTCTGCCGGAAGAGCGCGCGCTCCCGTATAGCAGAGCACTGAGAGCACAACAGACTTCACTGATCAGAGCGAAAGCGTCGCGAAATGTCACAAAAGGAGTGTGTTTTTGGTTGCCAGGGCAAGACAACCCTGCACAGATTACCAAAAGAGAAACAGCATTAAGGGACCAGTGGATGGAGTTTATTTTTACAGAGCATCAACGGAGTTGTGCAAGTGTTTGTGTTTGTTCCCTGCATTTCGAAGATGCTTGTTTTACAAACAAGGCCCAGTTTGACGCCGGATTTGCACATCGTTTATTTCTTAAGGATAATGCAGTCCCAACGAAAAAGGGTCACGATCGTGTGTTGGAACCGCAGGCGGTGAGTAAAACTGCTTCAAATATCTCTGTGTTGTTAACTTAGCTATCGGCGCGTAAGCACATCAAGTAAACAACATGTGATGTTGTCATCAAACTGCACTTTCTACATGTACAGCTTAAAAAAAAAAAAAAAGACGACATAAAGTGTAACTTAGTCATTTTCCAAAACCGCTAAGCAAATATATACAGATTCAGTACATAACACATAGAGACGTCGTTGCTGATGCTGCTCTCGTTCAGTTTCAGCCTCTGGATCTGATTCTGGATCATAAATATACGCTGAATCTGACTGTTAGCCATGGTTTGTTTTGGATGATGGTTTTTTCCT
Organism: Carassius gibelio; assembly: GCF_023724105.1. Lineage (NCBI taxonomy): Eukaryota > Metazoa > Chordata > Actinopteri > Cypriniformes > Cyprinidae > Carassius > Carassius gibelio. Next base: position 3,019,343 of record NC_068390.1, read on the forward strand.
CACGGTAATGTCACAGCTTCCAAACGCTCTCAACGCAAAAGCCTACTGGTGCTCGTGATTCTTTAGCTCCGCCCACACATCACGCCTCCAGACGGTCGTGTTTTTCTGGGAAAAATCGGTACAGACTATCTTTCTCTTATGAATATAATAAAACTAAAGACTTTTTGGAGTTATGAAGGATGCAGTACTACTCTATAGGTACTCAAGATTAACAGGATATTGAGTGAAAACGAGCATTTCACCCCCCTTTCAGTGATTCTGAAACTGATTCAGTGGAAACTGAACACAAGACATCAGAAATCACTAAGTGATCACACATCAAAACTATATTGAATATATTGTAAATAGCTGATATATTGGCCAACTCTCCCATCAAAGGTTGAACTGGAGGCAGGTCTTATGGCTTTCAGGCAGCTTTCTATGGCATGCAGTGAGAGCACTGGACAAAAATCACTATACACTTACCTTAAATCATCCAAACTCAGATTCCTGGAACAACAGGCAAAAGGGGTTACGTTTTTGCCCTTTGTCTCTCACTGCTTCACATGCACACGCGACTGAAAGTGTCGTTAAATGTCTGAAGCACCTCTTGAATTTTTCACATAAAATCAAAAACAAACCAAAATACATTTTCCATAACGAAAATAAAGACTATTTTTACTTGTAATATATTTCCACTATTATTATGCAATACCTATTAAAATCATCACAAATGAAGGGAGCACAGTGGATACCATATCGTATAAACATGGGGGGGGGGGTCTAATAATAATAATTATTATTATTATTATAATACTAATTATTATTATACTATTTAAGTATTATTATTATTATTATAAAAAATGTATAAAAAATTAAAATATTTAATAATTAGGTTATATTACATAAATGTAATATTGCAATATAAATATTGATGTCTGTCTTCATTTCTGCACTTTCACAGTCTCTTTCATAATCAAACTATGTATGAACAGATCCAATCCAAAGCGTGTTGTGCTGTTGTGTGACTGACACACACACACACACACACACACACACAAAGTGAAAGAACACTCACCTGTTCAGCTTTGAACTTCTAGCGGGAGACTCCGCACCCCTGAGCAGATATCGAAAATACTGAGGAAGAACAGAGACAGACGCATGATGGAGAACCCAAACACACACTATCTGAAGCAGCTCTGGAGAAGCATTCATCTTGAGGAAGTTACCTCATCGCTGTGGCAGAACATGGGGGTGAAGACGTTCTCCAGCAGAGACAGCACGTGTTCGTACGCCTCAAACAGACATGGCATGGTCTGGAGCTTCACCACCGCTGTGTACGGCCCCTGAGCGACTGCAGGACGGGACAGAGACGGACAGAATGAGACACCACACCACACCACACCACAGAAAACTGGAATGAGACTGACCGTTGTGGATTTGCTCGGTGATGGAGGGGTCAAAGCTGATCTTGTCGATGCTCTCCTCCAGACAGTACGTCTCATACATCTTCTTCACCTCCTCATGCAAACGCTGCATCTCCGTGTCACTCAGTTCAGGACACAGGATCCGCTCATTAAACTCCTCTACACACAAAAACATCAAGCACAGGTTTACAGTGAACTATTCCTGTAACCTTAGCTAGCTTTTATTATCATTCAGCTGGACATGTCCTAATGTAGTGCGATGTGCAGTGAAATACAGCGCTAAAAAGAGCTGACAGCGGCGTATAGATATTGATAATGCACATAGTATTCAGCAGCATCTAAATCTAATTATTTCACATATAAATACTGTTACTGGGGCTCACTGCAGGGGATTCAGAGAGAAAAGAGATTATTTTGTACAGGAGTCTGTGGAAAGAAGCCCTGAATGCTACGGATGAGGTCTTTACTCATGTTTCGGGCTGGGGTCAGACAGAGTTTGTGTGCAGGATGATGACTGACTACAGTTCTGGTGGGATATTGTCTGTTTTAGCTCAATTTCAGCAACAAAAGCTGCTTAAAATAAAGCTGCGTCTCTAAACAACACAGACTGTATTGTTTGTACTTGAAGTAAATACTTCACAGCTAAGAGAGAGAGAGACAGAGAGAGAGAGAGAGAGAGAGAGAGACACAGAGAGATAGAGAGACACAGAGAGACACAGAGAGATAGAGAGAGAGAGGGAAATTCCAGTGTTATGCCCAGGCCCCTCTCTGGCTCCACAGCGATCTTCGTGGACTAACATAAACAAGTCATCAGATAAGGGTGCTACGAACAACTTAAAGATATCGTGGAGGGCAAGGAGGAGATCCCAGTGCAAGGCACAGAAAGGAGAAGACTTCCTATTGGTCCACATGCAGTTTCTTACAAACTAACCATGTTGAAACTCATTTCTAAAGGCTCAGACACACCTAACGAATGAATGGATGCATGATCCATCTCTAACTGTTGTCTACTTCTCATGAAGGGGTGAACGAACCCTCTCAACCATCACTGCTGCTACGTCCCACGAGAAGAGCAGGTTACTTTCGGTATGAAACAAGTCTTAGCTTTCAAATTTTTTTCAAACATTTTTTAAGAAATTCCAACAGTAAATACCGTTTTGTGGCTCTTGAATATTTTGTCACCGATCATCTTTATTTACAAGTAAAAGCACGAAATAAACATGAGTGAACATCAGAAGGTGCTTTATTTTAACTGTGGAAGACGTCAATACACATCATCTTTTGAGTTTAAGTCCACTGAAGTGAATCTTTAGTTTGTTTGCTGGACAATATGGCAGCTTCTGCGTTGTGATTGGTCAGATCGCCGGTCAATCACGCTCCCTGCGAAGGGTCAGTTCACAAAGCAGGTCACAGAGAGCTGAAAGTGTAGGTCATCACTGATTGTACAGCTGAAGAGCTTCCACTAACATTAAAGCTGCAGTATCTTATCTTTTGACCGCACCAAAGCTTAAAAAAAACATAATATATTCACAGATATTTAGGAAACATAGTTCACATACTTGTTTCTCCATAAAAAACAATGCTAAGGCCAGTTATTCTACTTTGAAAATGTGCATTCTAGTGTTGCACGGTGCACCGATACTTCAAAAGTATCGCGATTCTTGGAAATTAAAAACGTCACGAAAAAATGACTGCGTTCCAGATTTGTAAGAGACGTATTTCACGTTGGTGTGTGCAACGCACGCTTCGGTAACACTTTAGAATAAGGTTCCATTAGTTAATGTTAGTTAACTACTTTCGTAAACATGAACTAAGCAAGAACAATCCTTCAACAGCATTTATAAGTCTTAGTTCGTTAATTTCAACATTTACTAATGCATTATTTAAATCAAAAGTTGTGCTTGTTAACATTAGTTAATGCACTGTGAATTACCATGAACTAACAATGAATAACTGTATTTTCATTAACTAACATTAACGAAGATGAATAAATACAGTAATAAATGTATTATTCATTGTTTGTTCATGTTAATTAAAACATTAACTAACATTAACTAATGGAACCTTATTCTAAAGTGTTACCCACGCTTCCAGTGCCTCCCTATGGACGTCGTTTTTTTTTTCTCCTCACACAAGCAGCAAAAAAGCACAACAGTAAGCGAGATGCCTGCATTAGTGACTTTACTAAACTGATTTGGCTTTACTAAAATGTGTGCATTATCGCATTAAATAGTTTAAATAAGTTGTTCAGATGAACAAAGCATGAGGTTTTCTTGCATAATTAACATTTTAATTGTTTGGTCAGACAGTTCATGTATAATATTCACATTAATCGGGGATTAAACGTGGAGTTATGTTCTGTATGCTAAATATGAAAACGAGTGTATCTGCACAGCACCTATAACTGCGCTTTGTATCTGTTGATTGCTGATCGAGATTTACATGCTTGGCTCACTGACCCTGTATACTCATTCATTTCGTTCATAAACGAGATGTATCAGTTCAATTCATTCACAAATGATAAGATCTCTCTATCTCGTTCAGTGAAGGGCGGATTGTTCACTACATTCAACAAATCACATGCTCCGTCACATCTTGAGTAACTCTTTGACAGGATGAAACAGTTCACAGAGCTGTTCACGAGCTGTGCATGCGCTGCTAATAGCGCCATGCTCGCGCGCCACTGTGGACTGGAGGGAGGAGCTTCAGTGAACGAAAAATATGAGTCTAGTAGCAACGTATCTTCCATGATGTCCCCGATGCCCGGGTTGGGTAAATAAATTGTACTTTATTTGCGGGCTGGGGCAGGCCAAATAATTTCATAAAAGCGGGACCCACGGGTTGGAAAAAAACCCGACCCGCGCATCACTAGGCTGCATGAGCGAGCACAAATGATACTGTGGCCACCGGTCCACGACTGTAGAAAAGATGACGCTCATTAAAGCTCACTAGCTGAGTTTTCTCCTCTGAAAGAAAAGGTTGCACAACTCACAGAATAAGTTACAACATCTGAGATATTGCTGTAAAATTTTATTAGCATTTTTTTTTTTTACTTGAATGCCATTGCTTAAATTGATATTATCTTTTGACATTTAATCTTCTGAGTTCAGAAACATTGTTTAATATAATCGCTGTTCATATTTTTATTCAAAGTTCAGAATCAAGATAAGTTTATTACTCTTATGTTTCTTATGATAACTGAGATAATGCTGCTAAATGTATTCTTTCTTTACCTTGAATGTCATTGCTCTATTTTATTTTTTATGATTTTGATATTTCATATTTTGTTCAAATGTTTAATATAACCTCTGTTCATATGTTCATTTATTAGTGTGTTATATGATTAGAATGTTCTCCCGGTTTTAAAATAAATCAATGATATTTGAGAGTGTATTTTCCCTTTTCAGGAAAAGTATCGAAAAAGTATCGAAATTCTTGACTAGGTATCGGTATCGAAACAATAATTTTGGTATCGTGACAACACTAGTGCATTCTGTGTCGAAATGCCTGTTTTTGTTCTGATCTGTGTGATTCCGCCCACATCCAGTTTAACCAATAGTATTTCGACACCCCGGGTTGCCAGAGAGAGGAAAACAGCGAATCGCAGCCATGTAAGCCAGTAAATGAGCAGGGTCAGAGACGGCATGTCCTCACCCACAGTCAGACAGAACTGCAGGACGTGCACCGCTCCTTCCTCCTTCAGGAAACTCATGAAACGAAACAACAGATCCTGCTGCTCCCTGATCTCCTTCAGATCCAACTTCAACACCTGGCAGAAGAACACACACAAGAGCTTTTCTTCAAGACACTTACTAGAACTCAAAAAACACTGAATTAATATCCCAAGTACTCTTTGAAATTTCTTTCTGACTATAACTCTTTTCCTTAGATGTCTTGATTAAAGCTGAAATCATTCTGTTAAATTGGCCAAAGTACCCACCGAGGATTTGGTGTTGCGTGGGTCTGCAAACTTCTCCAGGAAGGGCACGAGCGCAGACGGAGGGTCAGTCACGGGCTCAGGCTAACAGCACAGATAAAATATGAACAAACGAGTTTAAAAGGCATTCAAGTGTGACTGACCAGACTAGAAATGATTTGGTTGAATCACTCACTGGAGTATCATCAATGAAAATGAGCACCATGTGATTCACTGTGTCCTGGAAGAAAAAAAGAAGTGTTTCATGAACATTTATTTACATTTATACGGTCTATCAAATGCAGCTACTGCAAACAAGATACTAACTGGAAGCTAGGGGTGCTCCGATCACGATCGGCCGATCGTTAATGCGCATCTCGTCTGTAAAGCCGGTTTTCTAATCAGCGGTTAATTCCATCAGGTGCGTGATTTCACACAGAGCCGTTGTTAACTGAGAAGATGCGCCAAAAAACGCTGAAAATGAAGTGGATTTGCGCATCTTCTCAGTTAACAACGGCTCTGTGTGAAATCACGCACCTGATGGAATTAACCGCTGATTAGAGAACCGGCTTTACTGACGAGATGCGCATTAACAATCGGCCGATCGTGATCGGAGCACCCCTACTGGAAGCTGCACTTAAACCATCATAAATCTAATAATGACGCTTAAATATGATATTTTTTCCACATTATATCAATGAAGAACAAAGAGAAACCATATATGTATGGTTTAATATGTTTCACTCACAGGATCAGCCATGAAGTCCATGATTGGGAGAAACAGCGACCCTGTCATGACCTCTCGAATCAGCAGAGCCAGAGACCTGAGCACACCCCACAGAAACATCACCTGACCCTCATCACACACCTCACACACACACACACACTCTGACTGCTCAACGCTTCAGGGGAAGCAGACTTTCTGTCATTTCGTTTTTAAGAAATTAACGCTTTTATTGAAAAAGGATGATTCAAATTAAATCAAGAGAATCGGTTTCAAATAAATGCTGTTCTTTTGAACTTTCTGCGTGTGTGTCTGTGTGTGTGTGCGTGTGCGTGTGTGAGTGTGTGTGTGCGTGCATGCGTGCGTGTGTGTGTGCGTGTGAGAGTTTGTGAGTGTGAGTGTGTGTGTGCGTGCGTGCGTGTGAGAGTTTGTGAGTGTGAGTGTGTGTGTGTGTGTGTGTGTGAGTGTGTACGTGAGTAAGTGAGTGTGTGTGTGTGTCTGTGAGTGTGTGTGCATGCGTGTTAGTGTGTGTGTGAGTGTGTGTGTGTGTGCGTGTGTGTGTGTGTGTGTGTGTGTGTGTGTGAGTGTGTGTGTGCGTGTGTGTGCGTGTGTGTGCGTGTGTGTGCGTGTGTGTGCGTGCGCGTGTGTGAGTGTGTGTGAGAGTTTGTGAGTGTGAGTGAGTGAGTGTGTGTGTGTGAGTGTGCGCGTGTGTGTCTGTGAGAGTGTGCGTGTGTGAGTGTGTGTGTGTGTGAGCTGTACCTGCAGTCCGTAGCTTTAGGAGGCGTGAGGTGAGGGAACAGCAGCTCTGTGAGCTTCCTCAGGTACAGCAGCTCTTCCTTGCGGCTCCGCAGGGACACGTGCAGATCAGCGCCGTACTCAGAGAGAGCTGCCTGCTGGAGACCCTCGCAATCCTTCACTGATCACAACATTTGAACAAAACTCATTAAACTGATGTGCCACAAACACAAACGGTCTGTACACTCGAGGTGAGAGATGCTCTGAAGGTGAAGGAAAGTCCCACGGTTCAGTTTGAACAACCATCGTCTGAGAGGCTGGACAATATGTTTCTTAATGTCACTCGATATGGTATAACTCTGATATCGATATGAACACTATTAAACGAGAACGGCCACAACAGATGTCTGTTCCTACAAACATGAAAAATTCATTTGTCAAGTCTATGAAACCTACTACTATAAAACTATGTCATATTTTAGGGGGGAAAATGGCACAAATTAATAAATGTTCACCTTTTATTTGTATTTAGCCTTCATACAAACAAGAAATGTGAACTCACTGTTAAACATCTCAGACTATAGGCTAACATACACTACCAGTCAAATGATTTTGAACCGTAACATTTTGAAATATTTGTACTATTTATCTATTTGTAAATATTTGAAAATATAATTTATTCCTGTGATTTCAAAGCTGAATTTTTAGCATCATTACTCATTCAGAAATCACTCTTATATTCTGTATACTCTTTATATATCAGAAATGTGTTTCAAAATCATATCACCCTTTTTGGAAAAAATAAAATCATGAAACATATTGACATTGACTTCTTGTCCAGGCCTATCTTCTGACAGTTCATTTATTCAGTTCTTGACAGATTCGATCACCTTTCTGCTGTGCCTTTGCAATGATCTCAATGTGCTTCATGGTGGCCTTCATCATTTTGTCCATCACAACGAAGGGAACATCCACCTAAAGACAGGTTTAGTCAGTTAACCCCTTCATCAGTCTACAGAAGGGGTGAAGTGTGTGAAGTGTGTGAAGGTGTGTGTACTCTTTGTGCTCGGTGAGCCAGAACTGCAGCAAAGAAACGGATGGTTTGTCTCAGTTCATCGACACACGCCTCGTCATCTGTGATATCTCTGATGACAAAACATCAGAAAAGATAAGAATAAGTTGAATATTGCTTACATGTGTTCCAGCTCAAACATGGAATAAAAGCAGCTTTTGGCTCTAAAGCAGACAGACCTGTACCATGGGTACACAAAGTTCTCCAGAACTAACTCCAAAACCTGAAGATCAGTCAAACAAAGGATTTATTAGCTTGGTTTATTCATTTGCTTACATGATGTATCATTTCACTCATGACTGGAATAATGGCTCTACCTCTGAAATACTGGCGTCCACTTTGGACGGCACTTTTAAGTCCAGCCACGGCTGATAGTTCTCCAGCAGAAGAGTAGGTCTGGGGAATAAAAACACAAATCTTCATTATTCAAGAAAAACACTGTTTCCAAATATCTTTATCAAGCGCTTTAATTTGTATCGTAGAATACTACATCACTAATTGTTTGGTTTGTCTCAAGCTATAATTGTTCTTTGCGTTTTAAGTTTAAACCTGCAAAACCTGAAGGAAAGTCTTTAAAACCTTGCTTAGAGATACTAATGCACTTAAATCATAAAAAAAAATGAGTAATGAACATTAAACAGGAATTCTTCCACATTCAGCAGGCTGGTGGGAAAGGGTTTAATGTGCTTACTTGCTTACTTACAAAAAATGTAAACGTAAAGAAAATCTTAATTGTCCAAAAAATAGACTTCAGTTTGAGTTACGCAGTGATGTTGCATTTCTGTATCACCTCGGCTTTTATATAGATATATACGTATATACAGTACACAGCAAAAGTTTGGAAACATGACTATTTTTAATGGTTTTGAAAGAAGTTTCTTCTGCTCATCAAGCCTGCATTTATTTGATCAAAAATACAGAAAAAAACATTAATATTGTGAAATATTATTACAACTTAAAAATTTTTTTTTAAAATGTATTATACTTTAAATTATCATTTATTTCTGTGATGCAAAGCTGAATTTTTAGGATCATTATCACATGATCCTTTAGAAATCATTCTAATATGATGATTCATTATCAAAGTTGGAAACAGTTCTGATGCTTAATATTTTTTCAGAACATGTGATACTTTTTTAGGATACTTTGATGAATAAACAGTAAAACAAAAAGAAGCTATGTTTTTAAAATATAAATATTTTGTAATAACAATATACACTACTGGTCAGTAATTTGGGGTCAGTAATTTTTTTTCTTTATTTTTTATTAATAAAATCAATACTTTTATTCAGCAAGGATGTGTTAAATTGATAAAAAGTGATAGTAAAGAAAATATATTATTAGATTTTTTTTTTTTTTTTTTGAATAAATGCAGTTCTTTTTAACCTTTTATTGATCAAATATATTCGACAGCAGAACTGTTTCCAACACTCAGAATAAATCAGAATATCAGAATGATTTCTAAATGATCATGTGATAGACTGGATGTAACATGTGACACTGAAGGAAGTGACTGAGGAATGATGCTGAAAATTCAGCTTTGCATCACAGGAATTTTTGATCAAATAAATGCAGGCTTGATGAGCAGAAGAAACTTATTTCAAAAATATTAAAAATAGTAATGTTTCCAAACTTTCGGTCTGTACTGTATTAATATATATATATATATATATATATATATATATATATATATATATATATATATATATATATATATATATATATATATATATAAAAGCATTTAACCAAAAACCCATTTGAAAAAACTCAAGGATGGAACTGGAAGTGCTAAAATGATAACTCATTTCCAGGTTTTGGTCAGCAAAAATACGTCATCCCTACAGCACTCTGTCCTAAATATCAATTCTTACTTCTTTCTTTTGGGTTTGGGTTGAGATATGCCCAGATCAGGGATTTTTTTATTATTATTTGATATCATACCTGTGGCGTTTGCACTGGTTTTTCCCACACACTGCACAACTGTGACCCAGCGGGAATAATTCTTGCTGTTTCTGTGGCTGAGGAAGCACAGACATACAGTATATTAATCATTAATACAGTACAGACATTAAAGTCTCAAAAGAGATTCAAAGACACTAAATATTCAGACATATTAGCACTTGGACAGTACTGACTCTATTGGACACTTTTGTCATTTTTGTTATTTTTTGTCAGATCTGCTTTATAGCTGAATTACATTAATCTCATAATTGACAAATCGACACGGTTATTGAACAGCACTGAATCAGTTGACTTGAGCTGTATAACTATACTACTGAGAGCTGCTTATAGCTGAACTGAATCAACACCGAACAGACTGGAGCTAAATAATCTCACTATTGACTTTTTAAAACGGCTTTAAACACAAGAATTCAAATTCTCTCATATTTGATTAAGATTGCATCTTTGATAATTGTTTTGATTACTATGAAGCCACTTAGAAAGAATCTGTATTGCATAATGCATTATTTAAATAAAGGTGACTTGACTTCTAACAAGAGGTCAATAGAGGGTTTTGGCTAATATCTAAAGGAAAGGATTTCAATATAACGCTGGTAATATATACAGAATACAAACCAAAGTTGGCTATACTTGGATATTCTTAAATATCCAAATATCCAAGCTTTCAATTAGTGGTTAAAGGTCTCCTTAAGTGTGATCTTAGAAGAGATTTTCTGCTCATGGATAAGTGGAGCTGAGATCATCTCTAAATGTGGGTTTACGTGTGAGATGTTTAAGACTGCCTACAAGAATACAGAACATGATGGCTGTCGGTAACAGAAAAGACACAGGTGGACTTTTATAATCTAGTCAAAGTGTTGTAGAGTAAAGAAAGACCAGCACAAGATTCAAAACTCCCAATACGAGGCTTCACGATAAACTGAAGGGAGAAGTTAAGGACACATATTTATGTGGTTTTATTTATTTAAAGGTTGTTATAGTGTGTTTGTGTCTAGATGCTGTGTTTAGGGGTTATGTGCCCTTGTCCGCCTCCATCTTTTTTCAGTTGCCTCTCAGCTCAGATATTTCCCATAATTACTGTCCTAGCCACAAGCGATTCATGTTGTGCTCATAAACGAATGCAGAAGACTTCAGACTTCAGCCTTTCACCCGCCTCAAGATGTTAAGAGTTTCCACATTGTTTCTGTTGAACATATGTTACGGAAAACTCTGCAGGGAGTTGAGAGCCAGTCATGTTATTTTTCTCTAAGTTTTTTGTGAACGCACTTTCCCTGTTGCTCTTTTGTTTGTTTGTTTGCTTCTATTGTCCTGATTTGTAATTCGCATTCTATAAAAGCGTCTGCTAAATGATTTAAATGTAAAAGTAACTGTAACTATGCTCCGCCGGTCTCCTCTCAGCATCAGATCACAGTAACCTCAGAATGGTTCAGGTCATGTCTGTGCAGTCGAAGGCAGACCCTGACACAGATGAGCTCATCTGGGGGCCAGAAGGCCAGCAGTGGAGGGAGATGCTCAAGTGTGCCCCCTCACGGCTAAGAGCAGTACTGCAAAGAGCCTGGGGAATTATATCTGGGAGCTGGAGCGGAGAAAGATGCATGGGAAGTGATCTCTCAGTTGCTGAAACACTGTATCAAAAGTAAAACGGATTCTGATTGGTCCAGTACTTCTGTTAATCTCAGGGCCAGAAGGAAAGGAGGAGCAGACGACTGCACATAGAAAGACTGAGGTCAGCATACATGAAGCACTCTGGTGTGGAACGAGAGACTGAACTCCATGACCTGCTCAAGCAGCAGGGTAACAAAAAAAACACCAGGTTCCAGACGATGTTGTAGCTGTGATGTTGATTAATATCCCCACCATCCTCCCAAGCACCAGCTGGCTTTGAGACTGCATCTTACAGTAAGAAGAGCTACAGTACCTGAAAACACCTGGCCATGCTGCTGCTGTCAGGGGGGTTCAACTCTAATTTAATCCTGGGTCTAGAACGATCATGATCTCAACCAGTGATGAAGGTTTAATATCTGGCCCAAGAAGTGCCTACTGCAGCCCTGACTCACAGTGATCCCAAAAAGAGGTGCTCCAACTGATCGGCTACCAACCGCTAACGTCCCGATAATAGCTTTGATCTGCGATCTCTATAAAGGGTGATTCATAAACCAGTCTCAAGCTGATGACGCGAAAGGTTTGGCACGACATGCAGCAGCATGGTCAAATAATTACAATTGATATTTAATATTCATATTACTTCAAGCGGCCTGAGTTCAAGTCCCACCTCTGGGACCTTTTCTGATTCGAAAATCACCACTTCTGATTTAGACTCACTGAGCTGCAGAAAACCAGAAGCTATCCATGCCCTTATTCATCCAAATACTCAAAGAAAGCTGAAATATTGGAGTCATTGTTAGATCTTAGGGGTACATACAGCTGGATGTCATCAACATAGCAATGATAAGCCACGTTAAATTTTTGCCAGATTAGACCCAAAGCCAGCATATATAGAGAGAACAAAACAGGACCAAGACATGAGCCCTGAGGAACCCCCGAGGAAATAAACTGTGAAGATGAAATACAGCTTCCTCACTCCAACGCAAAGGATCTTCCATGTAGATAGGCTGAGAACCACTTTAAAGCAAGCCCCTTAATCCGCCCCCCACCCACTCCTGCAAACAGTCAAGAAGAATCACATGATCCACTGTGTCAAATGCTGAAAATAAGATCCAGAAGCCCCCAACAGCACGAATGCCAGTGTCTACAGACACCAATAAATCATTTGACACTTTGAGAAGGGCTGTTTCAGTGCTGTGTTAATACATGAAACCAGACTGAAATGTATCAATCATTTTGATTTTAAAGGGGTCATATGATGCCAATTCAATTGTTTCTTTCTCTTTGGAGTGTTACAAACTCTTGGTGCATGAAGAAGACCTGTAAAGTTCCAAAGACTAAAGTCTCAAATCCAAAGAGATATTCTTTATAAAAGTTATGACTCTTCCACTCCCCCCTAAAACGCCTCATTTAAACACGCCCCCACATGTCTACATCACGATGTGGGAAGATTTGTATAACGCAGCCCAAATGTTCACGAAAGAAGGTGTTACTTTTATTCTCGCTGTAGTATTGTTGTTGCCTCCATGTTGTGGGGACACTGTATTTCGGCAATTTATGGTTTTATTTTTTTCCAAATTCCGTAGTTTTTTTTTTTTCTTTGAATTTTTTCGGGATTCAGTTTTTTCAATTTTTTCTCGACTTTTTTTAATGGTTAAATTAAATTGTATTAATCAAAAAGCATGTCTAATTAATTAAAATCAGGAAAAATATACATTTTCACATCAATTTATTAAAAGTTTTTAAACAATTACATGTTTAGGCCCCTTTGAAATGTTTTATATTTTCTTCACCATATGTTTTATTGTTACCTAATTCTGTGTATTCTGTGTATGCATAAAAATCTCTTAATTTATTCCATCATTTTCTATTCAAGCCCCCCCCCCCCCCCCCTTTCTGAAATGGTGTTGTTGTTGTTTTCTAATTATCAAATCAATAATTATTTTCAGTAGTAGTAGGCCATGTACATTCTGCTGAACAATAGTAATACATTTCTGGCAAATACTTGTCTTTAAATGAAACCAGACTTTTATTTTGATGGGTTGCCAAGTTTAAAGCCATAAAAGAAAGTCAAGGCCATGTGAGGAGATCAGATCATTAATTAAAAATGTTTTATTAGTAATAAACCTGATATTTATCAGGCCATCTTCACAGACAAATCGACAGAAGGTTCGATGCATTGGATGCACTTATTCCAAGGAACGAAGGTTATCGAAATGAATCCCCCTCTACTATGTATAATGTTGAATTTTTTTTTTTATACGAAGTAAGCTGACTCGGTGTACAAGCAGTGATGAAAACAGGACAAGAACAGGTAACATGTAGGTAAAAATCCCACAAAACTAAATCTAAAAAAAGGACTTTATTGTGCACATCCAAACCCCAAAATGGGCTCAGGTGCAAGACAACTTTTTTATATATATATATAATTAAAGGTATATTTCCGTATACTGAAATGAAAGCTCCAGAAAGTTTTGATTGTAATAAAATTCTCCATATTTGATTTAAGGGTGCAAACATCTGCCTTTAGTGAAAAACTGACTCTAGTGAGGCTCCACTACTTCTGTTATTATGAAGCATTATCAAGAGAAGGGAGATGTGTGTGTGTGTGAATGCATATTCTGTCATTGTTTTGCAATATTCTGTTTGGGCTATTTTAGCGCTTATTGTTCACAATTGAAATATTGAACACTGGGGTGAGGTTTTGAGCTTTGAATGATCTGTTTGTACTAATACTTACTTTCCTCTTGGTCTTGATTGAGAGGAGAACATTTGGCAGCAGATACTCAGGACTGAGGGAGCAGTAGAACGTGATCGCTCCAGCCAGAAATGACCAGAATATCAGGAGAACATGGAGATACCTGGAACAAGTGGAAAGATAACATATGAAAGACACTTCGCAGGTGTTAATCACCAATCATCACAGGGATCAGAGTGTGTGTGGATACTAACTGGTTGAGGATGATGGTGGAGGAGATCATAAAGGTGAAGAGACAGAAGATGACCGGATACTGACGAGCAACATCCTTAAACACATCGAACCGCAGACCCCTCCTCACACACCCCAGAACAGAGGGAGGCTCTGACATTATGTCTTATCAAAGAGAAACAGAGAATCAATCAGAAAGAATCACACTACGCTTGTTGTTTTGGTACAGTAGTAGTGTATTGGTCTGATTTTTGATATTGTGATATATTTACATGCTACAATTCTGAAACAACCATGATACCATCAAAGTAATACCATATATTTTATATACGTACACTTAAGACGTAGAAAAGATCACATATGATCATATTCACATGGTATTTACATGATCCTCTAAAGTACCTCAAAGTAAACAGCAGTGGACTGATGAAAGTCTGATGATCTTATCCAGCAGATGTGTAAACAGTGCAAAAAACACTGAGATATCTGCTCTTCACCTCACAGACGAAGCGTAGGTCCGATATAACTCTAAAAGCATGTCAACACAAGCGGACACACTAATGTTTTGATCACTCCGCTGATTGTTTCACATGATCAGAGATTAGTTACTGATCATTACACGCGAGCTGCACTTCCGGGTTTAACGCGAAGGCTATAGTCGCTTTCAAAATAAAAGTCCGGTGGCCTCTGACTAAACAAATAACGATTCTCTCATAGGATCAGAAATAGATATTATAATTCACTCACACATCATAATCATAACGTAATGTATGTGTAATTGTTGATTCTGGTACTCTGGCGGTCACCCAGGTTCATAATAGCTGTTGTTCCCGCGGTTTCTCATCTGCTAGAGCTAAAAATAAATAATTAAATAACAATAAACCTCTAACTTTACCCTAATGAGGCAATTAGTCACATTCCCACAATCTCAGAAAAAATAACCACCACTTTTCACTATTTGTTATCTGGAAGTGCTTCAGAAAATATGATTTGTCCATCTCAATAAATGGGCTATTGCTTATGTCATACCTGGCATGCAGTAACATTTTGGCTTCATGAGTGTTGGAAGAAAGTAACGTTTTCTTTTTGTTTTTTGTTTTTGCATTCTACCAAAATAGTGACATGTTTGACTATTAGGAATGGATGTTGGTCAAGCTCGGGGACTCAAAAAATGATGTGTAGATTGTTCAGACACTGGCCATGAAAATATTCCACCCTGTTAGGGACATATAGATATTTATCACAACATGTTATTAATGTAAATGTTAAACAATAATGAGCTTTTCTTAGATAGTATATGCCCCTTATGCCATCTTATTTATTTTTTATTATTATTTTAAAAACAATAACAAAACCATTATTGATGAAAAGAATATGTCTTAATTATTAAGAACAGGAACTTTTTGTTCCATTTTTTGCCAATAGGGTTGTAAATAATAATGAAAAATTGCTCAAAAACATATATATGCTGTTAGTGCTCCTCACCTAACAAAATAAGACAAAAGTATGCCAAACATTTACCGTTGATATGAAATTATTATTTAAAAAGACTTGTCTAACAGGGTGTAAAGGAGTATAACAGGGTGGAACACCAGTGTTAACAGGTTAATTAAAGGTGGACAAGCTTGTTTATATGGTTTCCCATCTGTAATGTGTGGAACTGCATCTATATAATATTGTTTAAAAGTGATGCCAATATAGATATATACCAATAGCTATGTGGTTCCTTATCACAATCAATCATGGTAGCAAAATGGTTATCTGTTATCTGTATATAAGTTGAAAACTTTTGGAATTTGAAGATCAAGGTAAATTGTACTTAATTTGTGTACCGGGAAACATACAAGTATCTTATGTTGCTTACGAAGGGCAGAACTAAATGGAAAAAATTATATTTCAACAAAATAAGACAAATTTGGCCATCTTCATCATGTTCAAAAGTTTCACCCCCCAGCTCTTAATGCATCTTGTTTCCTTCTGGAGCATCAGTGAATGTTTGAATCTTTTTAAATGGTTGTGTTTGAGTCCCTCAAATGTCCTCAGTCTGAAAAGATGTATCTCAAAATCATAAAGTCACTGCTGGAAAGGGTTCAAATATGCAAAGATGCTGGAAAACTGAAGAATCTGCAGGAGCTTAAAGATTTTTCTGAAGAACGCTGCTCAGTTTAACTGTTCAGAACAAACTCATGCACAACCATCACAAAACAGAAAGACAGTCGTGGATCATCAGGTAACAGAACACAGTACTAAGAACCAAGGGTTCCCAAACTTTTGAGTGAGGTTATTTTAATAATTTCAGCAATTCTTTTGTCTTGTGGACTAAATGTTAATATCTTTTATGTACAATATCCTACTCAGGACAGTACTAAATAAAAAAGAACATGCATTTAGTATGATCTCTCTTATTTTTTGAAAATTACTCATATTTTCACAGATTCTGCAAGGGGTGCCCAAACTTTCGATCCCCACTGTATATATATATATATATATATATATATATATATATATATATATATATATATATATATATATATATATATATATATATATATACATGCATACAGAAATGGAAATGTATTTGCTCCATACACTAAATACTATTTATTATATTATAATTTGCACATTCCACCCTGTTAGGTTTATAGACCTAACAGGGTGGACATTTTTGAGCTTAGTTAGCCATAGCTTATTGACTGATCAACATTTAGCTATAGCTAACCTTCTACAGATTAACAGAACTTTTATAACTATGTCAGATTTGTTTTTACATTTTTTGATAGGAAAAACATTCTTCATAATATGCCTAACAGGGAGGAACTTTAAGGGTGGGACAAGCAGGATAACAATAGAATTCCAGAATAGAGAACAGATTAATTAAATTAAATTAAATTATGTCACTTCTATAAAATAGTCTCTAAGAAATAGCTGTCAGTTTTGGAAGGCAAGAAAGTATATACTAACATGGTGGAAAATGACTTCAGGGACACGGTAATTGAAGAAAACTGTAAATATATATATATATAATTTTATTACTTTGCACTAAGGACATAATAAAATGTAATGCATATATCAATGAGAAGGTGTGTAAAATACAAAATAGTATTTCTAATTTCTAGTATCCCTTTTTAAGTGATAAGACCTAAATATACAATTTAAGTCATATCTTATAAGTATGTGACAAAGTATACTAAATAGTATTAAAATATGTAAGCATATTCATGAAATCCTTAAAAATTTGAAAAAATACAAATAGAAACAGAAATACGCCAAAATGGGAACATGGTTCAATAACAGGGTTGAAGAGTTTGCCTATTAGCATAGGCTAGGTAGTTCTATACAAAATGTTGGTTCATGTTAAATGTATATGCTATATATCTATACTTATATGTCATTTATAACTGTAAACAAAGTTAATAACTTATAAAGCTATCACTTTTGGTTACATTATTAAAAAAATATTTCTCTTTTTCACCAAAGAACATGGGATCTCAGACTTCTGCTTCAAAAGAGTTTGTACCAGTGGTCCTCGATAACCACACAAGAGGGCATCAGCACACCTCTAATGGGACTGCAGCTCTAATATAACAAAATAAAACGTCTTGCCTAATGTCTGTCTAAATGTCAGTTCACATCCAATGAAAGTGGACAATGAAAGTGCGTAATGTACTAAATAAAAAAACATCTTTCTCTCACACTTCACTTGTCATGAACACTAAAAGAAGATCTACGGTCAAAGCAACAACACAATAATATAGGCAATATTCTTATGTTTACTGAGTTATTTCTCTGTGGTGAAAAGCTTATTGTAAAACTTCTCAGCTCACTCTTTGGACGTAAACTTTATTTATGACTTGGACTGTCTCGGGACAGTCTCAGCACATTAAACCCACGTCATGTGCTGTTCTTATAATGACTGTAGATGGGGTTTAAGGCTTGACAGAAACTCTGTGTTAGAAGATTGTTGATCTGAACATTAAGCTGTGTTTCATTGTTCACTTATAATGGATTTCTGAAAAAAAGAGAGCGAAAAAGTAAGAGAAAATGTGCTTAATGTAAAAAATATTGTCTTTTACCTTGGGTTATGGCATCATTCCTTTGCAGATAGAGGCAGCGGATTGTGTTTATGACAAGAGTGAGAGAAATTCGCTTGTTCCAGTACATTAAACATCAAAGTTTTTCAGATGAAGTGTGCAGCATATCTCCCGGCAGGAGAGACAACTCCCTGCATTTCATCAGATGAATACGCCACGTGTTTACTATCGCATGGAGTCAAATTGGTGTCAAGTTTAAAATGTTTATTTGTAGCATTTCTTTGTTAATGCTGTCACAGTTGGATGCATGTTTCTTGTCAGATCCAGATCAAGTCATCATGGATCATTTTATCATGATAACTCTACATTATCCTTTACATTAAAAGCTATAAAAAAAAAAAAAATAAATAAATAAAAAAAACACTGCATTTCCTCTGAGTTAAAGGGATACTTCACCCCAAAATGAAAATGTTGTCATTAATCACTTATCCTCATGTTGTTCCAAACCTAAAGAAGCTTTGTTCATCTTCGGAACACAATTTAAGATTTTTGGGATGAAAAAACAAATTGGAGGATTGCGACTGTCTTATAGACTGCCAAATAAACCACACTGTCAAGATCCAAGGCCTAATGGTTAGACTAGGTAGGACTCCCAATCGAAGGGTTGTGAGTTCTAGTCTCGGGCCGGATGGAATTGTGGGTGGGGGGAGTGCATGTACAGTTCTCTCTCCACCTTCAATACCATGACTTAGGAGCCCTTGAGCAAGGCATCGAACCCCCAACTGCTCCCCGGGCGCCGCAGCATAAATTGCTGCCCACTGCTCCGGGTGTGTGCTCACAGTGTGTGTGTGTGTGTGTTCACTGCTCTGTGTGTGTGCATTTCGGATGGGTTAAATGCAAAGCACAAATTCTGAGTATGGGTCACCATACTTGGCTGAATGTCACTTCACTATCACTATGAGGTCAGAATAGTCCATCTGCCATCAGTGGTTCAACCGTAATGTTATGAAGTGATGAGAATACGAAGAAAACAAAAAGAACAACTTTCACAGTTCGTCTCCTCTGTGTCTCTCCATATCACCTTAGTACCATTTTGGAGAATATCCACTGAGCACACACAGGTTCTGCTCTTGTGTGTCAGCCGTCGTTCACTTAGAAAGTGTATTCTTGTGGCGCGGCTGACACAGAGGAGTATGTGGTCTGCGTTCAGAGGATACTCTCCAAAAGGGTAGTAAGGAGATACACAAACGAATTGTTAAATAAAGTGTTTTCTCTGCATACAAAAAGTGTTCTCATCAGATTATATTCCACTGATGGCAGATGGACTAATCTCTGGGACAGTCATATGCCTCCAGTTTCGATGTTTCATCCAAAATATCCTAAATTGTGTTCCCAAGACAAACAAAGCTTTTACGGGTTTGGAATGACATGGGGGTAAGCGATTAATGACTAAATTCTCATTTTGGGGTGAAGTATGCATTTAATCATTGTTTTGTGTTCTACAAAATGAACTGTGATCCACTAGAGGAAACCAGAGACATTAGTGTGCAACTGGATTCCACAATGATTTGTTTTAAATAAAAGTATCCCAATACACAGTTTAGGTCAGCACTGACTTTATTAAAAAAAAAAATATATTTGGGACTAAATTGTGATACATAAGTGTGCAAGCAGCTTCTGTATTTTAAGACATCACTTCGAGACAGATTTTCAAGAACTACTTTGGGACAAAAGCCACGGTGATGTTTTATGATTTCTAAGTTTAAATACTTAAGTAGATACATTTCAGGTAAAGCTAGCTCAAATGTACCTTTACTCCCGAACTGTTTAAACATAAAGCACCACCACACCATTGCACGGTTTGAAGAATATTACTTAACAATCATGATATGTACATTTCAACGGTTTGTTAATTAACAAATTTGCATGAACACATTTATTTTTGAATTTGTATTTTTCTCTGGGCTTTGTGCATACTGTGTGAAATGAATTTTACTTTACATCTTAAAATACATCATAAGAATGACAAAATATACTATCAGATCGAAATCCAACACACTTATTTCTGTCACTGTGTTATATGTGACAATAAACCACAATTACAGGCCGTCTTGTTAAAAAAAATAGTTGCATTTTGTTTCCTGACACAACAATTACACTAAAGCATCATGTAAAGGACCAGATATATCTTAGCAAACAAGATTAAATACACAAACAAATGTCCTCACTCTTCTGCTTTCATTATTCATGTATTTGAGGAGCGACAGATCGTGCTCCTCTTATAATACTCTCATTTTCATCACATTTCTTTCATTGGCAAAACAAGACATCTCAAAAACAGAGAGACTCTTATCTTGTGTCATTAATCACATGAATGTGATAAAAGGATACACTAAATCACCACTGAGATTTACACATATTTACATAGATACCAATGTATGTATATTTACATGGTTTTATTAATAAGATCATTAGCCCCTTATTCCCATGTGAGCAGATACACTCTAAATAACGCTGGGTTGTTTCAATCTAACTTTGGCTCAAATGTGGGTTACTTTTGTAAATTACATCTTTGACCCCCAAGAGTTGGGTTAGTCCATATTTGACCCAAAGTTGAGTTCAAACAACCCAGGATTTATTTTGAGTGCATCATTGTTCAAAAAACGAAATTTAAAGTATAAAAATATAGTAAACTTTCATAAAGCACACACAACATCCACACGTTACAATTAAATATAAGAGCAAACAACAACATCACCAAAAAAGCCCTAACAAATTTCTTTACTGGGTGAAAACCTCTTCTGAAAGAAAACAAAAATATATATATATATATTTGGCACTTAAGCAATGAACTGTCATAGTGAACACTTCATCAAACCAGTGGTAACTTAAGCAGCTTTGTGTTTTGACCTTTATGCATGTACCTATCCATGACCGGCACGTAAACATACATTCTTTTAAGACGAGGTCCCGTGGTGCACTCAGACGGCTTCAGCCGATGTCTCCGCTGAGACAGACATTGTCAGTTTGGCTATTTTCACAGTGGTCTTGACGCAGCTCTCAGCCGCTCGTTTGGCGGCGATGTGCTGGTTCCTCTGACAGTCTGACTCCAGGCTGTTGTCCAGCTGCAGGGACGTGCTGGAGGTGCCCCTGAAGCCCCGGCAGGTGGCGAGGAAGGCCCTCCGCAGGTCTTTACTCCTCAGAGCGTAGATTATTGGGTTAATGGTGGAGTTGAGCAGGCAGAGCATTGTACAGAAGGCAAACACCGTCTTAATGTTGTCGTCCATCCGCCAGAACAGATCATACACCATGATGGCCAGCAGAGGCCCCCAGCAGATCACCAGCACCGCCAGGATCAGAACCAGCGTTTTGGCCAAGCGGATGTCCATGCGGACCTGATCCGGTCTGGCGGTCTGGACCTTGGTGCCGTCGGAGGAGTGCACCACCAGGCTCTTCTGAGACGTGCGCCGCAGCATCCTCACCGTGTGGTGGTGGGCCTTCCAGAGGATGTACATGTACGCGTAGAAGATGAAGATGACCAGAACGCTGGTCACACCGAGCCAGAACAACAGGTAGTTCTCGTCGATGAGCGGGAAGATGTCGGAGCAGACCGAGTTGAGCTGCTTGCAGTTCCAGCCCAGCAGCGGCAGCACGGCGATGATGATGGAGATCGCCCACATCATGCAGAAGGCGATCACGGCTTTGGTGCGCGTCACGATGCGTCTGTACGCCAGCGGACGGTGGATGGACACGTATCGATCGATGGCGGTGAGGAACAGGCTTCCCACAGACGCGGTGAACGACGCCGTCACGCCTCCTAACTTGAACAGAAACACGTTCGGACTGTCTTTGCGGTGAAAGATGTGGAAGTCCAAGAAGCTGTAGACGAAGATGACGCTGCCGAGCAGGTCTGCGATGGCCAAGCTGCCAATGAAGTGATAGGACGGCCTGCAGCGCAGGGTGCGTGACTGCAGGATCACGCACAGGACCACCAGGTTCTCCAGAACTGTGAAAGTCCCCAGCGTCAGAGACAGCACGGCGATGGCCAGCTGCTGGCTAGGAGTCAGTATCATGAAGCATTCCATGTCCATAAAGTTCTCCCCGCACTGCACACTGCTCCCTTCATCTCCCAGACTGAAGTTCCCAAACACATCGGAGCTGTTCGTGGGGTAAAAGGGGATACCTTTTACGATGAGCTCCTCATCCGGTCCCACTTTATCAGTGAAAGAGCTTCTGCGGTAGGCTGCGAACGGCTTCGGCAGGCTTCGACTTTTGATGTGGTCATCGTAGCCGACGTCGTTCGAACCAATGTACTGCAGTCCAGAAGTGATGGTCCTGAACGTGGTTTCTGCCACTCCGTCCAGAACAGATTTAACATGGGACTTGGAGGCAGGGAACAGCATGGTCACAGATGCTCTGAAGGAAACCTGTTGGAGGACATTGAGAGAATACGGATCCTCATCATTCAGAGATTACAGAGAACACTGAGCTCTCAGAAGAGCGATCGATGCTTCACTGAGCACAGAAATCAATGCCCTCTCAGACGAGCCATCATACGGCTCTTGTATTTTGCGCTTGTTGTTTTCTTGCATGGATGGGCACCTAGGGATTATTA
Source organism: Carassius gibelio (assembly GCF_023724105.1). Classification (NCBI taxonomy): domain Eukaryota; kingdom Metazoa; phylum Chordata; class Actinopteri; order Cypriniformes; family Cyprinidae; genus Carassius; species Carassius gibelio. The sequence continues at coordinate 3,042,338 of NC_068390.1, forward strand.
CGGGCTTTGAATAATTGATCCGGCAGACTCAACCTAAAACACCATACTACAGTTATCACTTGAGGAAAACAGCTTCTTCTTTAAAATCTCATATAGACTCAACTGAGATAATTATCAATTAAAAGTATAAAACATATATGATTTATTGTTAGAAATTCAAATATGTTATAAACTCAGAATATAATAATGAGTAATAACATTATCTGATAGTCTAGTGTGTGTGACTCTGTGTATAGATATTAAACAGAAATGTACACTACAGAATCATTATTCGACAAAACACGTTCAGTTTAGGTTCAATTCCGTTTTTATATGTGTGTGTCCGAGAAATTTGGTATTTAATATTTAATATCACTGCACTGCGATACGCACTGTAGATTAAAACCGCGAACTTTTCTGTTTGTGCTGAAATCTGCGATGAGTTCACTTAAAGAGTTATTAATAACACCGCTGCATCTGAATTTAATAAAAGAAGAAATGCATCAGGTTGCTAGAGTTTTACCTTCACATCGTTCGCGCAGGTGTTCCTCTGTGAGAGAAGAGATGAGATGCTCTCCAGCTCCACCGCAGTCCGAGCACAGTGTGTGTGTGTGTGTGTGTGTGTGAGGGAGAGAGAGAGAGAGAGAGAGATGCTCTTCTTCTCAGTGCGCATCATATATGACGCACCCCTCGTCAGTTGTACATCTGTGAATTCTGTGTTGCATTTGTGAAACGTATTTTATAAATATATATTATTATATTGTGCGTGTGAATTTTTTTTTAATCTATTTATAAATAAAATAATATTTTATTTATAAATAAAATATTATTTTATTTATAATATACAGAGGGGGAATATACAGATTTTTTTTTTTTTGGTGCACGTGAATTATTTCTCATGCATGTGTGCATCACGTGCATCATTGTAAGAATTATTATTGAGATAATTCTGGCTCCATAACTCCTGAATACACTGCAGTGTCGAATAGTTGCACAAATATATCCACACCTGTATGATCGCTCGCGGAGAGACTTTAAAGATTCACAGAAAGCGTTTCATCAGCAAGAAATTGCAATGAAGCTCCGACGACCCGGAGTTATGCAGAAAGTGACGTAGAGAAATATCTTTATAAGTTTCCCAAAGCCTTGAAAAGAATGAAAGGAAAGAGTAAAGATATAAGGTAGTAAGTACCAAATACATGTGTTTCAAATAATAATAAAAAAATAAGCTGCTGCTGCTTTTGTTCTGTCAATAAGTGCATTTCAAGGTATAAAAAGCCAAACGAATATACAATGATAAACCTTTGTTTTTATCCAAAGTAAATCAGGACACCACATAAAATATAAAAAGGTAACAATTTATCCAGTTCAATAAAATAAATGAACACTGATAAAATAAAGATTAAACTGACTCCAATATTTTTTTCCCCTCATCATGCTAAAGTTTTGAAACTATGAGCCATTCACACTTCCCATAAAGGACTGATTATGGAAAGGTTTGTATTGCAAACATGAAACTTGACTCTGTACTGCTGCTAATCATTATTCTTTTGTCTATAATAATATTCTGACCATTGGGGCCCATCTCACACCTAGAGTGCCTTCTTCATTTAATCATTGTTTTGTTTAGGGGATATGCACGAGCATCGCTACACATTTACATTAATCTACACCCTTCCTCCATCAGTGTGGGGGTGTTGGAAAGTGTGTAAACAGTAAACCAACGCTCAGCCCCGAAACGATTATACAGAATTTATCCTTTTGAAAAATAAAATAAAAAAAGTAGTACGGAGTCGTACATTACATTGCATTATAAACATTAGCTGTCTTTAAAAACACATAAATACACCCCAGAATTTAGTGATACAAACTTTTTTAAACCTTGCTCCCAGGCTGATATACAGGCCTATATCTATATCTACTGTATAATCTCAAAACATTATACACCAAAGACAAACTGTGTTAGTCATTCGAGGGAAAGAACTACAATACATTGAGAATTATATAATACAATTAAAAAAAGTTAAAAAATATATATAAATGTTGATTAAATACATAGAGACAATCTATTTTAACTTCTATTTCAATATTATGCACAGATCACGGGAATGAGCGGGAAATAAAGTTTGATGTCTTCATCCATTTTTCTGAATTAAAAACTGTAGGGGTTTGGGATCTCGTAGGGATGCTACTGTGCTGTTGAGTCATTATCTGCTGTTTACTAGCCTTTATGCTGTCCTTTGGGTATTGACAGATTAGCCAATACAATGATGTCTCCACAAACAAATCAGGCTGGGCTACCATTACAGACCTCCAAATCCTCACCCCAAGGTGACCCAGTGAGCACTAGATGCCTACTGAGACGAGGACGCTATGGGCTTTACAGGCTACTTGAAGAACTGAAGTAACTCATGAACCGACCACTTCTGTCTTAACTAAAGGTTATTTTAAAGCGTTCACAGCACCAGATTCTGCCTGTAACCTTTCAGAGCATAAAGGGTGTTATTCTAAGAATCGGATCGAACCTCTTACCCCATTTAGTGTGACTCTGGAAGGTGCTGCATGAATTCCCCACACGCTTAAAAAGAAAGCTGCTTCAAAAGGTTATGGTTAGAACGATTTCAAAACAATGTTCCCACAGCATTATCAGAACCTAAATGTGTTACCTATAATGTAGTGCATAATAAAACAAATCTGACATTTGACTTTCTTTCACTTCATCAGCTGTTAATAATTAATAGACTACTGTGATCAAGACACCTGAATCGGATGGAAGTGCACTCGACTTCATGGCATACAATTAATACATTTCTTTCCAGCATTTATTCGTTATACTGTGTTTGGTTAAAATAGACTGGAAGTGGTTAGTCAATAAGACCAGTTTTTTTTTTTCCCGCTGAAATACCCCACAGAGAAAAGTGGCATGATTTATTGTATGTCACCTATAGTGGGACTCTCCAGTGTTCACCTGGGTTGGGACCTAAAGAAAGAGGCATAATAAAACCGCAGGTATAAATAAAATTAGAAGCTCGCTGGAAAGTTCTCCAACCCTGAAGGAGAAATCCTGCCCCCTCAGCAACCCGACAGCACAGCCAGACACGTCTCCTCCGTCTGCTGCTACATCAGTGTGGTGTATTGTATGAGAGGGGAACAGCTTTAATTAATCAAGCGCTGACTCACCAGCTCCCTGCTGCTCGGGCCTCTCTGGACGTACATCCTGTTTTATGGAGGACTCTACTCACATTTGTTTTTGTGAACACAGAGCTTTGCTGAGCTGAAAGGTACAATTTTTTTGAGAGAGTGTTTTTTTATGATCACTTGTTGTGAGCAATGTTGGGGGTAACACATTACAAGTAAAGCAAGTTACATAATCAGATTTTTTTTTAACTAGTAAAGATAATATCTGAGTTACTTTTTCAAATAAGTAACGCAAGTCCTGTCCGTAACTGTAGTTCTAAAATAAATATGAATATGCATTAGTTTATCTTACTCCAAAAACAAACAAACAAACAAACAAAAGATTCAGTATTCTTCAAAATTAATAAAAAATAAGAATATGATGCAAACGTGCAATAATTAATTTTTAAACAACACAAATATCCTTTATGTATTTAAACACATTCTTTAAACCAATGTCTTTGCTTCTGACCTTCGATGATCCAGTTCAACAATACACAAACATTATTGTGTCTTTTTTATTGCTGAAGTGTGTTCATTTCTTCTGCATTCCACTGCACAGACGTGAATTTACTTTCACTTCAGCCTGAGGTGTATTCATTTCACTTTTGGTGTGAAAAGGCTTTTATATTTGTCAAAAATATAACTTTTATATTTTAAAAACAAACAAAAGCAAAGCCCTTTCCAGATTTAAAAAGTAATGCAAAAGTAACATAATGCATTACTTTCCATAAAAAGTAACAAAGTATCAAAATTAGCTACTTTTTTATGGAGTAACGCAATATTGTAATGCATTACTTTTAAAAGTAACTTGCCCCAACACTGGTTGTGAGTTATACTTCAGTATTTCTCTTTATAGAACTTTATCGATTCTTTTTTTTTCTTTTTTTCTTTTTTGCCGCACAAGCAGGTGAAATCCCATCCTGGTTCTGAATACCAACACTCTCCTTGTCTTGAAGGCCGGGTTGGAGTAAAGCAGGTCAGAGCATCATGATCAGGCTTGTTTTACTGAACTTCGATTAGTGAAGACTATGGAGTCCTGAAATGCTGTTAAATGTCCCATCTCATCCGGCATTATAAAAGACTCAAAGAGCGTGCCCAAATTGCAGGGGTTTTGCTTTTTGAGAAAAACATTACCTCACATAAGAATTTTTACCTTAGTGTGAAGGTCATCTTCCTTGCATTCAAGCAGCTACACGTTGTCTTTTGTTCATCCTTACCTTGACTGTTATTCTGTGAGGCGCTGTGCTTTGAGTCGATGCAAAAGAAAAGAAAAGCTGTGTCAGGAATCGTCTAAACAGCCGGTGATTGCAGAGCTGAGACGATATGAGCAGGGACGAGGAGTGTGATTGTTTGACAAGCTTCAGAAGACAATATTCTCACCGACTGTGATGTGATTCTGTCCAACACATGCAGATGACTCTTAGACCATGCATTTCTCTCTCTCTTAATCTAAAGTACATAATGGGGCATGGTAACAATCATCAGGTACTTGCTGTCATTGCAACCAGGCTGTTATTAATGAGACTTTGTTCCTAATGGATGGGGACTGTTCTGTGATGCAGTGAAATTGGCCGTCTCGATCTCATAATGATTCAGGTGATGCTTCAAAAATCCCTTAATCACACACAGACATCAGGAACAAAAATTAACGCACCTGTTGAGGTATCAGTCTCTCCTCACTGTGAAGCTCTGTTTGAAAAGACCTGCCTGCAGAATGTAAATCTGCGCGAGGAGACATCTATTCTCATACTCCATGAAATAAAGAGGAGTGAGAACTTGAGACTGGCACTTTCACACGAATGAATCTCACACGCGCTCCTCTGGGGAGACGCTCCAGCTCCGACTCTCCTCCACTGAAGAAAAGAGATGATATGAAGAAGCTAATTGAGAACTAAATCATCCTCCTATTTCTACCAGAAGAGTGGATGCAGTGTGCAAGGCTTCCAGTGTCATCCAGTTCAAAAACAGTCATTTATGCTGCTTGATATTGCAAACTGGCATCTGTTATCATGTTATTAGCGTATAATCATAATCATGAACACACTGGTTTGCAATGCAATTAGATTTACACTTTACTCCACTAGTGAGATATTCTTCTAGTTGTTTGGCGACTAATGAATTGGAAGTCTTGTATATTCAAAGTGCATGTATATTCTTTCATTCATTAAATTAAAGGCACTGTTTTGTGTTTCATCATTTTTCATGTCAAACACAAACGCTAGCTTTGACACTTCAGCATGGGATGCCTTCATTTTCTGAGAAAGGGTGCTATTTTATATTTTATAGATCATGAGATCCCCATTTTTCATTCTGAAAAACATAGCAAACCTTTAACATTAATGTGTAAACACACACACACACACACACAGCTTATATGTACATTATTGGACATGACTGCATCTTTTATAGAAATAAATGAACTGACTGCACTGGAGCGTCCCATATAATCACACAAATATCAATTTATCATCGACCTAGGCAAATTATAACACCAGTGAACTGCGTCCGCATAGAAATATCTCAAGGTGCAAAGCTTCACAGCTGCCCTCATTTTTCCACGTGGACTTTTTTTCACCTCTCACTGCAGCAAGAAAGAGTTTGTCCTTCAGTACAGGTTTGGTTTATTAAAGTTCACAGTGACCACAGAGCGTCTGTTTCTTGAGTCACTGGGATCATGCTGTGTGTGAAAAGATCTGCTGCTCGAAGCACTTTCCTTCTCCCACGCCGTACCGCTGTACCGGTCACTGTCGCATGTCCTGATTTTGCTGATTTAGATGTGTTCCTAGGTCAGCATATGTTGTTTACCCTGGAACAACACTTTCCTCCAAAAATTTATTATTGGCCATATCCTTACACCTAAACCTAACCTTGACCACGAGTAATCCCTAAAATCAGAGGAAATGATTGATGAATGACACTGATGTACAAGCACCAAACACTGATTTTTAGCATAAACTTCACAAAATCTATAAACTGGTTCTTCAAATCTGATTGGTTAATCACAATGTTGTTCCAGGGACCCAGGAACAAGTCTCACTTGGTAAAATCAGGTTCTGCGGTCACTGTCACATCAGCACACTGATCCCAGTCTGATCCAAGAGACACAAATACTCAAGTGTCCTCAGCTGTTTATTTGAAAGATGTAAAGTCTCCAGAACATCAAATAGAGCTCAAACCAGCCCCTTTTACAGTTTGAGAACCTGACAATATCACAGTGTAATGAAACATTAGCATACCCACCCCTTACAGAAAACTACTGGCAATTTTTGAATTTCATAAAACACAATTTTTTTTTTAGCCTTTTGTTTTACTGGGACAAAAGCAGTGTCCTCATAAACCATGTTTCAGTTGTAGTACCCATGTCATTATACACATTTGTGTCCTCATAAACCATATATACAAGTATACACACACACACACACTCTCTCACTCCACAAGCACAGAGAACATATGAGTCACGAATGTGTTTAAAGATTCACAGTTTCATAACTCTTTAAGGACATCACAAAGCTTTGACTTGACACTGACATGAAACAAGTGGCTGAAGCATCACTCTCATCAGCGTGTGTCCGTGTCAGGACAGAAACCATGTGACCTTGAGCTGCAGACACGTTACGTGATGTTTGGAGAGCTCAAGACAGCTGCTTTCCTGCCGTTCTCATCTTCTTCTTTGCTGCATAACATATGAAAGCAGAACTGGATCACTAATCTCTTAAAAAAAAAAAAAATATTCACAAATTTAACGCAAAATGCTTCTTTTGTAAATCCACATGACAAAAATAGTCCATATAATGGCAGTGAGTGGTGATCTCTTAATAAAGGAAGGAGTTTTTTTTTTAAATGAAATGTAAAGAAATGTAGATTTAGAAAAAGACTGGGGTGTGTAAGTAGTGATTTTTTAATTTCGGGGTGAACCATCCATTTCCTTTAAGTTCCCTGATTCTGTTCAGAAGAGAAAATCCTAACCTGGGATGCACATGTAATATGTGACAATCACTGTGTATTTGGTCTGGGCCCATGCACTTTTAGTATTGTTATATTTTGTAATATATTATTGAAGAGCAAATGGGTTTAGCAGTAGGCCAGTATTATTTCATATTTTTCGAACACTAGCATTACATTGAAATGATTCCCACTCATGCTACTGAAAAATAAGTAAGTTAGATAGAGTCGCAGTGCAATCTCTTGCCTGTAAGCGCAGGAGCAGCTTGTTCTCGCTCTGCTTCTGAGTGAAGTCACTGACTGCAGATATTTGTTCAGCTGTCGTGCTGGTGTGGGAGTTTGCTGCAAGTCTTTGGAAGCTGCATCCTCAGGTTACTGAACTTTTATTTGCACTAACACTGAATGAAATAAGCACTCACAAAGACATGATTTTGGTATTCCTCCCCCAGTATAAATATGTCTTAAAATACAGATTTTGTTTAATCCCTTGTTCAACCACTTTGTTTGTTGTTTTTTTGTATTCCAAAATGATTCTGTGAAATACAATTAGAATTCATTGATGATTTCGCAATAGTTGTTTTTAATTTGAGGTTTTAATGAGAAACAGTTTTGCATTATCACTAACACAGTCTGAAAGTAGCATCTTCTATCAGGTTGAAGTTTTTAATTTTTCAAAGAAAAGATGTCATATGACTAAAGGTCAAGTTTAACCAGAAAGGCTTCTCCAAATCATTGGTGCTGATGATGCTTTTCCAAACCTCTTGCTATTTGCTATTATTGCTGTCACTTTTATCAACCATCATTAAATGACTACACTTACTTATTGTAAAGATTTTAGAAAAACTGTATTAGCTACAACAGCAACCTAACCAAAAGTCTTACTAAATATTTGGCTATTGGGTAATAACTATGCCAATGCCATTGCTAGAATATGTGTTATTCATATATAATAAAACGTAGTTTTGTGGCAAAAAAGGCATGGACATAACTTGGCATGTGTATTAGCTTGGTCAGTGTGGGTTGTGGGTTTTGGTCTTTTGCTGTTGTAATATGGACATGATCCATTCAAGACCTGCCTGGAACTACTTTAGTCGTGCATTTCCCTGAAAATCATTGCACACTTCTGAATGTTTTCCAGCCAATCAGATTCAAGCATTCAACAGCCCCGTAGTATAATATGGCTTATTGTGTGATTACAATATAACAAGGCCATGTTTGAACACATTTCCCCCATTGAATAACATGTATGAATAAGACCAGAGACATTTATTAATAGGGTCAGTTTCATGAATGTCTATGCTCTGCGTTCTTCTGCATTACTCAAATGCTAAATGAAGCTCGTCCTCTGTTTCCATCGCTGCATGTCTCTCAATCAACTGTATGAGCGTTCTGCAACATGGGATGCAATCAAGGTCTAATCACTTCAGCATGCAGATGAGCTCGGCACAGCATCATAGTGTCACATCTCAGGGACTTTTGCCTTCATTTGTCTTACGAGGAAACCATACCAGATGAGATGAGAGGAGGACATGACTCACTCCTCAGGAGACGGTGATAATGTCATCTCTTCTCAGACGTATAGATCTGCTATCTACACACCAGGTTTCAATATTGCTAACACTAGATGAGAAATTTGTGAGGGATAAAGAACACCATCAGCTTCAGCTGTGATTACGAGTGACAACTGCCGAAATGAAAACCACTATTTAGGCCTATCTGAATTTAGACTAAGTTCCTCAGCTAAAATGATCATGTATTGTATGTAAGGGATTGGCATAGCTGACCATTTTTATTATGGATTTATTGCTTTAATGTATTTGTTCCCCAAAACAATGAGCCAAAAGATCCAGGCAAACTCAAAAACACCTGTGATTCAAGGTTAAGTCTAAATCTAGCACACTTTACTGTTTTCTTTAGTAAAAAAAACTAACAATGGAGAGAGGAAAATCGACTGTAACCAATACAAAACATAATAAAGAAAATGATGCAATTCATTTACATTTTTATTCTTTTAAATAAGAATGTGCCTCAGCAATCAGTGTTCAAACAAGCTCTCTCCAAGTGTCTGTAAACAGATCAACAACTTCAAGAACAGAAGCCAAAGTGAGGCCAAAAAGCAGAATGTTCTCCAGAAGTCTCTTCTCTTGCAGTGTGCACCGGCAGAGCAGCCGGACATTTTGAGAATAAAAAAACAAATAAAACAAACTGCTTCCATTCTGCTACTGCGGGACGGTGAGGTTCGCTCTCTTTGGTGGAGGCGGAGGCATGAGTTCAGAGTCCGCCGAATGTTTGCGCGACTGCAACTTGGCGCACCGGTCCAAAAACTCAAAGAGGATTTCCTTTGTGACGGGATGCTTGATACTGTTGCACACAGCTGTCAGGATGACAAGAGACAAAGTGAGGACAACAAATAGATGCTGGATTGAACAGAGTTGGGCTGCGAGCTCAGAAAGTCTTAACAGGTGAAGTCGTTTTTAAGTATTTAAATGATTACATCCAGATTAACACTGAAAACATTTTAAATCTGTCCATTTAGGGGACATTCACACTACAGCCGTTGTTCTAAAAATGCATTTTTTTAAGTTTTGTGTACAAATGACAAAGTTGTCAAAACGATCTCCATTCGGATGGACTTCATGTCAGGCCAGTAGTTGGCGATGTCACAAAAACTATGAGTATATTCATTATTACAGACTGAACATGTAATATGCAAGCAAATGGCATCATCATTTACACAAATTAACCTTTTTTGTCATTTACGTGTAAAGATAACGGTTTAATTTTCACTTTGCACTTTGAAACCCATTTTCAAAAGTTAGCATCTTCTGGCTGCTGAAACACTGTCTCTGTGTAAATGAACCGTCAAAACACATTTTTGGTTTTAGTTGACAAGTTTTGGTTTAAGTTGGAAATGGAGTTGCATAAACACCCCCGAGGATAAACACATAAGATAGGATCTCAAGGGACAGAGATGCACAGCGCTTTTCAAGGTAACTCTATTATAAAGCATTTTACGTACAACGAAAAAACATGAAAAAATGCTTCTAGCCTCAGGAGTGTGGTTTTCAACTAGACAAGAAAACCGAATCTAATACGACCCTGGCTTTAGTATAACAGGTGTGAATCCTTACCCATGGCTGTGATGTATGAGTTGGGGAAGCTCTTGTCCGTCCTCTCTCGCATGAACACCCAGGTGTTATTGACGAACGTGCACTCAATTATTTTATTATCATACTGCTTCAGCTCCTTTGTTATCTGGAGTGAAAAAGAATAATGAGGCATCAAGTACTAGCATGAATTTAAAGAGAGAAATCACAGTTGCATCATTCAAACCAAACAGTGTTCTTGCAAATGTGTACAAACCTTTTTTTTTTAATTTTTTTATTGTATTAGTATTTTGGGGATTTTTCATTGCATTTTATTTATAATGAATGTAGTCAGATGAAGAAAACAGATCAATATACCAGCAAAGCTGATTAAGATTGCGTAGTTCAAAAACCATTAATTAACACGGGCGTCCAATCCTGCTCCTGCGGAGTTCAGCTCCAACCCCAGTTAAACACAAATGAATCAGCTAATCAAGGTCTTCAGGGTAACCAGAATCTTTCAGACAGGTGTGTAGAGTTAAGTTTGAGCTGAACTCTGCAGGACATTGCTCCTCCATGAGCAGGTTTAACAGAAGAGTTCAATCCTTCTTGTATCATTACAAAATGTGTATTATGTATTATGTGTATGGTTCTTTTGTCGTCATTAAACTGTATAAGTTATTTTAAAAAAATGCTAGTTTTCTTTTTTTACCACAACAGGAAATTATGCAGGATCAGTTTTGGGGCATGGATACGAACCAAAATCTCTTCGTTAAATGTGCCTGGAGCTTGTGTGGTTCAGACAAATTGTTGGTACTTTTTGTAGGTTGTAAAGTAACTGCCAGTGCGTAATGTGTAATTACAGCCATGACACAGATGTCTCAATACATGACAGTTTCACAAAGGCTTTAAGAAAACAGGAGCGTGTTTGGCCCAAGTAAGCGAGAGAAAGAAATATCTCAAAGATAAAGAGACTGGATCCTCGCTAAACCATGGCAGGTTGCTGTGTGGGGGAGGAAGTGAGCTGGCAGTAAAGCCGCCCCCTTCTGGGCCTATTGGCATGATGGGATGAGTAAATACAGTCACCATCCAACAGTGAAGGGCATCTGTGAGCACACAGGGGAAGCTGAACATTTCAGGACTGACATACACAGCAATATCCCAAGTATTAACAAACCTTTGGTGGTACGGTACCTTTTCCACGCAAAAGTACAACCATCCACACCAGAGCGTCTTTACACATATGGCGCTTTTAGGGCCGTTCACATATCACGTCTTTTGCACGCTCAAGTTAGTTAACTCCAATGTAGGCACGCGGTATGCTCGCTCATAATGTAAGCGACGCGAACGCGGTGGGACGTGCCCGTTTTTTCCAGGCGCGTCCGCACCGCATCGAGTTAAAAACATCTCAACTTTTCAGAAGGCCGCAAGTGCACTGCAGGTCACATGACAAGAACCAACCAATCAGCTTCAACCTTTCCCGTAACAACGCTGAAAGCTCAGCCAAAATGAAGGAACAGCTGATCATAGCTATACATGGATTGCCATTTTGAAATTAATTTAGTAGCAGAGCTACTGCAAGCGATTTTTAGAGCTGCAAATCCATTTATCCTTTGCTGAAATTTCTGCGTCTTCATGGAGAGAGCACGTCAAGGTTGCTTAGCAAAGGCAGACGCCTCAGGAGCGCTCAGGAGCCCGAGCGTTTTGGAAAGAAGGAAAAAGCGGCACGTCTAGCGTTTTCCATACGTTTTTAGGCGCGATATGTGAACGGCCCCTTACACTGCATGGTACGCCACGGTATGGTTCACTTTTGGGGGTTTTCCACTGGGTACAGTACCAGTTACTTTTTCCAGTACCACTTTGGTTGAGGTTCCAAGTTAACCTTCCGTTACTAAAACATGACCTGTAAACTGCTGATCACTGATTGGACGGAGAGAATAGTCACTACCTGTGTCACTGAACGTAAGACACAAACACAATAGAACCTCTAGGTTTAAATTAGCAAAGCCAGCGAAGCGCAACTGTTTTGAAGGAGCGCAACTATTTTAAACAACCAAAAATGTTGTTGTCTGCTGCGGAAGTACAGACGTTCCTCTCGTTGATCACAGAGGAGTGGATCCAGCGAGAGGTTGATGGTGTGATGAGGAATGAAAACGTTTTTTTAGGAGTCGTGGCAGTATAGGCAACGCAACTATAACGACGTGAATAATCCCGCCCACTCTAAAGTGAAACAAAACTGCAGTGGAAACGCAAACCATGCCGAGCCGTGCCGTGTCGTGCCACACATAGTGGAAAAGTGCCAATGCAGTCTGGCTGTAGCTGAGAGAGCGCAAACACCGACCACTTAACAGACTCCGGCAGATTAGAACACAGCAGCCAAATATAATAGAGGCGGCAGGCCAAAGATTGTGCGCACATGCTTTCACACCCCACACAACCACATACGCACGACCGGGGCAGAGATCCAGGGATGTTGTTCGGCTTTCGTCTGGCACGGTACATGATGCTCCTGTTAGTTTTGGATTGGACCATCATGACACTCCGGTCACCCTCTTGAAGTCCTGGCAGCCATTTACAAACACCACACGGTGCCTTAAACAGCCAAATCCACTCCATTACAGCTAAAGCCTGCCAAACACCTTCTTAGTTTGTAATGAAAATACGGCAGTCCATAATTAAAAAGTAAATCAATTTAATGAAAGTAACAGTCAGGGGCATGGTGGTTCCTCCAAATAAATTTTGGCAAAGACTGTAAGCAGACACAAAATGCTTGCTTTGATAACACACAACCATCAAGTGACAGCCCTTCTCAACTACTGCCTATCCACCATCATGTGTCATAATCATCAAAAAAAATCAGGTGTGAGTGACTATCATGTAATTAATATTCACAATAATAGTCAAGTATTTTTAGGTGAATATTTATATGTCTGTCTTGGTGAAATGAAATGAATTGGGAAGCTCTATATCAGACATGACTTGGACTCATGAACAAAAGTCTCTATGAACAAACAGGAGAAATGGCTGTTTTCTAGAAATTCTGTTCAATAATTCAGATAATGGAGTCTTTTGTGCACTTTTTTTTTCTTGAGTGATTTGGTGGTGAGGCCATTATTGACTTCAAATAATGACGATTTCTTTAGCATTTATGAACAACATTTGCTGGTATTATACAGCACAATGTATGGCACAAATAACATTTACTATGTAATAGTGCAGTGCTGGAGTTTTTTCTCAGCCTGCAATGCGGCATGAATAAGTCATACCAACTGCTTTACAGTCTTTTACTGTTAACTGTTATTTACACTGGTGTTGTGTTTGTTGCCTATTTTGGCCAGGTCATATATCATGGCGGGGTCGTACTGTATATCATTTTTGGTTTCCTTTGCACCTGTTTATCCATCTTTCATGAAGAATGGAGGCTGTGTTGGAGTGTTTTGATAGTGTTTTGGGTGCTGGGTCATATCACTATACACCATACAACTATAAAATTTGCAGAAAGAGAAAGCTGGAAACCATCAGGAGAGCTAAAACAAAAATAATGATTACATGGATATAGATCGTTCTTATGTTAATGAACATTCTTCTGTTTAAGATTTATCATACAGCTAGACCTACGACGACAAGACATTTCCAAGGTCTTGAGTAAAATCACTGGCTTCTCATCATCATTCAGATGTGTGTGTGTGTGTGTGTGTGTGCGTCACCATTCGTTCTGCAGAGAATCCTTTACCCAGAGCTCATAAGGATAAAATATTCCACGAATAAAATACAGAATGTATGTCTGAAGAACCCTCAGCTTTCCCACTGAGACTGTAAGAGAAATAATCACACTAGTAGTGAGACAAAACCACTCATTATGGAACAATTATCTGTCCACATCAATGGACAACCTAGCAAGCCACAACTAATTGAAAATGTGGTCATGTTTACATGCGTGAAATTAACATTAAATCAAATAAAATTGCATGCATGCATATTATGTGAGCTATTATTCTGCAATTGTGTTTAATTTCCAGCCATCAGTACATTCTGGCATCTTGATTGATTGAGTGGAGCAGTGGCTCGTCACCATAATGTTCCTGTCTCCAGTCCACTGCAGAACAATACCAACAACTGCCTTCCTGTCCTCGTCAATAAAAACCCTTCTGTGTGTGGAAAGTTCACCACATTCATTTGCTAAATAAACAGAATAATTGAATAAACATTAAATTAAGGCAGAGACATTCTCAGTAGCATGTCATATGTGGTTTTGATAACCAGTATTAACCAGTTACCAAAGTTGGCCAATAATTTACTACTGAGTGCACATTTCAGATGTCTAATGATGTTTAGTGGGTTTCTTGCCAACTAATGAAGAAGAAGAAAAAAAAAAACTTTTCCTAAAAAGAAATGGGACTTGAATTCATGACAAAGAAGATTTGTATACACAGACAGCAACTCCTAACAGCATAGCCCAACAAAACAATGCTTTTCATGTGAGGTGTATGGAAGACCTAACGCACTATTAATTCCAGTAGAGCTTGGATTATAATGCTGCTAAAATAATAACTCTGTATTAAAAATAAAAATAATCCACAACATTTCTGAACTAATGTATTTATAATCAGTGTTTCTCTCACTCAATCTTCTATTATTATTTTATTCAGGGACAATATACATTATAATACAGAATGAATGTAATATGTGCCAGATTTGGATAATTAACCAAGATAATTCGCATTTGATGCAAAAAGTAAATAGTTAAATATAATAGCAAAATTATTAAACTAAAATCCCTATAAATATTCATATAAAATTTTGATTGGGCAACCAAATGTTTTCATTTCTAGAGAAACCACAATGACTGTTTTTTTTTTTTTTTTCTGTCAGAATTCATTCCAGTAATCATCTGGGTTCATCTGAAGGCAAATGATAACAGACTAACCCATACTTCTTCTCAATGGTTTGTTACAATCGCCCCTTGTGGCAATTCTTGTGTACCTTCCTGTTATTTGATTCATCATGAACACGGGTGGAACAAAACTGTTAAGTAAACTAAATCAGCAAACTGAAACTGTTCCAGTGTCTAATAACCTAAGTGCTGTTTCAGCAGGATAAGGAATAGACTTAATTTAGACTTTCTTTCTTGGTACACACCAAGAATGCTAACTTATTTAATGAGTTTTTTTTTTTTTTTAATTTATGCAAGTTCGATCAGCCTGTAATTGTAATTTTTCTTTTAACTTTATTTTCAGTATGATTTTGAATCTAGCCCAGTGGGTTGATCATTTTGGCCTTTCATTGACTACTGTCACATCATTTTGTTCTCAACGAATTACACAATGTATATAAAGATTTTCAACTTAAGTATTCCTTTCATTAAAATCCTGTGTGTGAATTAAAGGCAGGCAGGTGATTTGGTTCAAAATATTTTTACCACTCAAGTAGCAAGTTCGTTACTTTGGCTCATAGGGACATATATCTCTATCTCTATCTCTATCTCTCTCTATTAATATATACATACAGTATATATCTCTATATCTACAAATATGTATATATTATCAGCGTCAGAAATCCAGATGCAATTTATACTTACAAGAAATTGTAAACTACCTTACTAAATGTTTTTTTTTTCTTGTAAAATGTAACCAGTTACTTCAATCAATCATAATACTATAATAATACAATCTAATTTTTTCAACATCAACAAAAGACATCTTTACACTGCAAAGGTGTAACAGTAGCTACATGTGACATGGCATTTATGTTTATTTAAACAGAAAAAAAAGCAACAGAAGAGGACGGCAGTTTGCAAGTGTTTTGTTTCTTTTCTCATTAGATTTGAAATCTTTGTTGTTTTTAGGAAAACATTTTTGCTTACTGTGTTAACCGTGGTATACGCGTGCTCAAGTGGCATTTGTCCTTTGCATATCTTGTGACTTTTCAGTTTCGGTTTGCTAAATAGTAAGACGTGGTCAGCTGAATTCAATAATGAGGTGTCAGTCGAGTATATAATTGGTTATTACACCGCGGCAGCAGTCACAGCAGCCCTAATGTGAACCGATTCTACCTTGTGCAACTCCACTTAGCAAGGACACCGACAAGGCATTAGAGTATTGCTTTTCTCCTCTATCTTTACTTTTTGAACATCTTGATACTCTATCATCTCTTACTGGCAACAGTTAATTTGAATTAAACACAATTACAATTACCCACTCTGTTAAAATCCACTTTGTAGTTGTTTTTTGTCCCCAAGGCCAACTGGGTAACTTCTTGGAGGAGTACTCATCTTGGTGGATCTGTCCGCTGCTTTTGACACAGTTAACCATCCTCTTGTCCTCCTTCATGAAAATGGGCATCTCAGGAACTGCACTCCATTGGTTTCAAATCTTACCTCTCAGGTAGGTTCTTCAGGGTGTCTTGGATGGGTGAGATTTCCAAGTCACAACTTCTTGCTACTGGGGTTCCTCAAGGCTCAGTGCTTGGACCAATTCTCTCCTCCATCTAAATGTCATCATAAGGATCTGTCATTCAGAAGTATGGCTTTTCATATCACTGCTATGCTGATGACACTCAACTCTATGTCTCATTCCAAAAAGATGATCTTACGGTAGCTGTTTTCATTGCAGCCTGTCAGACAAATATTTCTGGCTAGATGAAGGACCTTTAAATCAACCTTGCCAAGACAGAACTGCTCGTGGTCTCATCTAACCCAGAACATCATCATAACTTCTCTATACAGCTAGGTTAATCAACCATAACTCTTTCCAGGACAGCCAGGAACATTGGATTTGTGATGAATTTAAGCTTCAAAGACCATATTGCTACAATGACCCGGTCCTGAAAATTTGCCTTATACAACATTAGGAAGATTACACCGTTTCCACCAGAGCAGACTGTACACGTCCTTCTCCAAGCTCTTGTTCTCTCCAGGCTTGACTATTGTAATGCTCTCTTGGTGGGCATTCTAGCATCTAATATCAATCCTCTGCAACTGATACAAGACAGCCACTGGCACGGCACCACTAAACTGTACCTAAACTTGATAGTTCAGACTTATGTGCCTTGCAGAAGCCTGCATTCTGCAAGTGGTGCCATTGCAAAGAGGCACAAAATCACTCTCACAGATGCTTTCCCGGACTGTGGAACAACCTCTCTATCTATTTGGGTCTCAAGAAACATCTAAAGACATTTTTCACCAGCACTTAACCAATTAATACTAGCACTTTCCAATTGTATTCATTCAAATTTATCTGAAAAAAAAAAAAAAAAAACTGTTACTCTCTTGTTGGTCTGATTGCTTCTACTGCTTTCCTCATTTGTAAGTCACTTTGGATAAAAGCGTCTGCTAAATGACTGAATGTAAATGTAATGTTAAATGATATAGGAATAATTTTTACAGATTACAGTTTACACAATCAAGACTTCACATTGATTATGTCAATAGCCTGAAATCAGCGGTCTATGAATTCTGTCTGATTGGAGTTCTGTAATTCTGCAAAACACCCATTATAATCACTGAAGCTGCTGTCTATACTGCACAATCAGTGTCTCTTCTGCCGTTAATTGTTTACGCTGATGAGACAATTTGTGAATGCAGATTCAGAATTGAATCATTGAACGCTCACTGAACAACTCCGGAGTTCTCAATCAAAATGCTTCTGACTGGATATTACATTCATAAGCTCAACAGAAATGTGTGTCATTGGATTTAATACTCAATACTACAAACCGAGCAGAATAATAAATCTGACGCAATTTAATGAAGCAAAATCTACTATTAACTGAAATGCTTCAAATGACACTTTTCATTAATTTCACTTTAATCATGACAATCATAACAGATCTAGCTTACCACTACTACAGAGTATTACTTACATGAACGAAATCGAATGTTTACTACTGTGTTCAATGAATAAAATAAATAAAAAATATATATAAAATAAATAAAAATAAATAAAATAAATAAAAATAAATTTTCATCGCAGGCAAACAGTAGAATTTGCAGATTTGGTTTGATCAAGACCTTGAACAGAATCAACTCAAAATAGTTGCAAATGTAGTATTGCTCATGCCCCAGAAAAAAAAGAGAGAGCGTGCATAAAACACACTACTTGACATGTTTCTTGTCATGATTGAATTTATTGAGTTATTGAATTAAAGTTATTGCATTAAAGGTAAGTAATGAAAGGACTTTCACCCAGTGTAGAGAAGTAAAAGTTTTTTTTTTTTTTTTTCATTAGAAATGAACTCAAGTTAAAGTAAAAGTAAAAGTACCCACCTTTAAATCTACTCATAAAAATATGAACGTAAAATGAAACAGAGTTAAATGTACTTCATTACTACTAGGGGTGTACGATAAATATACCGTTACCGATAATTAATGGTCAGTAAAGCCGGTTCTCTAATCAGCGGTAAATAACATCAGGTGTGTGATTTCACATAGAGCGGATAGATACAATATAGAATGTATGCGCTAAAGTTAAATGGAAAAAGATTGTGTCGACACTTGAGAAATTTATCGATAAATGGCATTTCCATCAGTTATATCAGTAAAACTTTTTAAGCGCTAAATATTTGTCCGCAAAAATCCTTGGATGGAAACCTTGCTTATGTTCCATCTTACAATATATTCTATTGTTCTGGCACATTTTTGGGAACCTAAACACCCATCGAGTGCAAAACTACTGTAGGATTCTTCAAACTGCTGTCTAGGCAGAGCTCTCGTGTGACACAACGTTCACCTGTCTGACTCAATTAATAAAAAGCACATCATGTAAAGAGAACTTGACAATGACAGGACTATCTTTAGCAGCGTCTGAATTTGCAGTGAATCAGACAGAGGGAACGCTGACAGAAGGAATTATAAGAGATGTGAACCAATGTTTTTTCTCACCTTCATTTGTGCAAAGGGCATGTCATAGCTCCCCACGTACAGGAGACCCACGGTCTGCGGGATCAGTCTGGAGAAAGAGCAAAAATAAAGATCTAAATTAAATTTCACATCCGGACAAGCAAGCATTGTGATATTCCCCAAGACAGTGTAACTCAGAGAAATAATAGCAGCTCTGTTATAGAGGATGTCTTCCGATACTGCCAAGCAATTATCTGGGCGTCATAATAAGTGCCTGTAAGACTTTCACAGTCAGGATGAGGTTCCCAAATAAAGGACACCAAATCATCGATTTAAAGGGAATGCTCGGAAGGAAAAGGATCAAGGATTTTAAAATCAATATTGCCTTAAATTCCTCATCCTTCAGAAATCACTTCAATATGATGATTTGTGATTATTATCAATCTTATTTTAGGGTCATTCCATGTCAACTCACATTTTTTTTTTCTGGTGTAAGAAATACATACACAAAGAAGAAAGACAAAATATTAAATGCCATCAATTTATATTTACTGAGTAGTCCACTGTTTTGTAGAGGAGGTCAAAATGACCTGAGATTTAGAGCCAAATTTCAGGAGGTAAAAAAAGAAAAGAAAAGAAAGAAAAAAATAAATAAATGTGGGTCACTTTGCATACAGGTGATACATA
The DNA here is from genome assembly GCF_023724105.1 of Carassius gibelio. Taxonomy (NCBI): domain Eukaryota; kingdom Metazoa; phylum Chordata; class Actinopteri; order Cypriniformes; family Cyprinidae; genus Carassius; species Carassius gibelio. The sequence continues at coordinate 3,062,048 of NC_068390.1, forward strand.
TTCATGTCTGTCTTTCCTCAGAAAAAAATATTAACAAATTCAAAAATTGGATCTGGGGAAGTGTCTGACATTTGGTAGATTTGACACAGAAATACCCTATTATCAATGGGATCTGCTGAATACAAAGTTTAAAAGAACAGCATTTATTTTAATAAAAGAAATCATTTTTAACATTATAAATGTCTTTACTGTCGCTTTTGATCATTTTAGTGTAATTTCTGAATAAATGCATTAATTGCAGAAAAAACAAAATAATTTTTTTTTGAATGGTAGTAGATGAGTAGAATATTTACACACAGCAACAATTAATTAACCTGCATATTATTATAAATCCCATTAAAACTTTAACTTGAACATAATAAAAATCAACCTGGCTTGAAATATGCAATGACCACATAACACTTAAAATCCATGTATATTAATCTCAACTGAGAAACAAATAAATGAATACTAGAAATAGATTCAGGATGAGAATCAGTGATCACTGTAAATGTTTCCTTTGTCTTGCATTTTCTTATAAAACCGAGAATAGGATACTGTAGCCTTCTCCTCTCATCAGCGGTGCTCTATAATGGTGCCAGCTGTTTACACGCACACGCCCAGTAAAATGTGTCACCATCCAAAATAGAAGTAATTCACCGGGGAGGAGACCGGATCCGAACCCCAACACTGAGGGCGAAAGAACACCCTGCCAGTCAAGCTAATGGCGCTGTATTTTTGGAGCCTCTGAAACACAATGACTGTATTCAGCCTCTGTTCCACTGAGCTTGTTCAATTTACAATCAAGCATTTAGCAGACACTTTTATCCAAAGCAACTTAAAGTGCATTCAGGCTAAACATTTTGTTTTTCCAGTATGCGTGTTCGCTGGGAATCGAACTCACAACCTTTTGTGCTGCTAATGCAGTGCTCCACCACTGAGCCATAGGAACTCATTTATCACTTTGAATGCAAATATTTTTGTCAAATAATGAAGCCAATGTAACTGTTCACATGGTCATTTGTTATCCATTTCTGTGTGGACCAGACCTCAGTGTCAGTTGTCCAGGGATGAAACACAGTGTCCACAAAAGCTGGTGTGTTCTGACGGTCTGGGCTCTCATTGAGAAGGCTCTGTAGCAGCAGGTTGAGTCATTACTGTCTCTATAATTGGTGTAGCAATGTGTGAACTGCTGAAACGTGCATTTCTCTCTTTCTAGTGTAATTAAGCCCATCAAGCTCAACCATCTGTTGACTGCTCAAAAATTCATTTATAAGTATCAGGACCTCTTTATTCATTTGATCACAATGTTTCAGCAGTGATTCTGTGAAATTTATACTCGTGGGACACAGACAGGATGAAATTGGATAGCTACACGTCAACCACAAACTGTGAAACTGGCGAATCAAAAATGTAAATTTTTCGTTCACAATGACAGTGATTAAATGGTTATCACAGTCTCCACCTGTATCTGCACACAGATCACTCTCTTCACTGTCATTGGTAGTCGCTGTAGTGTGTCATTGATAATTTGCATAAGGGTAAAGGACAAATAAGTGTGTCCTTGATAAAGAAAAGGAAAACAAAAAAAATTCTTAGAAATGCATTCTGTATTTTAAAAATAACAATAAAATAAAATAAAGTAAATACAATTAAGACATGTTTAAAAGTAATGACTTCAAATGTCATGTGGACACCTGGGGTGGATATATCTAATTTTGATAATCTACAATTTTCATAGTCATGAAAATAAAATAAAAACTCTTTGAATGAGAAGGTGTGTCCATACTTTTGATGTGTACCGTATATATATATATATATATACACATTTAAAGGATTACAATGTAAAAGATTATTTAAATGTGAAATATAATTATTTTGCCATGTACATTCCCTCTTTCCATGAAGAAGGTGAACGTGCCTTGCTCTTGTAAATTCAGCTGTGTAAATAGTGAATCCGCCATGGCGCGAGCACAACTGGCTATTAAAGTGAACTAGACATGCACTAAGTGCAATTGCGCTGTGCGCTTTAGACCAAGCTCTTAGGCCATTAAAATATATCCCTGAAGCTGACAATCGCTTGGTATTAAAAGTTTGATCTATCATTACAATATTTTTTACTACCAACATGACATGTGGACAGTGGACTCATCAACCCTTCAACCTCACCGGCAGGAGCTGGATTTTTCTTAGTGGGGAAAAAGGATGGTGGTCTCCGACCCTGTATTGACTACCAGAATCTAAATCATATCACTGTAAAAAATTGTTACCCACTGCCATTGATGACTTCATTCTTTGAACATCTACAAGGTGCAACCGAGGAATGCCTACCACCTAACTTGCACCCCGACGTCCGCGTCCTCAACACCCCTCAACTTGCACATGTCAATATTTACAAATAGATTAAATGAAACGGGACAATCTTGACAAACTATATATCATTATAAAGATCTAAGCCTCAAGCATCGACGACGCTGTTTTTCAATGGAAAGCTTATAAAGACTGTATTTGCTCGATTTGTGTAAGCAGTACACATTAAATCATGAAGAATGAAAATGCAGTGCATCCCAGATTAGTCGTAATAACGAGTCATAAACACATCCACAGCTGTAAATCCCGGTTTAGTTAGACGTCCATGGTCTCACATCTCCTTGGACTTTGTTACTGGACTTTCTAAATCACAAGGTAAAACAGTCATCTTGGTGGTGGTAGGCCAATTCTCAAAAGCATGTCATGCGATACCTCTGCCTAAGATCCCCACAGCTTGTCAGACTGCAGACCTCATAACGTAGCATGTCTTCAGGATCCACAGGTTTCCTCAGGATATGGTCTCTGATTGGGGATCACAATTCACTTCTCGATTTTGGAAGGCTTTTGGCCATCTTATTGGAGCATTCATCAGTCTGTCTTCTGGTTTCCACCTTCAGTCTAATGGTCAGATAGAACGGGTCATCCAGCAGTTTAAGACCCTCAGGTGCCTTTTGTCCAATAATCAAAGACTGATCTGGGCTGAATTTGCTCAGAACACCCTACACCATACATCCTTGGGCATGACTCCATTTGAATGCCAATTTGGGTTTCCCCCATCTGTTTCCTGAGCAGGAACTTGAGGTCGAGTTACCAGCTGCAACTCAATTAGTCAAGAGGTGCCATCAGGCCTGGCGGGAGACAACTTACAGCCTTAATGAGAGCATCACAACAGCAGTGGAAACAGGCCAACCAGCGCCTCAGAATTGGGCCATCACTAGTCAAGGTCAGAGGGTGTGGTTGTCAACTAAGGATCTTCCACTTCCACATTTAGAGTCTCGGAAACTCTCGGAAAAGTCTTGCATTTATTGAACCTTTTAAGATCCTTAGGAAGATCAACCCTGTGTTGTACCGGCTACTCTCACCCAGGTGTTTGCACATCCATCCCACTTTTCACATTTCATTTTGTCTGCTCTCCTCTGTCCACAGCCAAAAAGCCTACCTGTTACCACAAATTATTGGTGTGCAGCCAGTGAACACTGTCCGTGGAAGGGTCCAATACCTAGTGGACTGGGAGGGTTATGGCCCAGGACAGCGGGACATTAGATCCAGACCTTATCAGAGAGTTCCACCAACATCAATCCAATCATAGTCTGCGGATCGCCAGGAGCCGTTCCTGAAAGAGGGGCTCCTGTAAGACTTCTCTTGCAATGACTGTCCAAATCATTGGAGGGCACCCTTTGCCCTTTACTGTGAGAACTTTCCATGCCACTAGGTGGCACTAACTGCTGTGAACTCTTCAGTTGAGGAAGCTCATCAAGTTTATTTGTTCCATCTGTATTTTGACCAATTTAAGTTTGGCAGCTTCATTGAGCTGTGTTCATTCTTGGGCATACCCAGTACGGACTACCTGAGTTTAAGAACAGTTATGTTTTCCTGTTGCCATTTGGCCTACCTTAAGTTTTGTAAAGCTGTAAACTGATCTTGTGTTTATATTTGAATACTGAGATCAAGTAAAGACTGCCTGCTTTTGCGTTATCTGAACCTCTGAGTTTGACCTTGCTTCCTCCTTCCTTTAAGAAACTGTCTTTCCCAGTAGACCAGAGGTTGAGAACTAGCCTTCCCTGACTGGGAGAACCCACCTCAGACACCTTATGTCAGTCCATTGTGACACTGACCCAGTGGACTGAACTCGTTGCACAGCATATGAAATGTTGTTATTGTCATTCTGAAATGTCAGAGCAAAGCCTTTCATCAAGTATTTCTGTATAATTTCCTCCAAGACCTGTCTGTGTTCCCAAACAGCAGGCATCCACCTCCAAAAGCAATCACCGCATTCATTTTGTTTCGTGTGCTCGCTCTGAGGCCCATATCATTTATTACATATGAAAATTTATATATTCAGTGGCTTCTCCTAATTTTATTAGTGATATTTAGTGACAGTTTATCAGGAAGTGACGATTTTGTTATATTTGACTCGTGGATGGAAACGTCTTATTCGCAAATGTTTTATGCAATATTTCAATTATGCGCACAAGTTAAATCCACAACACAGCTAATAACACATGGAAAAGATAATATCCATGTTTTGTGGTTCAGCAGATTTCTCTTCACAGGCAGTGGCATCTATCTCACTCCCTTTATTGAAACTGAGCTGGGAACTGCATCCAGGATAGTATGAATTAAGGAAGCTTTAGTACACAATTTCTGAGCTTTAGTGTTTAACACTACAGAGTCTGTAAATTCAACAGGAGAAGATATGATTTTGCTTCACCCTTTTAGGTTACAAGGCAACAAAGACTTTTTTACATGTTCTGAAACAATCAATTTCTTCTGCGTTTACCACGTGGAGCGTGTTTGTGGAGCAGCCAGACTATTGAAATGTTTATCTGTTTTCAAACTGCACAAATGTGAAGTACAAATTAATTTCCTTTTGCCCAAAATGAACCCAAGGTCTTCTCATTACCGCTCTCCAACATTAAGTGTCATCTATGCAAAGAGTCAGGGGTTCTTTTATTATTTTACCCATCTAATTTCAAAGCTCTCGACAAATAAAGAGTGCATGGTGAGAGGGAGAAACACTAACGGATAAAGAGAGACAGAGAGAGAGAGCTGTGTGGGAGGAGAGTGGAGATGTCATCTTTCTCTGTTTCCTGGCAGGGAAGTAACCCCGCTAATAACCTCAGACACACATCTGCTGTAGAAAAGCCAGACCTCTATGATGATTCGATGACATGTACTGCCCAATGGGTCTCAGAAAATATATATTTAACATACCCACTGGACATTTTTTGCCAAATTAATTTGGAATAAAAAAAGCTTAAGAATATTGAAACCTGTAAATCAAAGTTTAGTGAAAAATATCTTCTGGATAAAAAATTATAATGTAGAAACGTTTACATGCACAGCTCATTAGAATCAATTCATTCCCAGTGGACATTCAGTTTACATGCTCACGTGACTTTTGTTATTATCATCATTTACATTTTTATTACAGCATAAATATTATTTTCAGTGCATTTTTAGTTTGTGTGGTTGAAATGTTTTTGTAAGCCACCTTATGAATCCATCTTTACCCTCCGTTCATGCATTCTGTCTGTGCTATTTTTAATTTCTCCTCTACGTATACATGCGTCAGAAGAACATGTCTTGCAGTTTTCCTTCCATAGTTTAGAAGATGGCTTGTCCTGTTAAAAATAGTTCAACTTTTGCTGCGCAGGGCATCAATGTCAGGTTTACACCAATGTAACAATCAAAAGAGTGTGGGGGTGGGACACTCATGTGTACTGAGAGTATACAGTAGCAACTGTGAATACGCCTAAGGGTTCAGAAACTACATTTTTTGTGTTCAAAGTAGAAACAGCATTTTAAGTCCCAGCCTGCCTTTCAAGTGATGTTTCACTAGTGAAATAAAAGAATGCTTAATAACATTCTTTTGAAATGGAAGTACACTGCGCTATGATCATCTACATCATTAAACACATGGATGTAGATCTTTATGCATCTCTTTTGACAAATCTTTTGATAACACAGAGCCTTCCTGGGGCAGAATCTGCCACTGCAGAGGAAATCTCTTTCCCCAATAATGTAAGAGCATGACTGAAAGCAAACAGAATGTGTTTCTGCATTCCAGTGGATTGATTTTTAATCGTTTTTCTATTAAAATGTGGCAAAAAGACATCTTTGCCATCAGAGATGCATCTTGTTGTTCTGTGTTCATTTCTATTCTGCTGTGCTGTGTCTCATATTTTAAAATGCAAGAAAGAGTTCTGTGAAATTGGTTTCTTAATGCACTAAAATAATGACCAAGTTCTTTCAAACAAAAAAAGGTAATAAAATGGAGAACCATAAGATTTTATTTTTACGTAATCTATAAACAAATTTTTTATCATCTTTTTTCCCAATCACAAAATTTAGTTATCACCCCCATTCAGATAGCATTCGAAAGCTTAAACACTCAAAATTCATCCTGTGACATCAGACATGGAAATGATACTTTAAATCCTTTCATCGTGCTCAAAAGTGTCAAATTAAACATTTCCTACAATATTTTCCAAACTTTTCTAATTTATATAACACATATTATTGGAATGGCCTGAGTCTGCTGACAATTTTGTGAAAGAAGTAATACTGTGACAAAAAATTTTTTGACAGGAAAATCTATTTTTTGTTTTTTGGTATGATGCATAAAATCTCACAGGAACCTTAATATTTGTGATAACAACTTCAAATTTGGAACATAGCTACACATATGGCTTTGGTTTCATAGAAAATGTAAATTTCTAAATATTCTGTAAAATATTAATAAAACATTTCTTAGTACACTACATTTTATTACAGTGAACTTAACTTCTATAACTTTTTTTACACTTAATTTTATAATTTTTTAATGCTTTAGAAAAAAATAATCTGCTGATTGTCATCTTTAAAAAAATACCAACCTTAGGCCTGCATTCCAAAACGTTCATGAATTACAACCATTTCCCTTTGGCTAGTGCATTTTCATGTCTTTGTTCAAAAAGGGGTGGGGGTGAGGGTTTTTAATTATTGGTGTAATTAGTGTAAAAGCTTGCATTTGCCGTTAAGATCCCCTATTCATTCTCCTATCTGCAGACAGTATTCAGTATTTTCTTTGTAACTGCTAAGCTTAAAGTAAAGTTATGTTACACAACAGACGGTATCACTTTATTTTAAGGTGTCCTGTGTAACCCACATTTCTTTAAGATAAAAAAAAGTTGGTCTTTCAAAGTCCCTGACATTACACAAAATAAAGGTTACTCATCTTTGGTGAGATAAATTCATGTATATTTACTTTTTTATTTAAATTTTTGGGTGAAACATAACCTGGACATGTTCTTAGGATGGGATTTAAACACGGAAACAAAAACAATAGGGTTTTTACACAAAAGTCCTTGCAGAAGGGTGAGCACTCTCCCTCTGGACCGCCTGCATTTCAAAGATAAGCCTGACTCATTTGAGGACAGTAAGATCTCGAGTCTGGACAGAGTGGACAGATGGGTTGAGAGAGGCGTAAATGAGGAACGCTAGAGAACTCACACTTCATGCTCCGCTACATTTCTTCTGAGAGAAATGTCAAGCCGCACGTAATCAAAGCCACCAGTCTGTTCGGGAACGGGCCTCACAAATCACATTTTGGTGCACATTATGAGCCGCAAAAGTAGCAACTCGAAAAGTTCCTAATGCTGCAACCACCTGCGCGTGACTCAGAGCCGAATGTTTTATAATCGCTCACACATACATAAAGATAAAGACAGACACACCGGAGAAATCCTCCTGGATGTCTCTGTCTCCGTGTGAGTTGTGGGACGTCTGTACGGATGTGAACTGTTGTTTAGCATTGATTTGAGCGTGGCGGATGCAGTTGCCATGGCGACGGTGACTCACCCCTCCCCGCCGACTTTGGTGATCTTGAGTCTGAAATCGACCGAGTTGTGGCTGGGCGGCTTCCACTTCAGAATGTCATCACATCTTCCCGGCTTATATTTCTACAGGGACAACACAAACACAGACCAACTCACTTTATGACATGAAGCAAACAGTGCAGCAGAAAAACAACACTCCTTTATTAGCTATTAAAATAATCAACAGTAACACATCACCAATTTGTATGGCCCCCTGAAAACAACGAGACCCAAAACTAGACCTCATGCATCAGTGTTTATATCTTGGCATAAAAACGACACCCTTCAGTCTTTTTGCTGTGAAATCTTAAATTATGTTTAAGAAGCATAACTTTAATACTGTTAATAATATTTCAAGATGAACACTAAGTGGAAGGACTGAGACGACTTAGGTTTACTTGATTATGCATGCACCATCTCTCAATCATGAGTGTATTGCATTTCATTGTGTTTTGCATTTCACTGCTCCTCTACAATATTTTCTGATCATCTTTCTAGATTTTAGTCATATGGTGGAAATTCAGAAAATGAGGGAATACATTCTTGGGTCAGTACAGTAAGATTATAATTAGAACTGTATGTAAAAGAAAATAAAATAAAAAACAAGTTCAATAAAATAGGCATACAAAATAGGTTTAAACGGGTAAAAAAAATGTTTTATTAGTATGTGGCATGTGACTACATTCATTATACTTTAATGTCGACGTTCTGGACGTGATGAATCAAATCCGGAGGGAAGACAAAAATGAGGCAAAGTAACAGATGTGTCGCCATGAAACAGGATTTGAGTCTCTAAAAGGTTCAGTGTAAGATTGGGGATGAAAGTACGGCTGTTACAGGTCAGAGTCTCCAAACAACCCTCTCACTTCCCAGCGTACTGCTCTTCTGCAACAATCAAAGCTGTTTACCAGCGGCAACACTAATGATGAGGAGAGGATACAAACACTAGTGCCTAGTAACTGGAAGAGCATCATATCTCTCACAATTACAGCAACATGTGGATATTACATTTCCCAGCGGCCTGAAAACAACTTGATATAATGGAAAATTACTGAAAGCTGATTAGTCAATACAGAATTCCAGACATTATAGACATTATAATGTACAATAGAGTACATTAAAGGATTCACCCAAATATTCTTCAGTTAAAAAGTCAGGGTAGAAGTATGCAGAGACCAAGCACTGTTTACAACAGTCCAAAACAGTTTCATGATGTGAGAGACAACAGGAGATTCACGTTCGGGAGGAAGCTTTTCTCTTCTCCAGAACTTAACTGATGGACTGGAGTGCTGTGATTACTTGTTGATTCTTGTGTGTTTTTATCAGCTGTTTGGACTCTTATTCTGATGGCACCCATTCACTGCAGAGCATCCATTGGTGAGCAAGAGATGTAGTTATTTCTGTAAATCTGTTCCAATGAAGAAACAAATTCATCTACGTCTTGAATGACCTGAGGGTCTTTTTTTTAATCAGATTTTACCTTTCGGGTGAACTACTTCTTTGAGTGAATAAAGTTTAATTCTGAACTGTTCAAAACAATTCCCTTCAATACTGAACATATTCACAAAAAAGAATGACCTCTCTCACCTTATTGCTTTAAATGCATTTCAGCAAACCACATGCTTGGACTATGAAAATCTGGCTTGAAGAGGTATTCAATTAGTAAAGCTTCCATGTGTGCACATAAAGGGATAAAGTGATCTGGAATAAACTCTGCGATTCATCTTTTAAACAGGACATTCGAGACAGGCTGGGAAGAGAGGTGCTGCAATAGTGTCAAATATGTGGAAATAAATAAATACTATTAATGCATTTTTGAAACAATCTATCATGATAACGTATTCGAGTCAACTCCAAAATCCAAACCAAGACTTTGTAAAACAGAAAAATAGGACCCCTTTAACAACCATTGTTTTTCTCATCCACATCTACAGACAGTTCAAATGAACATCTAATCCCATGAGTGTTTCATGTTACTGGGTTTGTAAATGAAGCTACACCACAGCAGTTTCAGTTTTTGTTACTCAACTGTTTACATGCATACATTTTCAGGTGTGCAGAGAGAGAGAGAGAGAGAGAGAGAGAGAGAGAGAGAGAGAGAGAGAGAGAGAAAGAGAGAGAAGAAGTGCTCACCCAGGACAGAGCAGTAATGCTGTCAATAGCTGGAAGTAAAATCACTGTAACATGCAGCAATACAGAAATGCTGTCAAAATTTTTATTTTTTATTTCTAATAGATTTGTTCACCCCACTGCAGATACTGAGGTGAGATGAAAGAGGAAGTGATGACGTGTTTATGGAATATATATGCGAGACACATCCTCAACATGCCAAAGGTGAAAACTAGCTCACGGAAAGCAGTGCATGAAGTCATTTCCATCAGCACACTACTGTTATTATCATTTATTCTGTGTTATTATTAGAGAATCAGATTAATTTTTAAAGTAACTAGTTATTTAATGCAATATTAAATAATGAATCTATTATTTAGTAGATTAGGAAAGTTTATCTCTAAAAACAGAGTAAGCTTTAGTTACCTACACGATGTGTATTTGATAGGAATTAAAACATGTTGAAGGATTAATATCGCTGCTTTCCATAGAAATCAGTGTGTATTTAACAAACTATACGTCTTTTTTGCAAGTACTTAATTTAAATGTTTATTTAAATGTCTGAATATATAAAGCACAGAGCACAAATCTCTGTCTCAGCACAACATGTCAAAGGGTAAAATCAATTATAATATAACATTTTACTTAGCTAATTTTAGATGAAAGTCATCTGTGTTAAATATTCCTAGGTATTTATTTTTTTCAATAAAAATAAGCTTCTGTTTCTTAGGTCAGAGGGTCTTTGCTATATTATGTTCTAATATCATTCTGCCTCAATTAACTACAGTAATTATAGAGTTTAGGTGTAGCCTAAAGATGACTTACTGCTGTTTAATCATTTTGTTGTTGTTAAAATGACATTCTGTTCCATAAATGCATTGTCTGCTGGTTTATTTAGCTACTTTTCCCTACACTACATTAAGGTTGATGATACACTGAGACAGTGAGACAACTATCTGGTTGCCCGTTGGTGGAAACATTGCTCAAAAAGTTGCCCTGTCTATCATCACCAGCCTAAGACTTTGAATGTGGTCTGAGAAATTCAGCTTCTCATCTATCACAACTCCAAGGTTTCTAGCTGTTTTTGAAGGAGTTATGGTTGATGAGCCTAGCTGGATGGTGACATTTTGATAAAGTGATGGATTTGTTGAAACCACAAGCAGTTCTGTCTTGGCAAGGTTGTAAGGTCCATCATCCAACAAGAAATGTCTGTTAGACATGCTAAGATGCGAGCAGTTATTGTCGGATCATCAGGATAGAATGAGAGGTAGAGTTTAATTTCATCAGACAGAGAAGAGAAGTGGTCCAAGAACTGAGCCCTGAGGCACCCCAGTAGCTAGATGTTCCGACTTGGACACCTCACCTCTCCAAGTTATCTTTAAGGACCTATCTGAGATGTAGGATTAAAGCGCAAATTAAGACCTGACAACTCTTGTGGGTTTGCTACTGTTACAATAAAAAATCACAGAAGGGTGAAAACATGCCTGGTATTACACTGGTGTGATGTAAGCAAAACCGTTTCAACAAATAAAAAATATATTGGGTGTGTAAGATTTATAGTTTTAGACCTTTTTTGCCTTTACATTGACAAGTTTTGATGAGAGAAACTTGGGGAGGTGTTGGCACAGTGGATAAGACACATGCCTTTGGTGTGAGAGACCCGAGTTCGAATCCACTGTGAGACACCAATGTGTCCCTGAGCAAGACACTTAACCCCTAGTTGCTCAAGAGGTGTGCGACCTCTGACATATATAGCAATTGTAAGTCGCTTTGGATAAAATTGTCAGATAAATGTAGAGAGAAAGTGATGGGAAGAATAGAGGGGAAAGGAATTGGTAAAAGACCTCTAGCTAGGACTTGGGTCACCTGAAGAAGAACGCTGATGGAATGTTGCCATTCAAATACATAAGTTTGGTGAATAAATGCGGGGCTCGGTGAAGGGTCAAACTGAGGTTATCCTCTAAAATGTTCAAAAACTTTTACAGTACAATCAGTCAAGGATGAAGACACGCTCAGTTGAAGATAAATCAAAAGCATTATTTTGAAAGCACTTGAGTTATGCAAAAGATTGTCAGCCTTGAAAATGTAACTCATTTTTGCTGAAAGTGAAAGGCGTCTGGAACAATAATGCTTTTATGAGGATTGAGTTACTGCTGCAGCTCAAATGCCTGAAGGTTTAGCATTTGAACACTGTATTGTATTAAAGCATGACAGACCAAGGTCAGACTGTTGCAAATCTTCGTATGGGTTGTCAAAACATTTTGAAAGTCAGATTGTGTTCCTTAATCAAATCAAATCATTGAGTTGCATAGTTATTTAGTCAGGCGGTCGGCACACAAAGAGCATCGTTAGTCCTTGATGGAGTCAAACACAATGAATGCAGAGGTGAAAATCAATCAAGAGCGCTACACAAACCCAACGCATCACCATGGAAACAACTTAACATTCCTTCATGCCAGACTAACCTGTTTACCTGGAACTTTTCACTTCGCTCTAATGCATGATGAAGCTGTATGCTTTGTCTGTTAGCATCCACAAGCTTTCAAGCCCAGCAAACTCTTACTATTCAATTATACCGAGGCTCTACCATTTGCATTTGATCATTAGAAGACGGACATGGACAAATGTGAAGGAGTGTGTGAGACTGTCTACAATAATCCCACCATCTGTCTTGGAGATGGAACACGGAACAAACTGTGCCCTTTCTTAGTTTCCAGTGTCAAGTAATTAGCTTGTCTTTACTGAAAAGGGAAATGTGGCATGACACGACTCAATCACAGCCAATAGGAACACAGCTGATGTGTAAATTACAGCTCTGCAGAGTCACATTTTGGATGAATGTGATTTCCTGGCAGGCCACAGAAGTCGAAAACCAAGTGCCTAAACAAAATATCCTTTTGCTCATCTCAGATGGTCAGGACAAAAACTCTGATTTAACATGAAAGAGCTTTTACCACTTGTCGAATTATTATTTCACTCCTGTTTAGGACACAATCTGACAGTGTCTCCTTCTGGTCCCACAAAGCCATGGCATTCACAACAGAGTCAGAATGATCATCCCAGAAAACCACTTCTAGCAGCCGTGTAGGATATTCTGCACTATTATCCTGCCTGTGAAGGGCATAGGACAGAGGAGAGTCTTGGTGCATCGTTGCCAGTGATTTCAACGATTTACTCCATCAGAAAATGGATTCCAGGACAGTTGTTGCTTCAGTTTTTCGGCCCTTTTGATTGAAATGTATATGCAAATCTGATCTAGATACTGAAAAGGGCCATATTTCAAACACTCACAAAATAATTTCCAGTGAAATGGCACTCTAACTATTAAGATTGGAGTCAAATTAACAGGGTTCATTTTCAAAATAAATGTGATAAGTGCCGACTAGTTAATGTTAGTTAATGTACTGGGAATCTTCAGAAGGATTTGCGATGTCTAGGAACAACACAAACTTTGACAGGCTTTAGCGCATTTATTCTTCTGATAAAAGAATGGCATCTACAATTCTTCTTTATTACATCTGGCAAGTTTATAATCACCAAATAGGCATCATTGACCTGGAAATGTGGACAGACTTGTGTTGATTCGTTCTGATGCATTTAACATGAAAGCTCAGGAAAAGTCATTTCAATAAAATTAACTGGTGAGGAAGATCTGAATATGTTTTGCACATTACGATAAACTCTCATTTCCAAAGCTCAAGGAAAATTGTTTTAAACATAATATGATGTATTTAAGATACAGTTAACATTATGTAGTTTCAGTTGTTATGATAATAATAGAATTATCCATAATCTAGGGTTAACATGTTTTGAAAGCATGATGACAAAGCTCTAAGCTGAATGGCTGTTAACAGACTCAAACAGTCTCAGAAGAAAACAAATGCAGTGTGGGACATTTCGCAAAGGGCCGTGTATAATGCAACTCTGACAAGATTACACAGCCTCTACATTCATCCCTTGTAAAGTACTGCCACTACAGTTATCAAAGTCATCTTTGTTAACATTAGTCAATAAAAATACAATGGTAACACTTTACAATAAGGATCTGTTAGCTAATTGACTATTAACTAACATGACCAAACAATGAACAATACATTTGTTACAGTATTTATTAATCTTTGGTAACTAATGTTAACAAGCTCAACTTTTGATTTAACTAAGATTAATAAATGCTGTAGAAGTATTGTTCATTCTTAGTTCAAGTTTACTAAAGTAGTTAAATATATTGTTCAGTCATGAAACACTTCCCAAGCGGCAGACTGGTTTACTCAAAGCCAATTGCTCATCTAATCATTTGTTAGTTCGTTCCTATCTACATAACCTATTTATTCCTGACTTGTATGGAATCAGTCATTGTCCCACTGGATTTCGCTTACCCTCCACCTACCCCAGCACCACCTGTCTAGATCTGCTCGGGGGTTCTCCTTGTTTTACTTAAAGCAGTCTTAATTCAAGTCATTATTTCACGTGCACTTTAGATGTATCCTATGTATCTAGTCTGCCAAGACCCAGCCTATGCAATGCTGGTAAAACTGAGATGTCATGATTGAACTAAAGATAACTAATGAACCTTAATTAATGAACTAATGTACATCATTAGTTCATGTTAGCTCAGGTCCATTAAATAGGATACACTGATACAACATTTGAATGTTGAAATTAACAGATGGTCTTAACAAAAACAAAAATGCTCATTAATTTTCTTGCCGTAGGTGGTGTTTATGGAATGGCGTGTCCCTGGTAATGCTTGTATACAAAGCAACACTGACTACTTTATTAGGCATTATAGTCAGGCAGTTGTGGCCTAATGGTTAGACAGTTGGACTCCTCAATTCTCATACCTACAGAAAATGTAGGTGGGGGAGGGAATGAACAGCAGGGCATCTAACCCCATATTGCTCCCCAGGTGCAGCAGCAGCAAAAAAAAAACAAAAAAAAACAAGGCTGCTCCAGGTTTTGTTCACAGTATGTGTGTGTCTGCGTTGTTCACTACTCACTGCTGTGTGCGCGCTTGAATGGGTTAAATGCAGAGCACAAATTCTTAGTATTGTTCATTATACTTGGCTACACAACACTTCACTTTTAATAAAATAAAAAATAGCCATCTAACATTTTCTCAAGACAATTCTGAAGCTCATACTTAAAGACTCAAAATAAACCGAGTTTAATGTCTACAATAAATAAAAATTGACACTACTTTCTTAATGCACATTACTAGTCTTGAGGTAAACAATTAATCTGTTCAAGTTAATCCACATTAAAAAAAAAAGTCCGTTTTAGTAATCTTTAATCAAAATCTGAACTTTTGCTTGGGTTCTGCAATGCCATTGCTTCTCTGAGGATGTCAGTTTGACGGCTCAGGCAGAATATCCTTAACCACATCCAACCAACCATTAGTTTGCTGCAAGCGAGAGATGGTGAGGAGGAGTGCTGAAATAAAACCCACCCTCTATTCAATAATCCGCTTCAGTTGGAAATACGTCACAACATGGAAGTAAAGTCAGCAGCAACTTCCAGTTCAGGTGTACTTTAAGACTTTACCCTGGATTAAATTTCATTATTGAGGAGATATGCTTTACGAACACACGTCACACGTAGGACGCGTGTCTGGTAGACATGGCCCTAAACTGGCCTTATAATGCAAGGCTTCCTTAACACCAACCACTCCATTAGTCATTCAGACAGACATCCTACTGACTAGTAGATCTACAACTGTGCCGTTTTGCATATCACTATGCTGTAATAATACAGTAATATCTCTTTGTAAATATTAAAAAAAATGTGTTTGACCAACTCTTCTGACCTCATTCTTAATGACATTTAGAGGACAAGAGCATGTGAATGCGTGACAGGTAACAGACCGGCAAAAAGACAGCACAGCCTTTACCTCCATACTGACTGATCTCAAACGCCACAGGCAAAAGTTGATATTAAGCACATCTATCTCTGTCAGAGATATTCAATTACTACAGGGCAATTTCCTTATGCACACTGGTTGTCTGATCATGTAATTAAGTTATTTATCTGATATACCGTTTTCATAAAACAAACGATGAGGACCTGATCATGAATTTTTTCATTGTGACACTAATTTTAAAGTATTTTTGCTTTCATTTTAAAAGCTCAATGTATCCTTGACCCCATGTGAAACGCCAATTCAACAAAACATCCCGTGACGTTGTTCTCTCAGTGAGTATTAAAGTCGACACAAGACGCCATTCGCAACCCATGTTACTTCCCTAATGTGACGGATAACAGGATATTCAATGACAAAACGGTGTAAGGCAGGACTTGAATTTGTCCATGGGGAACTGAGGTGAATGGAAGCCATCCCTAAATCTTCATTTGGCCTTTAGTCAACATTAGTCAAGCCTAGATGGTGTCGGCCAAATGGAAAGTTGTCTACTTCCTAATAAACAAGGTAATAAAAGAACTCATTCGCCTCTGAGTAAATGCCAGTTGGGATCTGCACTCTGTTAGTCAGTACATACGTGTTTCCTTTTCAGACATCAAAGATATTTTAGCACCTGATGGCTGATGTGCTGCGACATGAGTGTGTGTGTGTGTGTGTGTGTGTTTGTGTGTGTGTAAGAGCAGCTCAGGTGCTGAAGTAACCTGGCACACATCAAAGATAGAAAGATCAAAACCGACTTAGTTTAGCTTCTTTAGTGTGTGTGCAACAGTGTGTTTCTACAACCTAAATAAGACTCATTGGCATTTTGCTGAAAATGTCATTAATAGCAAAGGAGATGTGTGATGGTTGGTGTGTGGAGGGGTTATTATAAACTCTCTGTAAACACAGCTGCCACTTTCCTATTGTCTCTCTGTGAATGTTTTAGAGGAGACAGCTTCATTCATTATAATGGGAGCAATTTAGATTTGACACACTGCAAACATACCACTTTGCAAGGTCAAAAATAAATGGGTGGCCAACTGAGAAAATTTGCCAGCAATATTTTTCATTATTTTTTTGGGTGTATATATATATATATATATATATATATATATATATATATATATATATATATATATATATATATATATATATATGGCAAGAGCCATATATTTATTCACTCGCAGTATCGTCTATGAGATAAGCCAGTCTCGTACAGGAAAACTCACTTACAAGCTTACAAGCAGTATCGACAAACCACAACACATTTGTAAGTGCAAAACTGAACAGAATTTCTTTTTTTAATGGGCAAGTAGAGTTGATAAAAGTTACAGAAACTAAAATAAACTTTTTATGAACATGAGGATAAAGCAGAAGGATTGCGACTGGCAAATGAAACTGCAGTCTTTTTTTAGATCTTCAAGAAACAGGGGGGTTCCTCCTAATATTGCCAAAACCAGGAAAATTCAAAAGAATTTAGGAAAATTCACTCTGATGGCTTTTTATTTACTATAGATAAAAACCCAAGTGAGCTGCTTTAGCTGGATTTCCATCCAACTATTTTGATGCACATTTTGAAAGTGTGCAAGCAATTTGGCTAAAAAAAATATGCTGCCAATATGCTCATGGGTCAATTCATTACGTCTTACAGCCTGTTTTGAACCAATCTGGAATACAGATCCAGACCACAGTCCACTATTTGAGGACCCCTGACATGGAAGTGCCTGATGCCAATCAGGCAATTTAGGACCATCTTCCTACTCAGTGCTGAATGCAAAATATTATTCTCAGTGCTGGCAAAGAGGATGTCCATATACATGATTGAGAATGGATGTGTTAACACCTCAATCCAAAATAGTGGGATCCCAGGATTTGCGGGATGCCTGGAACACACAGGAGTCCTAAGCCATACACGAGGTATCACATTAAGTCTTTATGTACTACCTGAAGTACTACCACATACCAGATCACCTCAAGGTTATGATCAGAAGCTACCTGGATGGAATCAAGCTCTGTTTAAAAACAAAGGACTATATCACAAAGTGGCATCACCTCGAGAGAGCTGTTGTCACAGGATGTACAATCTCCCCCACCCTGTTCATCATGGGCATGAACCTCATCATTAAAGCAGGAGAAATGAAAACTATAGGTCTAATAATGGACTCAGGGATAAGCAACCAGCTATCAGGGATTACATGGATGACTTTACAATCACAACATCATCCCATGTACAGGCTAGGTGGGTTCTAACAAAGCTTGATGAGGCGGCAAAATGGGCCAAAATGACTTCAAAATCAAGAGCTTGGTCATCAGGAAGAGTAACATCTCCTTCAAGTACAATCTGGTCATACAAGGCAAGATCATCCCTTCCATCAAGGACAATCCCATTAAGTATCTGGGAAAGTAGTATGATGAGTCATTTAGGGACCACAACAACGTCCGCAGCACTGAGAAGCAAGCAGAGGGTTGGCTGAAGAAAATTGATCGATCAGGACTCTCAGGGAAGTTTAAAGCATGGATTTATCATCAAGGCCTGCTCTCCAGACTGATGTGGATGATGATAGTGTACGAGGTCCCACTTACAGCAGTGGAAGGAATGGAATGTAAGATCAACTCCAGGGCCGTGCAGAGACCTTTGGAGGGGCAGGTGCTCAAAGTATAAAAGGGGCACATGGAACAAGGCTTTAAATAGCACGGTTCAAAATAGCAATACAGCAATATATTGTGGTGCATTCCTTGCCGATTCGCGTATCGATATGGATGATTATGTATTGATATGGCAGCAAATGCTGTGATGCAGTTTTGAAAAAGAAAAAAGATTAGAAGAGACAATTTTAAGTGTAAAAGTAAAAAAAAAGAAAAATTATTTCCACCTAATAATAGCTCTGGGATTAGAAACTGAAATGTCTTCAATTGTCCCAACCTGATGGCTTTTTCTTCTCTGTTCTACAGAATAATTAAGAACAGCTGTTATAGTAAAAACTACAGAAAACACTCTACATTTTCCTCTTCCCCACCAGCCTCTGTCTCCTGGCTTGCTTACCTGCTCTTTCTGTCACTTGTGCGTCTACATTTGCCTCTTTTTCTTCCTCTATCTATATCTCCTCATCTGATCTATTACTTTCCAGTCTCTGTCCATCTAGGAACAAGGCTCAATCTACTATTTCATTATCAATCTATTATTTTAACCATCACTACTATTCTTGCACCTAATCAATAAGTCCACCTTAAATATTGATACAAAACAATAAACAACTGAGTCATGCTATAAAAGCACTGTATAAATATATGTTATATAGGCTTATGTTTTATTTATTTTTCCTTTTTATTCAAAACAATTCCAAACATGCTTAATATATCAGGAAATATCTCGATTCTCAAACGGTAAGTAAACGCGTTTTGCACCTTTATAGATTGTTATTTGATCAATAAATGGAAAGTGTAATCTATTAACTACACATAAAACCCTGACTTTTTACTTAAGTGCCATATCATGCCATAAAATATTTTTAATACGACTGAATTGGATTTAATGTAAATTTTAATAACAATATTGTAAGTTACTTATTTTAACACTTTCATTTTACAGAGAGTAAAGAACATTTACATTATCAAATAACATTTTCATTCAGTCTAGCCAGAGTTCAGGCACTCTCAAAAACTACCATTACAATCACTGAAGCACTTTACATTACATTATGCACATCAGGATTTAAAAAAAAAAATTCTCTCTCTCGCTCTGAAGAAAGAATTCGCTAAATAATTCAGTCAGCGAGCAAGTGAACAAAAACACCGCATTTCATGATGACTCTTCTGCACGTCTCCGATTGGCCATTGCATTCGCGCAACAGAACTGTTGATTGATTATCATGAAGCATTGTACGAACGTCTCTGGCTCAGCGCCAGCCAGCGAACACAGATTTGAATTTGCAGCTGATGCTGTGCACTGAACGATCAAATCACAGCAACGTTTCTCCCTCAAACAGCATGCTAGCGTTACTCTACACTACAGGCTACACACCGCAATATAAACAACATATCTGCATGTTCTCACATCACGTCATTCTTGTAAAATAATAATAAGTAAATAGTATCAAAATCACTTTGCTGAGAATGAAACACCACTTACCAGCTTCCGCGGTGTTGAAAATATCCTCTGACAATTAAAAAATGTGCGATTGCGCGTGCAGCGTGACGAATCGTCCCCGTTGGATGAGGAGGTCGTCGTCGTCAGGTCAAAGGTCATCATGTTGGTCATCTTATTGACGGCTAAATTATTATTAAAAATTGTACTAATATTTAGATTGTGCATGAGCAGGCATTCACAAAAGGAAACGTTATGACAAAAAAAAAAAAATTTGAGGAAATTTTGCTTTGACAAAAGGGCACTTTGGGCACCAAAGGGCAAAGGGGCAGGTGCTCAAGCACCCAACGCCCCCCCCCCCCCCCTGCACGTGCCTGATCAACTCACATCCCCAGGTCCCTCCAGGCTTCAAATCAGTCGGACTGTACATTAGATCTGGGCAATTATATCTACCCCTCTCTTCCCTGGATGAGGAGTTCCAAGTAGCAAGTGAAGGGTGGCCGTGACCTTACTGGACTCAAGAGACAGTAAGGTCAGAGAAGCTGGTATAAAAACCAGGTCAGGACAAAAGTGGGAGGCCTCAGCATCTCTGGCCCTAGCATAAGGGAACTTAAAGCTCAAAGACATAATCGGAGCACTATGTACAGGAAGGAAAGGCCTGGCAATGACCCACTTCCAAGAGTGGGGGAATGTGGAGAGGATAGCCATGGTCTAAGCTGAAGTAAGTGGTCTAGAGGAAGAGTGAAGGAAAGCAAAGGATGCAGGGCTAGGATTCCAGGGAGCCTGGACAAGGTGGGATCTCCCTAAGAGGAAGGTTTTTTCCTTTTCCTATTTGGCGCCTAAACTCTGGAATAACCTACCTTACATTGTTCGGGAGGCAGACACACTCTTGCAGTTTAAATCTAGATTAAAGACCCATCTCTTTAACCTAGCATACACATAACATACTAATATGCTTTTAATATCCAAATCCGTTAAATGATTTTTAGGCTGCATTAATTAGGTAAACCGGAACCGGAAACACTTCACATAACACCCTATGTACTTGCTACATCATTAGAAGAATGGCATCTACGCTAATATTTGTCTGTTTCTCTCTTGTTCCGAGGTCACCGTGGCCACCAGATCCAGTCTGTATCCAGATCAGAGGGTCACTGCAGTCGCCCGGATCCAGTACGTATCCAGACCAGATGTGGATCAGCACCTAGAAAGGACCTCTACTGCCCTGAAAGACAGCGGAGACCAGGACAACTAGAGCCCCAGATACAGACCCCCTGTAAAGACCTTGTCTCAGAGGACCACCAGGACAAGACCACAGGAAACAGATGATTCTTCTGCACAATCTGACTTTGCTGCAGCCTGGAATTGAACTACTGGTTTTCGTCTGGTCAGAGGAGAACTGGCCCCCCAACTGAGCCTGGTTTCTCCCAAGGTTTTTTTCTCCATTCTGTCACCGATGGAGTTTCGGTTCCTTGCCGCTGTCGACTTTGGCTTGCTTAGTTGGGGTCACTTCATCTACAGCGATATCATTGACTTGATTGCAAATAAATGCACGGACATTATTTAAACTGAACAGAGATGACATAACTGAATTCAATGATGAACTGCCTTTAACTATCATTTTGCATTATTGAGACACTGTTTTCCAAATTAATGTTGTTCAGTGCTTTGACGCAATGTATTTTGTTTAAAGCACTATATAAATAAAGGTGATTGATTTATTGATTGAAGGTGACATGGGCTGACCTTTGGAGGCTTGAGCCATATCGGATCTCCTTTTTGCTAAGGGTCATCTATGACACCCTTCCAGCCCCTGTGATTCTATACAGATGGGGGATGAGGGACGACCCAATATTTTGCTCTATGGGCAAAAAGGAACTCTGGCACACATCTTGTCAGGATGTTAGACAGCGCTTGCCCAGTCCAGATAAAGATGGCACCATGACAAAGTACTGACTGTGCTAGCTGACATCCTAGATCAAGACCAGGAAATGGCAACTTAAGAGCAGGCCGCCATATGTTATAACATTTATCAAGGAGGGGACAAAGAAACCAAGGCTTAATAAATCCAGGGTTAGCCTCATGAAATCTGTCCAAGAATGGGAGCTTAGGGTAGACTTTAAGATAAGGTTTCAGTTCCCAGATGTCGTCCATACTACCTTAAGACCTGATGTAGTCCTCTTCTCCGCAGAAGGAATGAAGTTCATCCTAGTGGAGCTTACAGTGCTTTGGGAAAAGGGGTGGGAGGAGGCATTTGAAAATAAGGCTGAACGCTATAAAGACCTGGTGCATGACTGCAGGGACAAAGGCTAGCAGGTATTGTTGTACCCAGTTGAGGTGGGATGCAGGGGCTTCCCAGCCCAGTCAGCCTGGAAGCTGATGACAGAGGTTGGACTGAGGAGGGCTGAGAGAAAGAAAGCAGTGCATGACTGGGGGAGGCAGCAGAGAAAGCCTCTTATTGAATTTGGAGCAGGAGGGAGGAGTTGAGCTGGCAGCCAGGAAGGAGTGAGTAGTGGCTGGCCACCACTGCTGACCCACCACCAGTAGACTGTTATGGTTAAGGAGAAGCATCCAAAGATGTTACCACTCAACAATTCACGTGACATCAGATTAACATGATTTTGCTTTGTCCTTTGTCTTGGATTTCTTCTTTCACAGAGATTGCAACAAATTCTAAGATTATATTCACTACAAAGGGGTTATACAGTGCAGCCTTACAATTTGGCAAAATAAAGCTGTCTTAGGAGGAAGCAAAGTTAAGTTGCCTTTTACTTTGGACCAAAACTCAAGAGAAAGCTCACTAAGTTGCAAAACTGTGTACAGACTGACAGAAAGACTTGCAGCACTAATTCTTTACCTAACATGGAATGACCAGATGGACTGGATATTGTTCAGCATCAAAGAGGGAAGTCTGACATGGCTCTTCTATCAGCGGGTGCACATAAAGGCCAAATAAAGAAAGGGCTGAATGGAATATCTTTTGAAATACTAAAGAGATTTGGATCTGGTGGAATGGCTTGCTCTATAAAAATCCTATCGCTTCCAGGCTGATAAACAGCATGGTGTCAACGTTGTTTAACATTTCCAGAGGCAGGGCTCCTCTGTATAACTGCCACTGGACCTTTTGTAGAGCACAAAATAGCCTTTGTGCTACTGATGTCTGACTTTATCTAAACTGTCTTGACACATTTAATCATGCTTTACTAAGTCTTATTGACACATTTAGGAAAAGATCAGGCTGCAAGATTAATAAGCATCATGGTACTTTGTCACCCATATAGAATTACTACTCTGAAAATGCACCAACTACTAATACATATGGACAGACAGATGGTGGATTGTAATGTCTTAATAAACAATCATATTTAAGAATTTAGATCTAAGTTGCTGTAACATACCTTTCATAACACAATTTTGAAAAGAACAACATTTATTTGAAATCTACATTTTCTGTCACAATGTAAAAGTCTTTACTGGCAATTTTGGCATATGGGAACTGAATTTATTTAATGGCTGCACTGTCCAATTTTTATTTTTCTGACTGTTATGTTTCTTGTAAATAAATGTCTCAGCCTCAACATTCAGTGACTGTTTGAAACTACTTTTTGTTAAACTTATTTAAGACTTTATAAAAAGAAAATAAAACAATAGCAAATCACTGTTTATTCAGATCTTAATGAACTAGGATGCACTTTTTTTGTAGGACTTTTTGGTAGCATGACATATGTATATGCTATTTGTGCATTCATAATTCACATTTACTTCACACAAAACAAAAAAGTCTGTTATTGGCTGAGCATTTTGTCTAGATTTGAGAAGCTAGTAGTCTCATAAAGACTGAATAATAGTTTCGTTTTCAGCTTGATAGCATTCATGTGCATACACCGTATAATACCGCATTAACCATGGATTATTACTGCCATAAACCTAAATGGTTATGATGGAGTCTGAATGAACCTAAAACAAATGCTCTTATTTACTCTTCAGCTCACTGCAGGTAATTATATTGCAGCAACGTTACATCCAGCCTCCATTTCCCCAAACCCTGAATTTGAATTCACAGTGCATTTCTCTTCTAGCGGTTTATATTTGTGTCAGACTCACCCCTATTGGCTGGAAGATAAGACCATCGACTTCATGGCTGACCTGCGAGGTGAAACTGCCCTCCAGGAGCTGTGAACAAAGCAAAAGACAATGAGAATATTTAATGTGTACTCAGCACAAAGAACAAGAAGCCTATAGGCAGAGGCACTCTATATTAGGGAACATATTCACTAAATAAGAGTTTTCCCTCAGTAATCTCATAATTTGCTGTTTATTAATAGTTAGTAAAGTAGAGATATCAAAGGGGTCTAAAATATATTTCATGCAGATTTAAACATAAATATGTGCTTTATAAGAACTAGTAAACAGCCAATATTCTTGTAATAAACAGGCTAATAAGCAACTAGTTAATAGTAAATATTGTTACTTAATCTGAAATGTTACCAAAAAAATGTAAATAAGGACTATATGCCCCACTAGGAATCGAGTAGATTAAAAGGGTCTGGTGCGTGGTTTCAGAGGTGGAGCAAGTAATTATAGACACAAAGACCAACACATAATTTAATCTTTGATATAATGTGCACTGGTGAATCAACAATAACACTAGAAACACACATAAGAAAGTAAACAGAGTCCGTTTTTATGCCACATTGACTTTGCGGAACATCCTTGAGAAATTGCAACCAATATCAAGTAAACACCGCATTATGATAGTGAAGTGTACAGAAATACATATCTCAAACAGAAAGTACAAAAAAAGCATGTGTTCTCATTATAGAGCAGTTGCTGTACATGAATTCCTTTCTAATAAATGTTTCAAGACCTTGAGCCTGTTTGTGTTTAAACAGATCTCTGTCCTCAGTGTTCGCAACAAGCTCTCGCACCCTGATATCCTGCCGAACCGAACACTTTCCAGTAGAAAAACTCTCCACTACTTTCATTACTGGTAATCTGTCCTCAGCTGGACATGGCACACGATCCACAGGGACTCTGTTATATTACACAGGGCTACAGCAGCAGAGTCTTAACAGAGATTTTCTTTCCGTGACTGTAATGAAGCACGACCCTCCACTCCACATTAGCTGCTTTATTTTCTCCTTTAATCTCTCAGAAACACGTCTGCAGTGCTATTGAAAGAGCCTCGGATGGTGTATTAAAATTCCAGTCAGTCGGCAGTCTGCAGCAAACCGCATCTGTCAAGCTCTTCATGAGAGCCTGTACCTGTTCAGAGAGGAGGCCAGTTTCCATATCCCAGCCCATTTAACGAGGACATTACGAATTAATGAGATCATTAACTCCCGTTAAACTCTTTGAGAGTGGCCATTGAGATGTGTGGAACTGAGGTTGTTTATGTCATCCAATCCTTTGAAATTCCCCTCAGAGATGAGTGTCTGTCTTTCTTTTGTTCTCTTTCATTTCGTTTTTTTTGATTGTTTGTTTGTTCACTCACTCCTTATTTTAGATCTTTTTTGTTGTGTTATCTCTTTCGTTCTTTGTTTGCGCTTGCCCATTCTCTTCCTCTCGTCTTGTTCTTTTCAGTTTTTTTCTTTCATTCACTCTTTAAATATTTTTTTTTCTGTCGTTTTCTTCCGTGCTGTCATTTTGTTTCAGTTTTTGTTTTCTTTGATTCCTTTTTTTCATTCATTCCTGAATCGAATCTATTGTTTTGTTCTCTTTCATTAGTTTCTTCTTGTTCATTACCTTTCTTTCATTTAATCTCATTCTTTCTCTCATTTCATCTCAAGTCTTCCTTTAAGTCATTGCCATCTTTTGTTATTACCTCTTGCTCTTTGTTTGTTTGTTTCTCTTTTCTACATTTTGATTTCTTTCAGAAGTTCTTTCTTTTTCATTAGTTTTATCAGGATTTTTCATTTTGTTCTCGTTCTGTTCCTTTATTTTCATTTTTTTTCCTTCTTGTTCATTGTCTTTTTTCATAAACCTGTTTTATTTTCTCTTTCGTTTTCCTTCCTTCCTTAAAAAACAAAAAACTCTACAGGTTACCGAAAGCCTGTAAAACTACTAAAGGATTTGGGCAGATAAAACAGATGTTGTTTTCAAAAGCATTGCTGATGTGAATACTTTAAAGGCCAGTAAATCAGAATATTTATACTATAATATAAAATATACGTCCTATTATGATTAACCTCATTGTTATTATTGTGATGTAATAAGATAACAAAAAAAAAAAAAAAGTTTGGTAACACTTTATAGCAAGTATACGATATAACAAAATGCAAAAAGATTTCATTATCTGAGCTAATTAAACAATCATATTTACAGAGACGTTTAATGAAGAACTCACTATTTGTACATAGTATTAACAATGTACAGATCACAATGTATGAATGTTTTGCCTGAAACCCGTCTTTCTTCATGAGCTGCACGCGCACACAAACATACCCTGCATCACAATTTGTATTCTAAGCCTCCGATCTCAAATCAGTGAAGCATGAAAACAATAAACCGGAGAAACCCAGGTGCTCGAGTCATGATGTGCTTCAGAGCTGGCAGACTGCTGTACGACAACCACGGTGCTTCATCAGTTTTTAATTGTCTTTAAATGTCACACAAGTTTAAAGGTTGAGGATAAAACTCTTTCATTTTTAATGCGGATAATGTCAGAAGGAAGGTAGGAAGAACTGTGTAGCGTCTGAATAATAACAACAACGTATGAAGGAGAGGGAAAGTGAATTGAGGAGTATCAGAATGGTAATGTTCACAGGATGATTGACAGGACAGTTTATGGTCCCATGATGCATATAATTACGCAATCCTCAATTAGTGACTGGAAATATGAGTTTTGTTGTGATAAATGGCATTTTAATGTGCTGCCTGGGCTTTAATTTTAAAAAAAGCACAAAGGCACGCATTTGTACTCGTCAGACGCATGAATGCATGACAAATACCACAAATCAGTTCACTAATGCACAAATACACCTGTAACTGAATGCACAAATAAACGCAGAGTCGTTTGCATTAATTCTCTGTTCAGATTCCATTCCCAAATTCACCTTTTCCCCTATTTCATCTCAAGCTTTCAAAAGGGTGTGCATTTTATACATTTATATCATATATTTACATCACCACAGACCACAGCTGATTATCATTCACAAGTTGCCCTTTATGAGATATCGGTGTCCTGCATATTACTGGCCAGTTCATGTTCGAGGGTCAGTCCTAATGCTGAAGGCTTTCTATCTGAAGGAATCGTGAGTGAGTGAATGATCCTCACTGTGGAGATGTCACTCTCCACCGATTACTGATGGGAATCTTTTTTCCCACTCCTCTATTTTCCTCTTCCTGTCTGCACATCAGATGGCTGGAGACCTCAACAATGACACCCTCTCAGTTCATTATGACTTCATCCTGAAAGACTTCATCCTCAGATCAGACCCGAACAAGACAAAACAGAGTCACACGCAAACACACCAGACTTATTCATGGCCAACAATGAACAGAGAATGAAATGTTGTTAGGAAACGACTACTGCAGACATGCGCTGAACCTCTTCATGCTTGAAATCTCTGTTAATTTCACCGAAAATGATCCCACTTATCCCTCACAGAGTCGGAGCAGAAGGGCACAGCTCATTGGCTGCTGTTCCTGAGACTGAACTGTAAGGGTCTTTGTGTGAGAGCAGGATTAAGGGCTTTTTGTAGGGTTCATACAATATCTGCGCAGAAATGACATTCTGATCACATGTTTTTAAGCTGAACTCCACAGAATAAGAATGTATCATAAAAAATAAGGTTTATTAAAGAAACAATGCAATATATATTTTTAAATGTAATTAAACTACTTCAAATCACCCAATTTTTGTCATTTGTCAAATAAGCTCCTGTAAAAAAGAACTTGTATACAGTTTGGATTAAAACAAGCACAAAAATATATTTGGTTTTATGTGAAGTGATGTGACATACATCAAGTATGGTGACCCATACTCAGAATTCGTGCTCTGCATTTAACCCATCCAAAGTGGACACACACACACACACACACACACACACACAGCCGTGGGCAGCTATCTATGCTCCTCCGTCGTGCTTTTGCCGGCCCAAGACTCGAACCCACAACCTTAGG
The DNA here is from genome assembly GCF_023724105.1 of Carassius gibelio. NCBI lineage: Eukaryota > Metazoa > Chordata > Actinopteri > Cypriniformes > Cyprinidae > Carassius > Carassius gibelio. Next base: position 3,090,126 of record NC_068390.1, read on the forward strand.
GTTAGGAGTCAAACTCTTTTATGGTATAATAAATATTATATGAAAAGTACATTTACTGTACACTAGTAATATATATTTCTGCCATAATGTTAAACTTTTATTTTGGCGGACTGTAGTGAGGACCTTTGTGTTTCTGTTCGTATATTACACCATGACAGTTCTTCTCAAATGAATGGTGACTCTGAGATCAGTTTGATGTGATCATGTCCTCATATAGTTAGAGAACACCACGAGCATCATATGTGCTTGAGTGTGTGTAGTAAAACAAACTGTGACACACACACACCTGGGCATCTACATGTAAATACAGAAAATGACTGAAAGATTTATTATTGATGTTGCAAATTGATTTTTTCAACAAATATCAAAAACAATTTTTCGCCCATTAGCCACGTGCCCTAGAGTAGAGGACTGATGTGTGTGTTAAATGAGCTGAGTCTTTTCTCCTGGGAAATAAGGCTGGAAATGTTCAATAGTTTTTGCAGCAACAGCTACGCCAATTAAAGCTGAAGTCAAGACCAGCCCCAGATCAATACTAGACTCCCTAAGACCATCAACAAAACTAGACTAGAAATTAGGTCATTAATTACTCACCCTCCAGTCATCCTAGGTGTATATGACTTTCAGGAGAACCCAGTCGGAGTTATATATAAAGTAGTGCTGTCAATCGATTAAAAAAAATTAACTAATTAATCGCACAATTTTTTAAAATTAATCGCGATTAATCGCGATTAATCGCAATTAAAAGACTGAAACTTTTTGGATATGTAAATGTAAAATGTAAATAATTAATGTAAACTCAAGACAAAGCAACTATTTAAATTAAAAATATGATTGTTTATTGGAATTTTTGTTTAACTTGTAACACAGATTTTCTCATGTAAACAACATACCTGCAATAAACCATCAATATCCTCCAAATTAACTGTTGGCTTGAAAGCCATATTTATTACAGAAATAAAAACACAGGCATGTAAGTACCATTTGAATTTCAAAACAATCAATGCCAATAAAAAACAAAAATGATTTCCATGTTGAATTCTAAGTGGACTGCAAAAAATTTCCAAAGTATAGTCATTGCCAGTGCTTTAAGTGGGCCGGTATGCACAGGTACTCAGTACCACCACTTCCAAATATAGCTCTTGAGCGTACCGCCACCTCTCCGTGCGCCCAGAACGTGCTTGTAGCGTACCGGTACGCTCATTTGGACATCTGTTTTAATAGAGGTTTTAATCTTTTACCTGCACTGCCGATTTTCAGAGCGCCCTTCACAATGCAAGCTTCCTAATTCATCCCACCCAGAGCAGAAACTACATTACCCATTCACCCTTAAATAATACAAGTGAATAGCGCATGTGTCGCTTTTCCCACTGTTAAGTGTCAACAACTCAACGTGGCCGGAGAATGTGTGTGAAACTCGTTGTGAGTTATACTAAAGCAAAATCTTGAGTATTTATTGTCTGATAAACATTAAAAACTGTCTGCGGAGGTTGAGTCGTCCTGCAGCCCCCGCTGGCTGTTCATTGGCTGCAGCATCTTTTTTCTAAGTTCTAAAAAAATACCGTAGACGGCAAGGCACAAATTTAGATATTAATTTATCTAATTAATCTATAGCCTATGCACAAAGACAATATGATCTTTTTGTCCCCTTTTTGTTTTAAAGCTTGATGAAGAGAGAGAGCGCAAGTTGCTGCAGCTGCGAGGAGGACAGTGATGCACGCGTATAGGAGTGATTGACAGTTCGCGGCACTGTGTACAAAAAATACTCCGCTACACAATTATTTCTTTATTTTCGTTTAAGCTTATTAACGTTAGCGTTACAGAAAGGTCTGATTTACGCACTGTTACAGTCATACAGTCATAATGTTTCTTGTGGCAGACTGAAGAGTAATCCGGCAGAGTTTTATACTGAAACTTTCCGTCTAAAAGTCCTTCCTTGGTCTTATCCATATTTCTTTGCACGTTGAACATACATAGGCCACAACTGGAAATAAAAAAAACTGCAACCGCGTTAATTGCGTTATTTTATTTTAACGCGTTAAATATTTCAAATTAATCGAATGCGTTAACGCGCTAATTTTGACAGCACTAATATAAAGTTGTCTTTGTTCCTTCAAGCAGTTTAATGGCACTCAGGGGGTGAACAAAGGCCTTCTGTGGCGAATCGATGCATTTTTGTAACAATAATCAGGTAATAATCACTTTAATCTAGCTTGCGTTCACTGTTGTACACTGAAGCAGTTCCAGTCACAAAAAAAAAAAGCATTGAGTCACTACAGGAAGCCTTTGTTCACTCCCTGGAGTCGTGTGAGACACTTTTTATTAAGGATGGGCACTTTCTGTTTAACTTCTTTTGGACTGATGCATGCAACACCCGCTGAGCGTTTTTATATAACTCTGACTGGATTCATCTGAAAAAAGAAAGTCACGTACACCTAGGATGAGTTTCATTTTTGTGTGAACTAACCCTTTAAGAACTAGACCAAGAGCTGACAGTCCAAGAGCAAGAAATGGGCACAATGTAGAATAAATTGTCAATTATACAGAATATATTTGCAGCTTGCAGAACGTCTGTGCGGTAAAAACCCCAGCCAGACTAATTATCATCTTCAGCATGTTGGAAATGTTTATCTGTTTGTCCCCGGGCTGAACACAAACATCAGACGAATCTTGCACCTAAACCATTTTACAAAGTGACTGTAGCAGAGGAGAATGGCCACAGAAGTTCACGGATAAATACCTTGCGTGCAGCGTGGATGTCGAAGAAAGGCTTGTTCCTGACGCTGAAGGGCTCCTTGGATTTATCAATTTGGCCCAGCTTCATTTTCTCAAACCGTGGGGAGATGATCTCCTTCTCGATACACAGCAGACGTCTGTTAAAGTCACACTGACCCACAGGCTGACCCTGCAAAACAATCCACACAGACACAAATCACACACAACTCAATTCTACATCACTACTTCCACACTTCAGAGAAATCGATGAAATAATTACTCCAGTCTGTCTTTTCCAGTGGAAGATAACAAGATTAGTACTTTAACTCTGTTCTGCAAATTGCTTGTCATTTTATATTAGCATGTAAGTCATTCAGACTTCATGACTGAATAACAATATTACTCATGTATATTAATATATTTGACTACTTCTCTTTTTTTGTGCCATAAATAGACACAATTTAAGTTTTACTGATGCTTTAACACTGTTTCTAGTTTCTGTTCTACAGTACATCTTTAAAATGTCTACATGTAAATGACCTCTATTATAACTGGCTAAACTCTCTCTGTGTGTGTGTGTGTGTGTGTGTGTGTGTGTGTTTTATCTATCATGTTGCTTCATACTGGGTAAGTCCTCATGTGTAAATGTGGTTGCGATGACGAATTTCAGAATGAGATTATTATTATTTTTTGTTCTAAACAGGCATGAGGTCTTAATCAGCCACGAGTAATGCAAGTAACAAGTGACGATTGCTCTTAAGACAAAACATTTGAAATTCTTGGGTCCAGATTTACTAAACAGGGGCAAATTATCATGTGGGGGAAATCCCATAAAAGCAGCGAAGGGAGTGGAAAGCTGATCTACTGACAATGTGCAAATGAAAGAAACCAGACACAGCATCTCACTTCCATAATGACCATCACAATCTAACTACACTTTATTTTAAGTTTGTTACACGTTGTTACACGTTACATGAACTTACTATAATAATGCAAGTAGCCCTAAGCCAAGCCAAAATCCTAACCCTAACCACATAGTAAAGTACATGTAATATTACTCATCAGAATTAATTGATACATTTTTTGGACTGTTTCAAAAAATAAGCATCCCAACACAATAATAGTTATATATATATATTCATCAACTCAATATCATTAAGATCTGGTTTCATCAATGTCAAATAGGAATCTCATATTAAATGCTGTAATTGTCAGAGCACACAGATGAACCAGATCTTCACTAAAGCCGCTTCTCCACCTTTGGGTCGAACGGTTCCAGTTATCTTTCCACTTGAGCTTGGTTGTGTCACCAAGACAACGAAAATATGACACGTCTATATTATTTTCATATTTTCTAAATGATTGGCTTGAGACTGTGTAATTTTGCAAAGCATTTTCGTTGTGAGGAGGAGCAGACAAAGACAGTGATGTTGCTTCTAAGACACTTTAAGTAAAAAACTGGAGTTTATGCCATGAATTCACCGATTTCAATTGAGATACAAGGCAAGGTGACGTTCCATCAGGCGACTCATCTGCTGACAATTACACAATTTAGGATTACCACTTGATTTAAACTGGCCTGACTTTTCCCCAATTTCTGTTCCATTAAAACGCACGAGCAGCCGTCTCTGTTGTGTGGGTCTCTGGGTGGACTGGGGAGTTTAAATGTTAGAGTATGTCTACATTGCACAAAAAAAAACCCACATATTCGAAAAGATGTGTTTGATTCCTCTTGATTTGTTCCCATTCGGTGTGCTAAGGGAACGTGTTGAAGGAACAGACGCGGTGTGCATCATGCATCTCTGGATATAATCCACCTCACTCTCTCTCCATCACGAGCACAGCCGCGTCTCCATGGTAACACCGCCACATACCGCTCTCTGGTCTGGGATGTATGGCAGCGCTCCGATGGGACCGCCGATCCACCTCACTGCGACCGAATCAAAGCTTTACCTCCTCACTTAATGCCTTAAAGTCAGAGACTCGCTAAACATCTCCAGTGGAATCCACCAGCTCTCCACAGCCCTTACCGCTCTGAACAGGACCGTTCCTGAAACCATTTGTCCTCGTGTATCTCTTTAGGAAGCTCCTCTTGGGGGACTTTGACTCATCTGACTGTATTTGATGCTACACAGTCTGTATTTCTACATATAAACAAATGTGATGTGTTCATGTGAATGTATGCGCATGTGAGGATTTCTGTTGAAATGACTCGATTTCTCCCTGTGACAAATTACAAACTTTTTATATATATATTAATTTTTAGAAACTTCAAAGATATTTAAGAAGTCATGGTCCATGGATTAAAGAACAAGGGCTAAAACATGTATGTACAGTAACGTCCAAAAATATAAGTGTATAAAGAGTTTCAGAGGTGAGTTATTGGGCAGAGATGAGAGTCAGAAAGAGATACATTTAAACAGAAGACATCTTCCAAAACCAACCTCTATAAATTTGACATCTTATTTGCAATTTTCCAATTTCCTACGTTCCTATCTCAAGAGCCGACACACGGCAGCCGACTCTCTGCGGACAACTTCCAGACGCAAATTGAGGAATAAACCACTCATCATATTTAAGAGACTCTCCAGACTTACACACTTCATATCAAAAAGTAATAAAAACTTCTTTAAATCCAGGGCCGGACAGAATAATGGAAACATTATGTGAAAAAAGGAATTTAACATAATGAGATTCAAAGGTGAATCGTTTTAGATAAGCAGAAAGGGTCAGCATTAAAGACTGCACTTCCACTCCCATCTGCTCTGTTTCCAAGGACAATGTAACTGATTTTTTTACTACATACAAACAAATGAAATTTTTAATAATTACTTAATATGTGGTATATGCAAAAAAAAAAAAAAAAGGATTAGATTTGATACGAATGAGGAACGTGACTGGAACAGCTCTGCAGAATGACTGATAGAAACAGGGGCTTGTCATTTGCATGCTGTAAGGGATTAAAGCAATTCTGTTTTACATCAGTTTGTGCTGACTGGGTTATTTTCCATGATTTGAAAACTACACGGTTAGAATATTATCCAGAGCCCTGGTCCAGCTTTGCCATCACAGGAATAAATTACATTCTGAAATATGTTCAAATAGAAAACAGCTATTTTATATTACCGGTACAACAATGTTCTACAATAGTGTAAAGGAAAGAGTGGTGCTTGTGCATGACATGACGAAAGCATTGCTGTGCGATTACTAAGGTTCAGGTCTCTGGATATGGCCAAGCTCTTCAGTGTCTGAAATCTAGGGTGTTTCGTCCATGTTACAAAATTTCAACTTGCTTGAAAGAATAACAGAACTAATCTCTCTACAAATGCACGATTGAAAGTGTGATTAAGATCCGCTGAGACAGTTCTACAGGGGTGACTGAGGCAATACATAAAGCAGCATAATGCAGAGCTAAAACAGCACTGGGAAGCTAAAGGTAGAACATTTCTTTAAAAGAATAAAATAACAGATTTACCATTAAAAAGTTTGGGGTCCTTAGGATTTCTTTTAATGTGTTTGCATGATGTCTCATCTGCTCACCAAGGCTGCATTTATTTGATCAAAAATACAGTAAAAACAGTAATATTTTACAATATTATTACAATTGAAAATAGCTGTTTTCTGTGTGAAGCTGGTTTCTTTGTTCTAATGTAATTTATTCCTGTGATCAAAGCTGACATGTGTCACATGATCTTCAGAAATCATTCTAATATGCTGTTTTGCTGCTCAGGAAATATTTCTGATTATTATTAGTGTTGAAAACAGTTGTGCTGTGGAAACCATGATAAATTAAGGATTCTTTGGTGGATAGAAAGTTTAAAAAAGACTGAATATTTGCAACATTATAAAATTATTTACTGTCCCATTTGATCAATTTAATGTGGCCGCCGACAGACCAGGATCTTGTCTTCATGACAACAATATCTATACTTCATGTTGAGCATAAATATAAAGCCTACTAAGGACACCGTCAACAGTATTGACGGCAAAATAGACTATGTTTGACAGGTGCGATATGCCAGTGTGTCACCGGCCTAAGGTTTTCAAAAGGCATCATGCGAGTGTGAACATCACTACAACTAGGGAAAAAATGATTGTAATTCAAACGCAGCTCCCGTCGGCATTTAAACAGACCTTTACTCTTAATTCGGATCGGGCCAACGCAATAACGAAATCTGAGCAGGTCTAAAAACTGAGACTGTTGATGCTGCACTTTACACTTTGGAAAAGTTATATATATATATTTTTTTTTTAATATGAGCAGGCCTACAAGCTGGGATAGGTAATTCTGCACTGTAATCATAGTTATTTACAGTATTTATATTTTCCATTATATTTTAATATATGATAGCCTATTGGTTTGAGACTTGAGAGTATTTTATTTAGTGGAGAACTTTGCAGCAGTATTTTATTTTATAAATAAAAATATTTATCTTATAAATATTTATCTTATTCTTTTTTTATTTTATTATAAATTATATTTTATTATTTATTTTATTAAAAAGTATTTTAAAAAAGTGTAAACAAATTGTTTAAAAAAGTTTATAGTAATAAACAACCTGCAGTTTAATGTTTGCATTTCTTTCCCTTACTGTACCGAAAATGAACCGAACCGTGACTTTAAAACCGAGGTACGTACCGAACCGTGATTTTTGCGCATCGTTACACCCCTAATATATATATATATTCTTGATGCATAAAAGTACATTTAAATGAGCAATAAAGTTAAATAATTAATCAACTGAAAAAGCAGTACAAGCATGTTTCAGATGTCACATTATCTGTTGATAGCTCTGCAGAACCCAGCAAACACATCTGCCATGAACAACTACAGTTCTGACACTGCAGAGAGCATCTAATAACAAAGCACTTCACTGCAAACCATATACTGACATCTGAGTGACTGTCCACACATGATCTCCCTGACCTTCTTCAATGCATCCTATCTGAGGTATAGCAGAACCGAAAGACTCATAGAAACATCAAAATGTCTGACAAGTGAGTCCGCTGCATCCTCCACAACCTAGTTCTCAGACACAGCCAGCAAGAAGAGGAACTGTGTTGTGCAACTTACACTTAGCACCAATTTCTTGGGCGTGTTTGCACTGTTGCTTCATTTGCATATTTCATTCAATGAACCAGGAGCTAAAACAACTCCAACAGTGTGTGAAAATAATGCTAACAGCAGGATCAATCTATCCTGTTGAGTTATATGAAAAATAAAAAACAGGAAAACCAACTTTCATTTCTTCTACATCCCAGAGGCCACAAATCATCACTACATGAGGAGAATGTAAAAACCAGTAGGAAACCTTGAGCCTACATCACAAAGACAGCACAAAGAGCTAGAGTATTTTAAAATAAGTGCTTTTCATCCGGTACTGCTGGGAGCCTCCAAAGCCTCATGTTGCATGGCCCAAGACTGCCAAATGAAGCAGAACACAAGTGCCCCCATCATACAAATGGACCGCTTGGGGCCCACGGGAGCCTTGGAGCATTTTGCGTGTGCTGACTTCTTATGCATTGAGCACACTTGCCAGTACTATTTTCAGACATCTGTGCCTCCCAAATCAGTTTTTCCTCAATTTCTCCTTCTAAAGCCCATGACTTAACAGAGCAGAAAGAGGGGTGTTCAGTGTCATGTAGTGTGTTTAAAGGCAAAGACCTTGTGTTTGAACAACAGAATGGAAAGCATCCCTGAGCTTTACAAGATTAGATGCCAGATGACAAATAATGGCCAAAGCTGATGCTATGTGTCCGCATCACTAGCTGTCTGATAAGATGCACATGGAGAAAAATATAAATTAAAGGAGGTAGAAGTGTTGAAAGACTCTAGCAAAATATCAAGGGGTGTTGAGGTGGTCAGTAGCCAGTACAGTAGATCTAAATAAGCACAGTATGCTATGCATTAGCTTGTTTAGTATGTCATTAAAATAATCCGTTTTTATAACATTAACAAGTATACACTATACTTCAGTGTGTTATTGCAGTTTTATTAATGTGAGCTTAATTCATCCCTAAATTTCAAAAAGCAAACTGTGGTTGGTTGCGTTATATGTCACTGAGATAATTTATTCCTACGTAGACAGTTCTCAACGGAATAACCTACAAAATAGATTTTATGCTGTAAATCAAGTGTTTGCCTTAAGCATATTGCTGTAGTTGAGACTAGTTCATCAGACTGAGTCAGAGACTGTCCGAGACAGACACGTCAATACTGAGACCAGAAGTTTGAGTCCGAGTCTAGAAAAAGAACAGAAGACCTGCTTAGAATAGTCTTAAAAACTTCTAATCATTATTTTTATTCTTCAAATGGTCGGTTACGAAAGGTAGTTTGGTGTAATTTGGTTGGTCAAACTGGCCCTGAAGACAGAGTCTTAACAACAAAGTGACTGTGTTTATGGAACTGGCCCCCGAAGAGTCAAGACTGAGTCCAGAAGAAGGTTGAGTCTTAATCAAGACCAAGCCCAGAAGAGGGTCTAGTCCAAGTCATAACACAGACCAGAAGAGAGTATATGCCAAGTCAAGATAAAGAGCAGAAAAGGGTATAGTCCAAGTCAAGATAGAGACCAGAAGAGAGTATAGCCCAAGTCAAGATAGAGACCAGAAGAGAGTATAGCCCAAGTCAAGATAGAGACCAGAAGAGAGTCTAGTCCATGTCAAGACAGAGAGCAGAAGAGAGTATAGTCTAAGTCAAGACAGAGACCAGAAGAGAGTCTAATCCAAGTCAAGACAGAGAGCAGAATAGAGTCTAGTCCAAGTCAAGACAGAGAGCAGAAGAGGTTCTAGTCCAAGTCAAGACAGAGAGCAGAAGAGAGTCTAGTCCATGTCAAGACAGAGACCAGAATAGAGTCTAGTCCATGTCAAGACAGAGACCAGAATAGTCTAGTCCATGTCAAGACAGAGACCAGAAGAGAGTCTAGTCCATGTCAAGACAGAGACCAGAAGAGAGTCTAGTCCATGTCAAGACAGAGAGCAGAAGAGAGTATAGTCTAAGTCAAGACAGAGAGCAGAATAGAGTCTAATCCAAGTCAAGACAGAGAGCAGAATAGAGTCTAGTCCAAGTCAAGACAGAGAGCAGAATAGAGTCTAGTCCAAGTCAAGACAGAGAGCAGGAGAGGGTCTAGTCCAAGTCAAGACAGAGAGCAGAATAGAGTCTAGTCCAAGTCAAGACAGAGAGCAGAATAGAGTCTAGTCCAAGTCAAGACAGAGAGCAGAATAGAGTCTAGTCCAAGTCAAGACAGAGAGCAGAATAGAGTCTAGTCCAAGTCAAGACAGAGAGCAGAATAGAGTCTAGTCCAAGTCAAGACAGAGAGCATAATAGAGTCTAGTCCAAGTCAAGACAGAGAGCAGAATAGAGTCTAGTCCAAGTCAAGACAGAGAGCAGAATAGAGTCTAGTCCAAGTCAAGACAGAGAGCAGAATAGAGTCTAGTCTAAGTCAAGACAGAGAGCAGAATAGAGTCTAATCCAAGTCAAGACAGAGAGCAGAATAGAGTCTAGTCCAAGTCAAGACAGAGAGCAGAATAGAGTCTAGTCCAAGTCAAGACAGAGAGCAGAATAGAGTCTAGTCCAAGTCAAGACAGAGAGCAGAATAGAGTCTAGTCCAAGTCAAGACAGAGAGCAGGAGAGGGTCTAGTCCATGTCAAGGCAGAGAGCAGGAGAGAGTCTAGTCCATGTCAAGACAGAGACCAGAATAGTCTAGTCCATGTCAAGACAGAGACCAGAATAGAGTCTAGTCCATGTCAAGACAGAGACCAGAATAGAGTCTAGTCCATGTCAAGGCAGAGAGCAGGAGGGGGTCTAGTCCAAGTCAAGACAGAGAGCAGAAGAGGTTCTAGTCCAAGTCAAGACAGAGACCAGAATAGAGTCTAGTCCATGTCAAGACAGAGACCAGAATAGAGTCTAGTCCAAGTGAAGATAGAGACCAGAAGAGGTTCTAGTCCAAGTGAAGATAGAGACCAGAAGAGAGTCCAGTCCAAGTCAAGATAGACACCAGAAGAGGGTCTAGTCCAAGTGAAGATAGAGACCAGTCTTAGCCCAATAGCCCAATATCAGCAATTAAAGAAGCAAAAAGCTTATTCTAGACTGTATTAAACACAGTCTTGAATGTGTAATGCATGTGCTCTCAAGGGTAATACCAAGGTTTAACAAATAAATACAATTAACCATAATGACACCACTAGTGTGTATCAAGCCCCTTTCACATAGCACGTTGGACCCAGAAAATTGACGGAACATTGCAGGGATTGATTCCGGGATCGATCCCAGGTTGGGGACCTAGTAAAATTGCCAGGTTAAGTCCCGGAATGAGCTCCATGTGAACAAAAGCCAGAACTAATGTTGTAAAGAGTGTGTCTTAGTGATGATGTTATCGTGCAACTCTTTTATTAGGTGTTCAGAAGGTAGATCAGCATTCACGACAAAATCAATATGTGCAAACTCTAATGAAGCAGAGGTCAGTTAGTTCCTCACTTTCCATGCTGAAGCTGAGATCATTCGTCAGCTTAAGTAATAGTTAATGTGCTTAGTGTTTTCGACTCTTGCATTACACGTAACATCCTGATGTCACGTGTCTTTTCGGGAGCTTTATGGGTTGTGTATGAACGCACACATATTCCGGGTAATCACTGGCAGTGTGAAAGGGGCAAAATCTAGTGACCCGGGAACAATTGCCAGGACATGTTACTCGTGTAATTTTCAGAATCGTAGTGTGAAAGGGGCTTTAGTGCTTTAGTCCACAATCAGCAGAGCTTAATTCATCTGGAATTTTACCATTTCCAACAGTGACCCAGTGCAACTGTAATTGCTTGTACCGAGCAAGAAAATCCATCAAATTCATTAGCAAGTACACAAATTGTTACTTGCGCTAACATGAATAAATGACTTACAAAAGCTCCACAATGTAGCCAGCTATCCATGTAAACAGCTTTTGTTTATCCATGTAAACTGTGTTTTTTCTATTCCAATGTATTCTATTTACTCTACTTCTCAAGTTTAGAATCACAATGAAGTTGTCTTTGTAAGAAACCAACTCTTCAAGGCTGCATTGAACTGATTAAAATCAGCGACTGATTATAAATGGCTATTTCAAATAAATTCTGTTCTTCAATAAACATCCTCATGCTGCAGACTATTGTAGCAGCTGCTATACATGATGCTTGGTAACCAGACCATGGAAGTCAATGAGGATCTGCAACTGTTTCATACCAACATTTCTTCAAAATATCTTCTTTTATCTTTAAGAGAAGAACGAAACCCATATAGATTTAGAACTACTTAAAGGCAGGCAAATGATGACATGCAATATTTTGGTTCAACCATCCCTTTAAGGCTGTAGAAGTGTTATTTTTTAAATCCAGGAGTCATGAGGGCCACAGGTATGGGGGTGGCTTAAAAACACTACATTTTTATAGTCTTCCATACATTTCCACAGATCGGTTCGGTTTGTCCCATTCAGGAGGATTTTCGGGCCGTTAGAAATCAAGATCTTGACAGCCATTGACAAAATGACAGAGCCATCAGCCAATCCCAGCAGAGTGTAGGCATTGCTTCCTCCCAGGAAACAGCCATCACATTCACGCCAGTTACAGGACCTCAACGAGAATGCAGTGAGCTCATGGGAGGAAAATGAGATGCTGCCTCCCACTGAAACTTCTGCTGAAAAATGACTGCCCTACACATTATGTGATCTCTTATTTTTATATTTGTCAATTATTTTCTCATTTGAATTTTCCCGAGGCACCACTGCTTCCTCGGAGAAACACCCCTACTCAGAAGGCAGCATAATTATGTTGCTTAAGTTTCAGAACAGGCTTTGTGTCACATGATCGGGAAGCATTAAAATGCTGTCTAGGGAAGCAGCTCACTAAGTTTCAGAAAAGTGTCATAGAGACATTTAAAAGATGTCAAATCTGCATATGAGTGCCAGTTCTATCAATGTGACACATTAGATTAGATTAGATTAGAATCAACTTTGTTGTCATTACAAGACTATCACGAAGATGAGCGAGAACAAATGCTGCAATATCCCTAAAGAAAAAAAAAAAGCGAGATACAACTATAATTTTGGCAACACTGATTCACGAGAAAGCAGTGGTCAGGTATTGCCTGCCAAGCCCAACAGGACAGACCTTCAACAGGCCAGAAAACAGCAGGGGGCTTCATGGGACCTCCAGGAAGTCTTGGCCAAGGAAACAGTAAAGTGACAATCCTTTTTTTCATACCATATGCCACACAGGTCCAAGAGCACATGCTTATTTCTTCACATTTAAGGAACTGTTCTTTTTAAAAGCTCTGTTTTCCAACAAAATCTGTACATTTACAAGAACACTTACTGTAAGTGCTGTCTGATGTTGACAATCCCACCACCATAATACTACAGAGTTCAGAATGGCCAAAAAACATAGCTATTTACTCGCTATGATGATGTCTTTGCAGTTTCTGGTTTTAGTCAGCGTTTCCGGTGTTTTGACAAACATTTCCTGTACATTTAATCAGTCTCATCTTATTCATTCATTCACTCAGACTAAAACAGAATATAGTTTTTTTTGTTGTATTTAATAAAGCAATATGCCCCAAGAAGCTCTGGTTTCCAGTGAAAATTATGTCAAAATTGAACACACCAAAATGTGAAATGTATAAACATTTAAAGAGAACTCTTTAGTGACATTATAAATGTCACTTTTGTTCTAGTTAAACACATTCAGAATGAGGACAGGCCACATTACTAACACTGAGAGCAGCTATACGCAACAAACTCAACAATCTCCCACATGCTGCTTGTCAATGAGAACTCCAGCTGTGCTCCACAAAACATATCTGCATTAGTCTCTAATATACTCATTTTAAACACAAATATAATAAATTCAGCTGGTGATATGTACATAGTACTTATGCAAGCACAATAACTTAACTGAATATTAGTCTTCTGACACATCATTGGACAGGCTCAATTAAATAGCTTTATTTACCCACTGCTTGCCTGTGGCATCAATCATAAAAAAATGACAGATTCAGAGTGTTCCTTTCAATATGGTAACCAAGAAAACAAAGCTTTCGAAAGGACAAAATATGCACCTGACTTATGCGTTATATCCCACATATTCTGAAGAAAAATAATTACAATTTATCTGATTTTAAGATTATACAGTAGAAGATTATTATTGAATTCAAGCCTGCTGTGTCTAAAGGTGAATTTGTTTAATGTAACATTCGTGATTTAAATCTGAGAGCTGCATTTGTTCTTTCCAAAGCTGACAGTATCTGACACTAAGCCTTTCTTTTCATGACTCACAAATGATAGTCATAGAGGTTTGGAAAGATATGGTGGATAATAAATGATGGCATGATTTTAAATATGGGTTGAAACACCTCGTGATAATTCAGCAAGTGCTAATGCCAAAAGCAATTCTTAATTAAATAAAGAAAAAACAGGAGTGTGTTTTTGTTATTGTTACTGAAAGGCACTTACGTTAAATTTAATGATGTCGTAGATGAGATACCTTGGGACGGGATGGCCGTTCACTTTGTCAACAATCATCTCCTGCAACAAAAAAAAAGACGATGACGATAAGAAATGCAGATTTACTGCCCATAATTCAGGCCTATTAATATCAACATGATGTAACAAAGTAATAAAAATTTACATTTAAATTTAGCGTTAAAGCTCAAGCACAGTTACAAATGAAAGAATAGTAATGTTAAGTTAATACATGGGGTCCAAATGACTGAGACCAAACATGTCTTCTTTAAAAAACACAAAAACACATCTTACAGACTCAGCGCTAAGGATTTTTCGACTGGCCTGGTCGGAACAGTGGTTCAGATTTTAAATTTTCCCGCCAACATTTTCACTAGCCCTGCCAGTGGGCAAAAAAATCCATATAGTATTCTAAAAAATAAGCTTGTATGACACCAATATTTTAGATGGCAGTTAAATTTTATAATTCTTGATTCCAATTTCGATACCACAGCAAAAGAGACAATGTATTTTTAGAACACTTTAAGAGTCCTAACATACACCCGGCTCAATGTGGCGCTAGGCATGATGCAAGTGCTTTTTCTAGTTTCAGCCTGACGCAGTTATAATTTCACCTCCTGCGCCACCTTGTTTAAATAACAAATGCATTTGTGCCGTTACTGGTCTGAAATAGAGGAGTGTTCAGGCACATTGCTGGCGTGCTGCTATTTGGAGGCAACTGAGGCAACTGACACCTGGTCTTAAGTCTGACACAATATATATTTTTTGTTAATTAAAGAGCGCATTAGTAATATGCTCTACTAGGCGGCTGAACAACGCATGGACACTCTTATTTTACACAGCAGCGCACAAACATTTTTACAAATGAAAAAATAAAGGATTCAAATGTTAAAGATTATTTCTGTGTGCTTAAATATAAAAACGCCTACATATCATAATAGATAGTAATTGCATGTATCAGAATTACGCGCATGAGCGGATCCATTTCCTTGCTAGAGAAGAGTTCAGTTTTTCTGCCGTGTAAATAGTGAATCTGCCATGGCATGAGTGCAACTGGCTTTTAAGGTGAAGGGCAAATGAGACTCTGGTTGGTTTATGGCATGTTATGCCCAAAACACCCATTACTCATTAAGAGAATAGGGACGAACCTTTTAGAGCATGCACTGAACGCATCAACCATTTATCCCATCCTTAAACTAGCAAAAGTGGATTTGGACATGCAGTAAGTGCAATTGTGCCATGCGCTTTAGACCATGCACTTAGACTGTTAAAATAGGGCCCTAAGAGACAATTCATGGATGCAATATGATACACAGATTGCTTTCTCGACTGTTTACGATCATTGAAGACATACTCACCAAGACTGGCATTTTGACATAATTCTGTGTGCATTTTTTCATTCAAGGTAAAGAAGGTGCGAAACAGAACTTAATTCCATGTTTGCTCATTGTCTGAGAGCAAGATCCTCTTTAACATTTAAAGAAAGATACATTAGCTCACAACATTGACGTATTTTTGACCGTCTCATGTATACCAAATCTGTGAGCCTCCACTAAGTGTAGGAATAGGAATCCTCTCTGCCTAACCTGATTAACAGGCTTTCAAACCATGCAATAACTCACCCCGTCCAGAAGAGTGTTGGAAAGATGGGTGCGAAGATCCTTCCGGAAAGGAAATTCCAGGTTGGCTATGTGAAAGACCGAATTGTCTCGGTCAATCATATGGACTTCGTCTTTTGCATCTATCAACATCATGTACCTGTAAAAACACAAGAGACAGAGTGATGAGA
Source organism: Carassius gibelio (assembly GCF_023724105.1). Lineage (NCBI taxonomy): Eukaryota > Metazoa > Chordata > Actinopteri > Cypriniformes > Cyprinidae > Carassius > Carassius gibelio. The sequence continues at coordinate 3,106,110 of NC_068390.1, forward strand.
TCGAGTTTCATTTACCCCTACCCCAAACAACTCTATGATATATCACTTTTTATATTGAAAACAGTCCTATATCTATAGCGATATATCTATATATAGAATGCTGCATCAAACAAATTCATAAAAGCAGGGAAATGATGTAGACAATAAATCAACTCCACGGTGGATTTCAAGTGAACAAAGGTTTAAACATTCCAATACATTCCTATTGCAAGGGTTCCAACATAATCAATGACGTATATCAATGCGACAGAGGGAAGGGCATAAAAAAAATGAAGAACGCAGCAAAAGTTTCACTGTGACAGACCAATATATTGATAAATATATAAATATAAAATTATAAATAATTACATTTATAAATAATAAATGGCGGTAAAACTGTTGAGATATGTTTCAAAGAGAATTATGTGAAACTGAAACTTTGGATTGATGATTACGCAAAAGGGTTGGTCCAAAGAACACCAAATACATTGGGGACCCTTTAAAAACCCTAACAATGACCAACAAATGCAAAAATAGGACCCACTTTATATTAAGTGGCTTTAACTACTATGTAGTTAAATATAAATTATTAAAAATTAAAAAAATATTGTGTACACACGTTTTTAAATTGTACTTATATTTGAAAAATATCTGCACATAATTACATCTGTAATTAATTTCTGTAATTACATGTATAATTACATGTCGACCCATCCCTTACACCTTAACACACCCTTAAACTTACCCATACCACCAAAACTGTCCCTGACCTTACCCCTATCCCACCTCAATAGCAGCAAAAAAATAATAAGTTGCAATACAATATGAACACAATAAGTACAATGCATTTATTTTTTGATGTAAGTACATAGTAGTTAAGGCCACTTAATATAAAGTGGGACCCAAAAAAATTTACTAATAAGATACACAATGTTCCAGGTAAATTATGAAAGGTCCAAAAGCGGTGACTGGAACATTTTGCGGCTACAAAAAAAAGAAAGAACAAGAGGGAAAGAAGTCTAGCCAGATTCAGCAGCTCTTGGCTGTTTATGAGCAGAAATTAGCAGCTGAAAAGAAAAGCACTGATTGAGAATATACATCCCGGCGTGCATCCACACTGCGGGAACTGATGAGCCGCAAAGCCTCATTTCATGTGGTTCACCTCCATCAGAAAAATTAAGAAATACTTTTCATAATGAGAATAATTAAAGAAAAAAATAATAGGTGAGGTTTAGTATAGTGAAGTTTCTCTTCTGTCATGTTTCCAGCATAGATAATGAATTGAAGAAGATTTCGCATCCTCTAAGACAGGATGCGAAAAGGACACAATTAAAGAGTAAAATGAGGCTCAGAGAAAGCACGGGGCTGAAAAGAGAAGGGAATATAAGCTGTATCAGGATGTACAATAACTTGAACTCCATCCAGAGCAAACTAAATGCATGACTGATGACAGGGTGTGAACATCAGCAGTTGACAAACTACACTCAAACTAAATACTTAAGACTAAAGATTTATTTGAACTGGATATCAAATTTCAACTAATTTGGTTTACACAACTTAATGTGATGCATATTTGCCAGTCATACATCAACAAAAAGGTAAGAAATAAGTCCTAGATTTAGATGTCTGCATTAATAAAAATAAATATAGCATAGTTTATTATAATCTATTTGCATTTAAACAAAATGCATTTATTAAAATGTATTTAAATTATTTAAGCATCAGGGTAATTTAGATTCATTCAGTTAAAATTAACAAAATGTGGCTAGCTGTGGAACAAGCTAGTTAAAATGCATGAGATTTAAACAAACTGCATTTATTGATGATAAATATATTAAACCATTTATTGTGCATTTACAAGACATTCAGTTTAGTAGTATTATAACAGAAATCTAACTGTTTCATGTATGCATGAGTGGCAAATTATACTGATCATACTCAGCTCTATATTTCTCCGTGGCCCAACAATAATTAACAAAACTAAAGGAATTCATACTTGATATAAAGTAAGACTAGTAATTTCTTACTGCTAAATTCAGAAAAACAGAGGTTTAAATTATTGAGACAAAAACCTCTGCATGTAATAACCTAAAAAATTATCTACAACTTGATGGGTGCACTGTTAATTCTTCATCATCATTTAGGAACCTAGGTGTGCTATATGATAGCAATCTGTCCTTTGAAAACCATGTTTTTAGCATTTGTCAAACCACATTTTTCCATCCTAATATATATATATATATATATATATATATATATATATATATATATATATATATATATATATATATATATATATATATATATATATATATATATATATATATAAATTATGGCCTATGCTTTCAATGTCAAATGCAGAAATGTTAATTCATCAGTTCATGACCTCAAAGTTGGATTATTGTTATGTTTTGTTTAGGGCTGTCAAAAATAGCGCGTTAACGGCGTTAATTAGTTGTTTGTCGTTAATTACGTCAAATTTTTTAACGCATTTCACGCATGCGCAGTGTGACAAATTATTCAGGTTAGGAAAGTCTCGTCGATCTCTGAATTCTCAAGATAGTAAAAAACAGCGGCGAGCGCCGCGACGAAAACACAGAAGAAGCTTAAGGTTTTACCCCATTTACTCTCAAATACATTCATGCCAAGCTCGATAAACAGAGACGACTTTGGTAGTTGATACGCTGGAGCTTCTTCTTCCTGTTATAGCAGTGATCCTCAAATCTGGCTCACGAGTTTCATGCAGAGTTTAGCGCAGACTCCAATTAAACACACATGCCTGTGATTTACTAATGATCCTAAAGACACTGATTAGCAAACTCATGCGTGTTTGATTAGGGTTAGAGCTAAACTTCGCAGGAAAGTGGATCTCGCGAGCCAGATTTGAGGATCACTGTGTTATAGCGTCCTGTGTTTCACACTGCGCAAGCGCAGAACGCCTACATGCAATGCAGCGAAAATTACAGCTGTTTGGGAAAGCATATGCATTTTTACTTGGTTTTACTGGCACTTGAAGGCTTCAGAACGTGAAAATATCGATCCTAAAGTATTGTGGCAGAGCAAATGAACACCTCCCAAAAACAAGAGTGCCCAGAGTGCTGCTTATGTGATTGTGGCACATGTTTTTGTTTCTGAGTTCATTCTTTAGAGTTTCTCTATCCATAATTTCATAGATATGTGGCTATATTTAACCACTGGTTCACCTAAAACTCTTACCCTATCTGTAGTTAAATGGCATGATTGATATAGTGCTCAGGTAAATTTGATCTAAGTAAATGTTAAACTTTTGAAATTCAGAAAAAAAGAACCACATGATGAAACAATACATGAAAATTATGTATCTGTGTCCTGTTATTTATCTTTTGGTATGCATTTCAGAAAAAAAATGGTTAGGATTCAGGTGTAGTTGCAAATAGTGATTAATCGTGATTAATCCACTGAAAATTCTGATTAATTTGATTAAAAATTTTAATAATTTGACAGCCCTAGTTTTGTTGTGTGGTTGTTCTACATGCTTAATAACAAAGTCCAGTTGGTCCAAAATGCAGCAGCAAGAGTTCTCACTAGAACCAGGATTTATGACCATATCAGCCCGGTTCTGTCAACACAACACTGGCTCCCTATTAAAACAGTGTATAGATTTTAAAAGCCTACTAATTAGTACTTATAAAGCTCTGAATGGTTTAGCACACCTCAGTACATGAGCAAACTCTTATTGTATTATAGTCCTCCACGTCCGCTGCACTCTCAAAACTCTGGCTATTTGATAATACCTAGAATATCAAAATCAACCGAGGGAGGCAGACCCTTTTGCTATTTAGCGCCCAAACTCTGGAATAATCTAACACTGTTCAGGAGGCAGGCACACTCTGTCATTTTAAATCTAGATCAAGGAACCATCTCTTTAAGATGGCTTACACATAACATACACATTTCTGTCAGACAAATCCGTTAAATGACTGTTAGGCTGCAGCAAATAGGTAGACCGGAACTGGGAACACTTCCAATAACACACAATGTACTTGTCACATATTTGTATTGACATATTGACAAACTATTTTCCAACACAATCTGTATAGTATAAAGCGCTATACAAATAAAGGTGACTTGAGTTTAATTCCCTCCCCTTTGGTCATTATTACAGAGCGCTCTGCTGGACGTCCCCCAAGCAAACGCATCTCACAGTGATTCCCTGTAAGCCCTGAGTGGCCAAATCACAGAATAATGGGCTTGTTACTATAGATCTCCAGTTAAAGAGACCAGTCATGTCTTTTTAACGTCTCAGTGATGGAGCTGGCCATTCTTCACTCAGAGCGCAGTGGCTGTTCTTTCAGCTAAGTTTGGATCACTATGACACCAAACCAGCTCATGTGCTTCTGCCAAGGCCTAAAACATCCTGCAAGGTGCCAACTGTGGTGCTTCTGAGCAGATCTGTCTTATGAATGAGTGTCTAATGATGTTCATGCAGACGTTTGATTCTAGTTTAAGCACATGAGCCAGCAGGAGCTCATAGAGATAGTTCACATCATTACAGCAGAAAAACTCATGCAGAACTGCCCTAAAATGACCTGGACCATCATTAAATAGCCCTCTATGAGAAATAGACTCCAACATTATAGAAATAGCACAAAATCACACTGAAGATATTTTGAAGATCATCAAAAGAATAGTCTTAAAAATTGATTTATTATGTAAGCATAATGTTAATAATTTCAGCTAAAATTAGCCAAAAAGAACCTAAACCAGTTCTAGACAGATTTAATTCATCTTGTCTAAGCCTAACTTCATCTTGTCTAAGCCTAACTTCTGCCTGTATTATCAAGTTACCTGACCACCTTGATTAGCTGCTTCATGTGTGTTTGACTGAACTCTGTGGTAGAATGGTAGCTCTCCATGCTTACAGAATATAAATGTGCAGCCATCTACATAAAACACTCTATAGTTGATCCAAACAAGGCAAGAAAAGGCAAGGCAAGACAAGTGTACTATTTATGGAGGCTATATATTTAACACCAAGCATTTCTGCAGACTCTGTTGATATTCTCCTTGATTCCTTCAACTCAAAAGATAAGAATGTTATTGATGATATTGCTCCAATAATAGTCAGTAAGAAAACAAACAGACAGAAATCAGTTTGGAGAAGATCAACAGCAGTTCAGACTATGAAAAGACTATGAATGCAGAAAAGCCGAGCGGATGTGGCGGAAGACGAAACTTGAAATTCACTATAGCATCTATAAAGACAGCCTTCATGCTTTTAATGTGAAACTAGCCACAGATATACAGAATTTCTTCTCAAACCTTATAAACAGTAACTTAAACAACACTCATACTCTTTTTGCCTCTTTTGAGAGACTGACAACCAAATGATATTTGCTTAAATTGTGATTCTGGCAAAATATCGGTGCTGGCATTGCTAGATCTCAGTGTTGGGTTTGACACTGTCGATCATAACATACTACTAGAGAGACTGGAAAACTGGGTCGGGCTTTCTGGGATGGTACTCAAATGGTTCAGGTCATACTTAGAAGAGAGAGGCTATTATGCGAGTCTAGGAGAGCATAAGTCTAAGTGGACGTCCATGACATGCGGAGTGCCACAAGGCTCAATTCTTGCACCGCTCTTGTTTAGCCTGTATATGCTTCCACTAAGTCAAATAATGAGAAAGAACCAAATTGCCTATCACAGCTATGCTGATGATACCCAGATTTACCTAGCCTTATCTCCAAATGACTACAGCCCCATTGACTCTCTCTGTCAATTAATTGATGAAACTAATAGTTGGATGTGCCAGAACTTTCTTCAATTAACAAGGAAAAAACTGAAGTCATTGCATTTGGAAACAAAGATGAAGTTCTCAAGATGAATGCATACCTTGACTCTAGGGGTCAAACAACTAAAAATCAAGTCAGGAATATTGGTGTGATTCTGGAGACCGGTCTGAGTTTCAGTAGTCATGTCAAAGCAGTAACTAAATCAGCATACTATCATTTAAAAAACATTGCAGAGATTAGATGTTTTGTTGCCAGTCAAGACTTGGAGAAACTTGTTCATGTCTTTATCACCAGCAGGGTGGACTATTGTAATGGGCTCCTCACTGGCCTTCCCAAAAAGACCATTAGACAGCTGCAGCTCATCCAGAACACTGCTGCCAGGATTCTGACTAGAACCAGAAAATCTGAGCATATCACACCAGTCCTCAGGTCCTTACACTGGCTTCCAGTTACATTTAGGATTGATTTTAAAGTACTTTTACTCGTATATAAGTCACTAAATGACCTAGGACCGAAATATATTGCAGATATGCTCACTGAATAGAAACCTAACAGAGCACTCAGATCATTAAGATCGAGTCAGTTAGAAATACCAAGGGTTCACACAAAACAAAGGGGAGTCTTCCTTTAGTTACTATGCAGCCTGCAGTTGGAATCAGCTTCCAGAAGAGATCAGATGTGCTAAAACACTAGTCACATTTAAATCTAGACTTAAAACTCATCTGTTTAGCTGTGCATTTATTGGATGAGCACTGTGCAATGTCCAAACTGATTGCACTATATTTTTTTTTATGTAAAATCATTTTCTAATTTATTTTAAATAAGTACATTTTTAAATCATTTTCAAATTTTAAAATTCTTTGTTTTATTTTTTTTATTATTTTTTGTTATTTATTTGTTATTTATTTATGTTATTTTTTGTTAATGTATTTATTTATTTTTTTCATTTTTCAGAAATAATGTGAAATAATGTTTACAATATATAAGTGATTTGCTGTAATATTATAATATAATAATAATATAATAATAATTTCTGATTATTATCAAGGTTGAAAACAGTTTAGTTTAGTGGCAACCATGATACATTTTTCCAGGATGAATAAAAACTATTAACTTATGTTGAAAAAAATCTTATCCTCTAAATCTGACCTCAAACTTTGTAAATATCGGAACTAAAAACTAAAAACCAGATGAAATCATGAGTTAATCCAAGCTGCAAAAACAACTTATAGTTTAAATGAGACTTGACATATGACCTCTCACATTTACATAACATCTATTCAGTAATCAGCAAATTCATGCACTATATTTGCATGTAGAAAAGTACAGCAGCCAAAGTAGTCTGTTTAATTGGAAGAGTTAGAGAGAAGGTCCTCTGGAAATAAATTACTACAATATGGATATAAAAATATTTAGAAAAAAGTCATAATTGAATATCTCTTTTTAAGTTATCTTTGTTTTTTATAGTGAGGTACAACACTGGTTTTGACACATTTCAGAATACAGCACTGAAATCAAGCATGAGAAGCTAGCTACTAGCTCTGAGCCTTTGTGCTAGTGTGTTAGCGTAGCACTCCTTCAGTCCCCTGAGCTTCAGGCGCTGGACTCACCGTGTGCCGTCTGCTTTCCAGCTGACTTTATAAACGTTCTGCTCCAACAGACGAATGTTCCTGCGGTCCATCGATACGGGCTGAGCACCAGGAAACCCCGATCTGACAAGACACGTGAAGACAAGCACATCAACAAAACTAACGGGATTATTGGACACATTGCTGTGTTGTTTTATAATTGATCTCCACTCATCGATGAAAGTAATCATGGCTTCGTTTCATCAGGATAATAACTCACGACAGAATTCAGCACTTTCCATTAATAGAGCACAACATACGTTCCTTTACTTATCAGGCACTTCAGAGCACAAATACATATTCTTTGGATCATGTTCAATCAGCATGAAATGAAAAGACATCTATTTCCTAAAAGCATGTTATTGATTTACATGTAAATCAATGTAAAAATATCATAGCAAAAAAAGGAAGATTATTTAGTCCACTTCAACCTGATCAGTTTTTTTCAACCAACCTCACAAAAGAGAACATAGTCCCAGACCTATGCTTTTTTTTTATCCAGCCAGAAAGTTAAGCATGATATTACATTATGCCTTTTTTTTAAATAAATAAATACTTCAGACGTTAAGTCTTATTTGTGCCCCACACACACTTACAGTCCTCACCATCTCAACATTTTCGATTACTTGACATTCAGTCACAGAGGCTCACAGCTGGAAAGACTCTGTGGGTGGTGACACACACACACACACACACACACACACACACACACACACAGAGAGACTCACTTGTCCCACTCAGAGAACTCCTGACACTTCCTCTGGATCAGGCCGAGCTTGGGCTGTGACGTGACTTGAGTGACTCCTCTGACAGACATTCCCTCCAGAAACACAGCGTGCTGAGACACAAACAAGCACACACACACCCATCACATCTGCACACCCAGAACACTAAACAGACCAGGTTACACAGAGTCAGTTCTGACTATGACTGAAGGTGCTGAAACGAGTTTTGAATCACCAGTTTTAGTCGTTCTTTCTTCTTCTTGCCCTGACTGGAGTGAGAGGAGCTGGGCTCGGAGCCCGGAGCGACAGCATTTCCATCATCGTCCACATCTTCATCCTCCTCGTCATCGAAGCACCATTCGGGGAGAGCAGGGGCGGGCGGCGCGTCCTCCACGTCCCCGTAGCGGCGGAAGAGCTCCTTCAGATAGTCGGCTTTATAGATGCCCGGGGGCCGAGCCTGAGCGAACGCTGCCACGGCGGCCTCGATACTGACACACACAACACACAATCAGAAAGAGCTCCAGCACTGGCTTCAGTGACCACAAGCAGCACAATATTAAACATGAACAAATATACAATTAGTAAAATACAGCTGTTGATTAATTCAATGAAAATGAATGATTTCTGAAGATCATGTGACACTGAAGATTAGAGGAATGATGCAGAAAATACAGCGGAGCATCACAGAAATAAATTACACTACTGTTGTTCACATAGAAAAAATTGTAATATATATATATATATATATATATATATATATATATATATATATATATATATATATATATATGTATATATATATATATATATATATATATATATATATATATATGTATATATATATATATATATATATATATATATATATATATATATATATAAAGATATATATTTCTCAGTATTACAGTTTTTTTTTTTTTTTGATTAAATAAATTCTTGTTCAAATTGGTGAGCATAAGAAACTTCTTTGAAAAAAATCCTAACTTTTGTTGTGTAGTGTATATTGTGAATTATACATCATTTAATATAAATTACAAAATGTATTTAAATTTTGTGCAAAGATTCAAATATTTAAACAATTTAAAAAAGACTTTTTAACCGTGATAAATGTCACTGACCTCTGAAATGTGCTGAAGAACAATAGCAAAATAAAAAAAGTACCATTGAATTGTGCTCAAATCTCAATGGAATCACTCACTTACAATAAAGCTGAGCGTCTCCTGAATAAACATTATTAATGCATGAGTGAATATGAGATAAGACAGATGACCTTGCTGCCAGATATCATGTTTATATTCATGGCATCACCACAAAAGCAAACCGAAGAATTCTGCCTCAGTCTTATAACATGATACGATATGTGTTAGCCAAGTCACCCTAGAGATGACAGATAAATTGCTGAATGAACTTGTGGATCAAAATAAAAACTAAAGTATAGTGAAAGGTTTACAATTAAACATTTAAAACCCCTCCTCAATACAACCCAGCCTTTTCTAACATGCTTGGCTGAATGTGATGAAGTTTGGATTAGCCAAAGCAGGTGTGGAAGAGGCTCTAGAGGAACTCCTCTTATAGTCTGTTACACAGCTTCAGGAACGAAATGTGAACCTAGTGACAACACAAAACAGTACCATTATTGAAATAAATATGTTTTGAAATGGTTTTATATCCTAAATTTGAACGATTAACTGGTTAGTTAGCATTTCATTATTTGCATTTAGCATATATTCAGTGCTGTTCAAAACCCTACCAAAACAGAGCTGCGATGAAATATACTCAAAACCAGTCAAATCAATTCTATTTCTTAACACTTTTTAGCTTCACAAAAAAGCATAAAAGGGGCCATGAATTGAGAAATCAGCTTGAGCCTTTGACATTGTCCTAAAAGAATATCAGAATTGAAAACGTCTTTGTTACTGGAATAAAAGCTTTTATTAACACCAGGCCCAGCGAACACCAGCGTTTCTCGAGCCGGCCTCAAAACCAGAAGAGAAAATAGCCTTTTGCTTATTGATTTTGATGTTTTTGAATGTAAAAACAATACAAACTTCATAAGTGGACCTCAGACAACAGTATAAAATACTGACTCCTTTAAAAACTCCAGTGAGAAAGTGCGGGCACACATCAAGAACAACAACCACAGTGATCTCAGATTCACTGAAACTCATCTGCAGTCTTCAGACTGACCTCAACACGCTGGCCTCCACACACATGAGGAAACTTGCTTTTTACTTCGACAAAACAAAAATATGTAACAGAAGATTATGCGTATGCACACTACCATAAATTTGTGCTTGTTAAGATTTTTTTAAGTCTCTTTTGTCTGCCAAAGCTGCATTTATTTGATTAACTGTATCTTTGTAAAAACTAATCAGTACAGAATTTTTCTTTTTTTGAAAAACATAATATACGTATACAACTGTAATATTGTGTAATATTCTATACAATAGAAGCATCATTCCTTCTGTTTTCAGAGTCACATGATCTTCAGAAATCATTCTAACATGATGATTTACTGCTCAAGAAACATTTCTGATTATTAATGTTGAAAACAGTTGTGCTGCACAATATTTCTGTGGAATTGGTGAGCTCTTGTTGCTCACTCTAAGCTTGAATCTATATTTGTCCAACAGCGCAACAGTTCCTAATGACATAGATACAAATAGCAAAGATTGTGTAATGTGCATTTTTCCACACATATTTTTGCAAGCAGTTTCTCATACATGACATTACTCACTGGACTACTGCGGATGACCTAGTTAGTTCATATCTTGTATATTTAATCATTTTACAAGCACACAAACACTGGGGCACGCTATATTAATGAATATTCACAAATACTTTGGGTACAGTATACAGAATGACCTAATTCTAACTTTATTCTTTGGCTAGCAACAATATGAATCACTAAAAGTAAGAGTTATTATTGTATATTATGATAATAAAGCTACACAATTTACATTAACTAAATTAAGTAAATATTCCTAATTTATATAACTTCAAATGAAGGCATGAAGCCTTCAAGTACTTTGCAATTTGACTGGCAGACTGCTTCCTAGTTCATGAATATTAATTAGGTCATGCTGATCAGTTAGCAAGCTTCCCAGAGCATCCAGTCCAGTCACCAGAAATTAATATTCATGGGGCAATCCTTCTTTCCAAATCCTGCCTGTCAGCTAATCAGGAAGGCCTACAGAGCAAAGACTGTGTAACCTAATTAATATTCATGATCCAAGCCTTCGCCGTGGCAGCGTTCATGAACTCACACCCACATACCGAACCCAGACTGTACTAACGATGGAGGAGGAAAAAAAACGCCATCTCATTTTTTTTTCTTCAGTTTCATTGACCTCTCTTGTTAAAATTTGAAGAAAAAAAAAAGAGTCCAATTTGGATTTTAATCAGTTGACAATGTTACAGTAGGTGAGTCTGCATTAGCTAGCACTGCTTTGTATTCTGCTCAGGATTTTCCCCATGTCGCTTTCTCTGTACAAACATGAACACTGACCGTAGGTGATAGACGCAAAGCTTTCACTTCTAAGCATGTTTTTTTAATGCGCTCTCATTGAAATTTCAACAGATGGCTCCGAGGAAGACCTACTACTGTTCCACGCTTTTCCATTTATAGATTACAACGTGAAAGTTTGCTGGAGACTCAGAGACTTAGAAATGACTTTTAACTTCTTCGAAAGTGAAAGACGTCAGCAGGGTTCTTCTAATCTCTTCTGGAAAAGGAACACTTTTTGCTGTAAGAGTGAAACTGATTGTCACATTTCTTTCTTCAGTTATAAACAAAGACTGGAGGCATTTGATCACCAGAACAACGCAATGTTTTACGTTTTTATTAGTGCTTCCTGTTATTATCGTGATGCCACAGAGAACGATGGGTAAGTTTGTCACATAAAACCTGACTAAAAGACAATTATATTTTCATATCTTCCACCGTGATACTTTAAATGACAAGCTTCCCACTGAGTAGATCCAGAGTTTCCCGTTGTAATTATGACATAGAGAACATGACAAAAAAGCATCATAGCAAACGGTTATCGGTTTGACATTAAACATCCAGACGATTAATTTAATCATTTCATGTATAAATGATCATTAAAATCATATTTGAATAGCACGTTTTGAAAACTTATAGTAAATACGTACTGCTCAGCATCAATCAAAGTTAAAAATGTAAAAATAAAAAGTCACAGAGGCGTAAGTTTTGTTTTGTGAGACGACATGAATGCTGAAAGATAAATCATATGAAAGAATGTATGAATGAATGAAATCTATGAATGCATTAGGGGGAACCGACTATCTTCAGAGAAGTTTAAATGTCATTTGCTTTTGGTCTTCCCTCTGTGCAATGCCTAAAGCAGTGTTTATAAGACCAGCTGCTTTGTTTACAGAGGTTACCATGGAAACAACTCTATTTCTGCTGTTCCATCAGTGCCACCTGCTGTCAGACAGTGGAGTTACATTTTCATTCAGCATATCTGCCGTTTTTATTCACACCAATGCGAAAACGCGACCAAACATTTGTTGTAAATCTTAACCAGTAGATGATCTATCCATTAGATCTAAAAATCATAACTAATAAGGTAGCCTATGTAGAATTGGTTATGGAGCAGATAAAATGCTTTATTTATTTATTTTCTTAATTTTGACTGATCCTTTTCCTAAAAATGACTTGTGAGGTGTATAATATTTTTTTTTTTTTTAAGTTTGTGAAAACTTAATCTGAATGTAGTACATTTTAGTAAACAGTGCTTTTATCTGTTGTGACTTGAGTACTTTTTGAACGTTTCCAGCATATTTTTAGAATAGTGTAATAACAGTGATAACTGTGCTCATTTTGGTCACTATAATCATCATATGACATTTTCATACCATTTCATCCATAGCCAAGAGTGTGTAACAAAAGTAAACGGCACCTTTTCTTTCTTTTGACACTGTAGGTGTGGGTTTGGGTAAAGGCTCTCTGTTGTTACTAGGGTGTGAGTGTACTGTTCAACAGTAGAAATATGTCAGTAGAGATTCTGCAGTCCCACAGAATCACTCTTTAAAATGGTTCCAAAAGGGGGTTATCATAGCAGTGCCATAGAAGAACCAATTAGGGCTCCTTAAAGAGACTAACAGCATAAATATTAAAAGGTGAAGAACATTTCAATAATCCAAAGAACCTTTTATCCGTTATAATGAACAATGGAAAGGTTTCATGAGTGTTAAGATGCCAATAAAAATCTATATAATAGCTGAAAAATACAGCCTACTCTGTCTCCCGTGTCACAGACAGGTGCTTGCAGTGCAGACAGCTTCATTGATTGGAATCTTTGAAAGGTTTTTTTGTTAGTTTTTTTGTTGCAATGAGCTATAATCAGTGTAGACGTGTAGGTTGTTTATGGTTGACAGTGAAATCAAAACTTGTTGCATTAAACTAATTCAGCTGATGAGCAGTTACTGATATAAGCAGCAGCAGCTTCCACTGGCTCATCTAATTCAAATTCAAAGTCGGAAAAACCTGTTTTATAACATTAGTTTTATTGTTGTGACACATTTTGTGACACTTACTCTATCCCCCAAGATTACTTTTATAAACATGAGCCACATCCAAAAGGTAAAGAGGGAGGTGTTGCTACAATTTATAACAACATTTTCAGTTTTTCTCAGAGGTCAGGCTTCAGGTATAACTCGTTTGAAGTAATGGTGCTTCATATAACATTATCCAGAGAAACAAGTGTTAATGATAAATCCCCTGTGATGTTTGTACAGGCTACTATATACTAGGCGTTGCAGATTACTGATTAATACTAGTAAATTTTTTTATTTAAAAATTACTCGACTAGCCTACTCGTGGTTAATGCTATAGTAAATGAAAACACATTAAATAGTTTTTTTTTATCAATAAACACTTATAAGTTCATAGCCTTATGCAACGATTACATTTGAAAATTGTCAAAATTTTATACTATTTGTATCTGTAACAATCACAAAAAATGTTTTATCTACATTCGGATACAACGTCATACAGTTACTCGATAAGACTGTTGTGCCTATCTTCTTTTCATAGTTATCACTGAACAAGTATGTCATGTTAAACTAATAATATTTATTAATTTCTAAAATAATATTTATCATTCAAGCAAAGAGATGTCATGACAAACGTTAAGTGATCATTTCCACACGACTGAATCAATTCAATGCGCACAATTTCATTACGCAGAACTCTTTAAGCGAATCTTAATGTTAATGAACTTCACTAAGCAGATGCGTGTGTGCCGCACAAACCAGCAAAAGATAAAGATGCAAACATGCAGGACAAGTAGAAAATGTATCCGTATATAAGTTCATTATTAGCCTACTCTTGAGAGAGAACTGGTTTGGTTTTTGAGAGACTCAGACGCGCAACGCAGTTGTTTGATTGGTGAGCGCACTGAGCTTATTCCATTCATTCATATCATATCGTAGCAAATAGCAAATGTAAAATCATCGCATTTTAAATATATATAAATAATAGAACATTTATGATGTATTATCAAGGTGAAATTATTCTTGCAAAGCTCTGATTTCTGAGTGATACACAGAGAGGCAACAGTAATGAGGTGTTTGATTTGCGGTCTTTTCACTCAAAGTTTACATTCATTCACTTCTTTTGTACGCCTTCTTTCTTTGCGTGAACATCTGAGCGGCATTATGCAAATCTTCCCACATCATGACGTAGAGATGTGGGGGCGTGTTACAATTAGAGGGGTGTGGAAAAATCTTAACTTTGATAATAGAATATTTCTTTGGATTTGAGACTTTAGTATTTGTAACTTTACAGATCTTCTTTATTCGCCAAGAGCTTGTAACACTCCAAAGAGAAAGGAAAAATTGAAATCGCATCATATGACCCCTTTAAGCCAGGACTAGGCCCTTAGTTAAATTAAGATATTTTTACACAAATGCCTTAGGAGAAAAAATTAAAGGTGTGCATCTTGACACAGAACAATGAAACTGAAATATTTTAAAATATATCAAAGCAAGATATTAAAGATCAATTGATCAAATCAAAAGATCAAATCGATTGGCTGGTTCAGGTGAATGTTATTAGGGTTGAAGCTAAACTCTGCAGTATAGTAGCTCTCCAGCAGCAGAATTGGAGACCCCTGTTAAGGACATTTGTTGATATAGCATTTTACAGGCCAACACCCAAAAAGGCAGACAAATGAAAATTAGGAATCGTTCGACTCGCTATGTTGTTCCGAATCTAACAAGGTCAATTTTATGATTTTGGCAAAACTGGTCGGTCAGAAGTTAGAAGTATAATTGTAAATGTTTTATATATCTTTGACCAGTAGGTGCTGCTGTGTTGCGAAGAGATAGCCTCATGTCCATTTTTGAGCGAATTTTCATCAAATTTGTTAACATGCCAGAGTTTGCGATAGAGACTCCAAATTAGCTTTAGTTATTTAGTATTAGTATTAGTAATTAGTTAACATTGAGACTGTCCTCTATCTGTGTGCAAAATTTTATAACTTTCCTGCTAGTGGTTCTATGGGCTTCCCAAGTGGAAGAAGTAGACTAAAACTAACAGATACAACTGGTGCTTAGCCCTTATAAATAACAATGGCAAGGAAGAATCTTAATGACGTATCGGTATAAATTAGCCTGTTGGATACTTTAGTTATTTTTTAAGTGATATTTTAAGCAATGAATTGCTTGTGCAAAGGAGGCCATTTCTGGTTCCTTGATTTGCCATTTTCCATTGCTGGTGGGCAAAAAAAATAATAAAAATTATTCTGTACCTGTCTACATGTGCTGATTGAGTGAGTGTTCATGTGTGTTATCTAACCTCCAGTCCATTTTCTCCACCAGGTAGGCACACATTAAAAAGCCAGTGCGATTGAAGCCATGCGTGCAGTGAACGCCTGCGGGAGACAGAACAACAACAGTGACATCAACACAACTGAATCAGACATTATTCACAGCCCACCCACCAAACCAATCATTCTGGACACATGAACGATTTTCATCCTTCACTGAAATCAATATCATCATTTTTGGTTATTTATGCAGTCTGTGTGTATAAGCAGGACGGGACGGCTGGCCTTTGGAGTGATGCAGTGGGAACTGATGACAGAACAAAGCCCTTCCCTTACGAAAAATAACCATGGTTTTATTATAGTAAAACTGTAGTAACCCATGGTTTTTTGGCGTATTGACTGCCATTTGTAAAACCACAGATTTACTACAAATACCATGGTTAAACTATGGTTAATATAGCAAAACCATGGTTAATTTGTGGTTACCATGGTTTAACTACAGTAACCATGGTTTTTTGGTTTTATTTGTAGTAAAACCATGGTTAATTTTCATAAGGGTTCCTCTCCTGCTCACTGATACACATAATAAATGTGCAGCGCTCAGTGCTGAACTCTGCTCTGCACATAGCTGTGTGAACTTATTAAGATAATTACAGTCATCAGCTGGAAGGGCTTTCCGAGCGTTTCTTTCATAGAGCTGGACTTTTGTTTTGAGTTTGCCTCTTCTGCATCAGGGTAAAAATCAAAGAGTAATGAAAAACAGGCCAAAGTCAGCCATTGGGTTGCAATATACTACAACTGACGAGAAATGTGATATTTAAAAAAATTCAAGCTACACTATGTCATTTTGTGTATTTTTGTGAGCCTCCTACAGTTAAGTGAGTGATTTCACTGTTCCGATATATATTTAGTTGTCGACCAATACTGATTTTCTGATGAATGATGCCAATATCTCATGAGCATGGTGGACTATAGTCAATGTAAAGCCAATATATATGATATCACTATTTAATTTAAACAAAATACAACTTTGTACACACCAATAATTGTTACATAATATTTATATATTAAAAAAAATTAAAATCTTAATTTAAATTAAGAAATGATTGAAATTAATTAAAAAGGATGTAATTGAATGTTTGCAAGGTTATTAAATTAAATGATTATTAGATGCTCAAAGACTTGTTTAAGTTATATAAATGTGCATTTGCTGAATACTGACAAAGGTTGAGTAAGGTAAACATTTGCATTAAACAATTAATGTCTCAAATATTATGCCGTTTGCCTTTCTATAACTAATAATACAAAAGAAAGCACTATAAAACTCTTTCCTACACCATTTACAGTCTTTGTTTAACAAAGAGAGCAAATTAATAGAGACTTGTGAGAGAATTGGAATAAAAGTCTTGTATATTGAAGTCAGTTTCTACCACAAAAAAGAAAAGGTAATTGCAACTTTCCTTGCAATTATGTGATGGAAACTCCCAATGGCGACAAATAAAGTCAAGATTAATCACAATTAACTTGGCGGAAATGGGTTTCTATAGTCCTGCTTCTGACACACCGGCTAAATGCCAATCTTTAAGAAATGCCAAATATCAGCCAATGTATCGCTGAAGGATGACCTGACCACTGGAAAGCTCACACATGTATTTGTTGCTGCCGTAAAGCAATCGACCCTTTTGCGTAATTTCGTTTTGGCCAGTTCACACTCCAACAAAGCAGGTGGCGCTAGTTCACCTTAACGCCACTCATGACAAGACGATGAAGCAGTGTGAAGTCTTTTAGGCCCTGTCCCAAATGGCACACTCAGGACTTTTGGACTTGCTGAGCACAATTCAGAGCGTTAAAATGCTGAATGGGACGGCCTATGGACTCGTAGACTCGGCGAGCACGCACAGTTTAAGTCCAGGACACCGAAAGTCCACATGAAGTGCGCCATTTGGGACAGGGCCTTAGATTCTTTAAAAAAGCCAATCAATAGTAAATAATTTCCACATGCTTCTGTACAGTTATGGTTACAATCTCTCATTCCATCTCCTTATGCTTGTATTTCTTCCTTTTGATTCTTTGGCCAAAAAAAGAAAGCACAAAATAAAGTTAAAGATAAATTTGACTAATACATTGTTTTTCTTCAAAAATGTACTGTAGATTGTTATCATGCCAATGTATTTTTGACAGTCCTAGTACACAGTACATATTTTTTGTTCTGGGGTTTCGATGGTACCCCTTGTTTTTATTCCTAAAGTAAGATTTAAGTTTAAGTTGCCAGTCTGTGAATTTACAGACTTGGCAGCCAAATGAGTTGAGTTATGAAACAATCTGACACACAGCATTGGCTTTAACATTTTATGACCAATCGCAGTTATTTCACCACATTGCACTGGTCCATTCACACAAAACATGTTAGGCTGATTCACAGAACAGAGCTTCCTGTCATTTTCATCCTAATGAACAATCTTCAGTTCTTCCACATTAGAGCGAGATATATACCAGTTGATGACACCTGATTGAGGAAATAAATGCTCTTGATTTGTAACAGCAGTGATCTGACCCACCAGCAGCGAAATCCACAGAAAGGGTTTACATCATTTTTACACAATATCTATTGATTGACATTAGCCCATAGCCTAGGAAAGACTATGAAAAGAAAAGTCATTTCAGAGGTAGTGCGGGTTTATGAAAAATTATGACAGACAAACACTGCAAAATAACGTGCACCGATGAAACGTTTCCAGAAACATACATCACATTCGATGGCAAAATGAACAAACTCCCCCGAGCTTCTTGATCGCCTGCCTTCACGTAAACATCATATTTACACTCACATGACGTGACTAATGAGCTTTCTTATCAAAGTGTCCTCACATGGATGCAGCTGTATTGTGGCCTCTAGCTGCACAAAAATACAAATTTCATCAGAGGCAATCGCAGCAAATGCCACACATTCATCAAAGTGATTTTATACCACAGCCCACAGCTGTCCGAGGCACTAGATAGTGATTGAACTAAAACTTTTATACCGCACTGATGCAAACAGCCACTCCACAGACGCTCAGCTCCAATGACGTCTGAGTTTAAGGGCCTTTTCTGCTTTTGAAGTGTTGTTTAAACATGGGAAGATCTACTTCAGCACCTCTGAGGGGGTTTATGGTGTCGCATGATAAAACTAGCAAACACAACAAAACTGCCCTGAACAAGTAGGAGGAACAGCACTGAGGATTATGGGTAGTGATCTGGATCTGGTCATATTCAGCAGCACAGAGCCTGCACCGTACAAATATACATCACTTTAAGATTAAAAACAGACAGCTGGGGTTGCCAGGAATCATAAAAAAAATACAGTTTTAAGAATTACTGGGAGGCATATGTTTTGGTGTTTGTATATTTTACAACTTCTAACTGTATATTTAATTTAGTAATACAGTCTACTTGAACTATCAAACCTTGAAATGTACTAATAACCATTATAATACACTTTAAAAAAATATGAAGAAAGCAAACTAAAAAATATATAATTCTATGTGATGTGTCAAAAACAGAAATGTGATATTATTATACTTTAAAATTACATATAATGAAATGTTACATCATTTGCAATTACCGTATATGGTTAAGTAACTTGCAGTGAACCAAGTAATTAGGTTTTTTCATCAGCTGTGATAAATTTGAAGATATTGATAGATCACATTCTAGATATCAGGCTGATATGTGATGCAGAGCTTGGCTAGTCATACTGAAAATTAATTTTTTTTTTTTTTTTTTTTCGCCGACAAATCCACACATAAACACCTCAACGCATCTGAATAATCTTTACTTTTTCAAGCGTGAGATAACAGCCACTGGAGCATCAACTATCAGTCTTTATAAAGTGTTCATCATGACAGTGTTTCATGAAATAAGATGCTTCCACTGATTTGTTAAAAAAATAATATACACATTAAATGTTAACATTACTGTCAGACACATTACATTATCATACACATGAATTAATGCACAAGAGTGTATAAGTGGGGCAAGAAATATCATATTAGTCAGTCAGTATGTGTGTTATCTAACAGCAACCCTAGCAACAGTTGTCATGTGAACTGTTTAATGTTGTAAACAGTTTTTTGTCTAATTGAAGCGTACGCTACTCTTCACACTCCCACAGCGCTTCACAAGTCTCGTGACAGTTTGAGATACCTACAGCTGATGAACCCACCCACGCCAAACATAACAATTCAGTTTCCTAAGAATAAACCTGAAATTCATTCATCACAGACGTAAGATCCTGGGTGTCACTCAACTCTACAAACACAACTCGACACGACACGCTGCAAGCTGATCGTAAAAACCTTTCCATATAAAGCCCTGCGCTCACGTGCCTTCAGTTAGATTTGTAGACGAGTGTTATTCATGCATTCATTTCTTTACAAAACTACAATTTTTATATATATAAAAAAAGATTCAAATGGAATGCAGTTTAAAATGTACAATTATTATTTTTAACTTAATATTGAAGAGTTTATTACAAATAATGTATCTATGCACACCATAATAAAAAAAGCTGTGAATTTGCCTTATTTCCATTGACAGATCTTGCACCAGGTTCTAGTTGGTGGTTCATATTCATCACTCTGACCAGTCTGAGCTGTGTTTATATACACATCGTCACTATAGACAATATACACAATATATTTTTTTGCAATTTGCATTCACAATGTAGCCGAAATTTAGCTTGTGTGATCACACCTTTACACACTCACGACACAACTGATGTCTGATGGACAACAGGGAGGAAAACACAGAGGATGCACCTCGTGAAACGGGAATCTATAATGAGAACAAACCCATGTATAAGATATTGCTTCATACTTCTGGGTCACTCCATAAATCTCATAACACCATTTGTGTTTTTCATTGTTTTGAAGACTTTACTATTATTCTGCTATTTGGAAAACGACATAAAAAATAACATTCACATTTGGCAAGGTTCAAATGCAAGTAAAACACAGGTTTTGTGTGAAAATAAAGCACCAGTGCTACAAACTAACAGTCTTTACCTCAGTGGAGCATTTACCATGAAGCTGAATTCAGGATCCCAAAAGTGAGTATTTTCTATGTGGAAACCCACATAAAAATAAAATATGAGAAAGGAATAGTTTTAAGTCGTTTATGACAGATGCAGAAACAGAGGCTCACTACCATGTGATGTTTGTGGTAAATGCAGAAGGAAAAAACAGTGTAGGCTCTGTGAGACTTTCTGGTGTTTTTAAAGAAGTCTCTTCTGCTCACCAAGGCTGTGTTCATGTGATCTACAATACTGTTAAATATCGTGAAATAGTATCTTGGATTCTATGTGTATATACTGTTAAAGTGTAATTTATTTCTGTGATGCTCCGCTGTATTTTCAGCATCATTCCTCCAGTCTTCAGTGTCACATGATCTTCAGAAATCAGAATAATAATAATCTTATCATCAATGTAGAAAATATATTTTTGTGTAAGCCATGTTTCACACAGGATTCTCTGCTGAAGAGGAACTTCAAAAGAACATTTATCTGAAACAGAATTATTATTATTATTATTATTTTTATATTTTTTTATGTCACTCTTGGTCAATTTAATGTATCCTCGCTAAATAAAGTTATTGATAAAAAACTAACATCTAAAATTGTAATAGGCTGTTCTCTAAATAGTTTGGGTTTTGTTAGCCTGTTTTATTGTCTGCCAAGTGAATATCTTTCGTTTTATTATGTAATAAAGTAATAACAGCATAATTTCCCTCCACGAGTAATCATAGGTCCTGCAAACACAAATTCATTTCTTTTAATCAATGTAGTAAAATCTAAAAGGCATCCTGTTCACATTCTCTAACTTTATCTGAGAGCTTTTCTGTGTGAAGGAGAGTATGAGAGTAGATATCGAATAGAAGACGCTCTGTGTAACTGATTTCCCTGATTAATAACAGTGATTCCTCTCAGAGCCCTGACCTCTGGCTCTTCCCCAAATGTCCCTGAGCTCATGTCCCCTGCAGTGTCACTCACACTGTTGCTGTGGTGATAGTGACACCTCCTCCCTCTCTTTTAGCAGGTTCTGTGTATTAACGCGACTCGAGAGCGCCTCCAACAGGACAAACTCACACTCGCTGGTCAGGGGTGGAACATATCAGCCCCAAGTGACAAAATATATATATATATATATATATATATATATATATATTTTTTTTTATTAACACTGTTTTTCCATAAAAACACATTCAATTTACGACAGAAGGTGACAGTAAAGACATTTATGATGTTACAGATGATTTCAATTTCAAATAAATGCCGTTCTTTTGGACTTTCTTTTCATCAAAATAATCTTTTTTCGTTTCGTTTCCAGAAGACAGCATAACTGTTTTCAACACTGATAACAACCAGAAATGTTTCTTGAGCAGCAGATTATACTGATTTCTGACGAACCATGTGACACTGAAGACTGAAGATGCAGCTTTAATCACAGGAATACATTTTAACATACAGAAAACAGTTATTTTATATTGTAATAATATATCGCTGTTTTACTGTATTTCTGTCCCATTAAATGCCGGCTCGGTGAGCAGAGGAGATGTCAAAACCATTAAACATCTAACTGAGCCCAAACCTTTGAACAGAAGTGTGTTTCAGGGCTGTGATATAAAGCATCTGAGTAATTTCATTTCATTTGGTGACTTCCTGGTTATTGGCAGTCACTTTGATTTGAGTCAAACGTTAATGTCTGCAGATCTCATACACATCTACACACACAGTATAATACTGTACATTATTATTCACAGAGTTCACTGCTGCATGTCAATCACTCAAAGTCTGTCACTTAGTTCCCATGATGCCTCATTTATCAGGACATGATGAGATAGCCATATTCCTATTCCTATTTATTATTATATTGCATGAAATATAATTTACTTTCATCTCTTACATCCACTCTTATCTAGATTGTATATATCAAGCTGTATTCACTTACCCTGCTAAGATGATGGTTTCATTTATATGTTGATGATCTTCATTTATTTACAATAAATATGAAACAAATCCACTTTTTTGATTATTTGCATGGTAAGAAATTAGAGTTCTGTATTTCTTTTTTTACCAGACGTGATGTGAAGGCACTCAAATCTGCCGTGTGGTGTTTATGTTCATCACACTGAGAATCACAGAGGTGTTTGGTGTCGAACCGTTCCTCTAAATACTATATGCACAACTATCTTCTATGTTGCTACAGAAGAACATAATGAAGCAGAGCTGTGAGAAGTGATCCGGCTGCTCTTACCGATGAGCTCGGTGGGCGTCTTCTGGATGAAGTGCTCACACAGCCTGATGAACATCTCTGTCGTCTCCACCGCGGGACATTCACCGTGACTGAACCACACACAAACACCAAATAAATATCATCTCTCCAATCCTGAGGCACATCGAAGCCCTGAATACATACAGCTGGGACTCAGAGCACGCCATCAGATCAGATTGTGTTTAACATTTAAGCAAATGAAAAAAACATCTGTATTGTCTGATCAAGATGTTGTTTTATTATATTTGTGTCCTTTATTCACACTGGACCTACAACATCTTCAAATTATCGGCATTATTACCGTAAGTGCTTTCAAATGAATAATTGTGATTGATTGCATCCAAAATAGGTTTTTGTTTAACAATATATGTGTGTATGAGTGTTGTGTATATTTATTATGTATATAGAAACACACACACATACAGCATATATTTTGAAAATATGTACATGCGTATATTTATATTCGAATAATTTATATCATTTGTGACCCTGGACCACAAAAGGGTCTTTAGGGTCAATTTTATGAAATTGAGATTTGTGCATCATCTGAACGCTGAATAAATCATCTTTCCATTGATGTATGGTTTGTTAGGATCAGAGACAACTATTTGTAAATCTGTAATCTGAGAGAGCAAAAAAATATAAATACTGAGAAAATCATCTTTAAAGTTGTTCAAATGAATTCTTAGCGATGCATATTACTAATAAATAAATAAGTTTTGATATATTTACAGTAGGAAATGTACAAAATATCTTCACCGAACATTATCTTTATTTAATATCCTAATGATTTTTGACATGAAAGAAAAATTTATAATTTTGACCCAAACACGTTTTTTTTTTTTTACATTTATAAATATATTTAATATATAAACGTAACACGTTTTCTTAAATATATACATGCATGTGTGTGTATTTATATGTACAAATTAAATATACACAGTACACACATACATATATCATGTAAACAAACACTTATATTTTGGATGTGATTAATAGCAATTAATCCTTTGACATTAATTTTTTTTCACAATATTTTCAAAACGATTCCTCAATACTACCCCATTCCTAAACTTAACAACTACCTTATTAACTATTAATAACTGAAGTGTGACCCACAGTGGTTATAAACAGCTGGTGAGATATTATTCATAGCTGAAACGAGTTGAGGCTTGGACCCAGAAACAGCGGTGCATTACACTTCACACGACTCTGTCGCTCACATACCCTTTGCAGGAAAGTTTGATGTATTTGATTCCTTCTTTTTCGATCTCTGCTCGGTCGTAGAAGCGGCTGGTGTTGGTCAGGTCCACCAGCAGACCCATCTTCACCTGCGGACAGGACAGCATCACATTAACACCGCTCAGGCATTTCTTT
Source organism: Carassius gibelio (assembly GCF_023724105.1). NCBI lineage: Eukaryota > Metazoa > Chordata > Actinopteri > Cypriniformes > Cyprinidae > Carassius > Carassius gibelio. Next base: position 3,130,699 of record NC_068390.1, read on the forward strand.
CTGTTATCAAAACTAAAGAAGATATTTTAAAGAATGTTGTATTAATCAAACAGTTGATGGTAGCTGCATTTAATTTTTTTCCCCATGCTATGAAAATCAATGGCTACCACCAGCTGTTTGAAAGAAACTTGAGGGTGAGTGAATGATGATAGAGTTGTTTTATTTTTGGGCGAACTCTTCCTTTAAGAGGAATGTCCATACCTTTAAGCTTTTGAGATAGTTGGACAGCATGCTGGGATGAAACCTGTTCTCCTCCGGGACTTTATCGTCATAGCGTGGTCCAAGCATGGTTTTCATGGGCAGAAATTTACCTGTGGAGAGACATCATGCCTTTAATAAACACTCACAATGATGGTTTAGTGCAGCAAACCCTTACAAAGAGTACTGCTGGGGTATTCAATTAATTATGTCACAGGCGACACCTGTCTCCTTTTATTTTATTTATTTTTTATTTATTTTTTTTGCCTAATCATCTTTGGAGTTTATTTTTGTAATGCCTTCGTCATAGTAGGATTCGATACGTACTTCTGCTTCTCAGCAAATCAGCAGGCCGGACGTAACATCACGCAATGAATATTCATGAACTAAGCCCGCGTCATAGTTGAATTCGAACACACGCCCCGCCCCCGCCTCGCATCGAGTGACGTACTTGTGTTGTCCTGCGTGCAGCGAGCTAATCTGGCTAGCCACTCAGTTTGAAACCAGTCAAAATAAACAAGTTTAGAGAGACCCTTGTATCTACTTTGACGTCGTACATGAGCCTGATTAAAAACACACGTTATTAAGTTATCATTGGGTGGCTTTTTTTCGCGTTTATTCAGACGCAGCGTCAGACGCAGAGTCAGAGCTATGATCAAGCCCAGACTACGGTGTATCAGTAGAGCAGCTTTGTTTACAAGTATCTGACAGATGCTCACCAGCTACAGGTTGTCCTCTTCTGGGACAGTTCTTCCATCGCGGAGGCGCTCCGGTCTGAGCCATGCTCCCGCTGCTGAACGCGACGAGCGTTGCTCCGGAGCTCGGGTCTGTCTCCGGTGATCAGCTCTGGGCCCGTCACACAAACCCCGGTTCAGTAGCGGTTCACTACTCTATCAACAGTTTCGCTGTACAGAGGCTCTTCCTCGGGTCGGCAGTCATGAGATGAGCTCCATGAGGCGTCCGCTTCTCAAACCAAACTCAAGAGAAAACAGAAGTCAATTCTTCACGTTATCCCGCAGGACTGTGCGTTACACACCGACACCGAGAGCTGACACTACACGCGGCCAGCAGGGGGCGCCAAACACATAGATAGATAGATAGATAGATAGATAGATAGATAGATAGATAGATAGATAGATAGATAGATAGATAGATAGATAGATAGTTAGATAGATAGATAGATAGATAGATAGATAGATAGATAGATAGATATAGTCAGATGATAGATAGATAAATAGATAGAGAGATAGGCAAACCAATCTCTAGGAACTTGCAATTCGACTTGACAAAAATAAATCGAATCTGAATTATTTGCGCCAGAATAAATGGGTTTTATTTTCAGTCCTACTGTAATGCATTTCTCTGTAGATGTCATGGCAACTAAGGTTCACTTAAAGTGAGAACTAAATACCCATGTGATGATCTAATTTATGTTGCAATTATTGCTAAAGCCCTTATCACTGTATAAAGTATAAATCACGCAAATACCACAAACAGATTTGCTTTTAGAAAGTGCACCATTAGTGCTGGTTGTTTTCCCAGCAAAACTGAGCATTGCATCAGTTTATATTTTTTTACAAATGATGTGATGCAAAACAAGTGGGAAAAAGGAATTACATGCACATTTTAAAATCATATCATACATTTATATGGTTCCTAGCAAAAATGTTATTCATAATATATTTAGTCGCAAATGTAGTCTGGAGCTCTGCAGTCAGTTTCAGTAAGGGTGCTTTCACACTTGGTTCAATTGTCTGGTCTGCACCCGAGTTCAATTGCTCCCCCTGCCCCTGCTGTTATGCATTTATATTATGTTTTTTGGGTCTGAACTGCGGTTTGTTTGCATCATCAAGCCAGCAGCTCTTTACTCCGTTGCTTTGTAAATGAGTTTAAGGAGCCGTTAGACTCCGTGAAGTGAAGGCGAATCCCGTCGAGTGTGGTGTCATTCCCTTTAATAGGATTTTTCAACCTTAAAAATGTAAAAAAAATAAAATAAATACACACACACACACACTCAATATTAGAAAGAGAAATGGAGTAATCTTAACTCCAACCTCTTGTGTTCCTGGAGGTACACCAACATCACATATTTTGGATGTGTACTTAAGATGTGATCAGTTGGATCAAAAACAATTACTGTTGGTGTATCTTCAGGAACAGGGATGGGAATCCCTGGACTAACCCAATCCATAGTAACATTCAGCTTGGTTTCCTTAGTTTGAAACAAAAGCAATCAAAAACAGGTTCAGTTTCTTTAGGCTGGTCGATGAATTCTCCACAGTCTGTGTGGTTTTAGTTTAAAGCATGGCGCGAAGTATTCTGGAATGGCTTCTCCTGCTATTGTTATTTGCACCTCTTGCCACATGTACAGTTTATCTATCTCTGTCGCAGATGAGGGATTCACATGTGATAAATGTAGGGAAATAGTTAGGCTGACAGAGAACATTGTGAGGCGGCATACTCATGGGTCAAAACACCGCTCTTCTGTTCCGATCAAAACATTAAACCGGTTCTCACTCACTGATCCACCCACTGAGAAACCTGATGAAAGTGCTCTAGTTATTGGTGATTCTATTGTACAGAACGTGAATATAGAGACACCAGCCACCATAGTCAAATGTTTACCAGGAGCCAGAGCGCCTGACATCTTGGAAAATGTAAAAGTGCTGGCTAATGGCAAACGTTTAGCTCCACGTAGCATATCATCAAAATATAATAATGATTTTTGTTCGGGAGCTTTTATAAAAATAGAGAGCGTCTGCACTGCAATCTGAAATCTGATGTGGGTTATAATCACTAAACAAGGCAGAAATATTTTAAGCGATTTAAAAGAAAGTGCATGCTAAACATTAACGTTACCATAGTAAACATGGTAAATATGACCGCTTGAGGAAATCAGATGTCAGCTTCTTATTCTCTATCACAATCGTGTATTTATAGTAACTTTTATTATCTGTCACAAGTCTCGTCTTGAGAGTTAAGCTCCACGTTGCCTATCATAAAAAAATATAATAATGTTTTTGTTTGGGAGCTTTTATGACAATCGAGATATTATCATTTATTCTAAATGTGACTTAAAGGCTACAAATAAACAGAAACAGACTCGACTGAATAAGCAGGCTATTTTCATAAGCATTAAAAATAAATAAATACAATAGAAATAAGTGTATTTATGTGTGATTAATTTTGAGTCCTGAAAAATAAAATCTTTATGATTAATGTATCACTTATTCTATAGTTAAAACATCGATGCTTTTAAATTTAAATATTTAACAAAGCATGCAAACAAACGTCCGCTTTTATCATGTTCGTGTGTGATCATGCATGTTCCAGTGACTTATTTCGTATTCATTTTCTGATTACTTTGTTTCTTTTTTTATTATTCAATTAACAATCATACAAACATCACAGTAATTCAAATGACAAAAATACAAGCATCACAGTTCGTAAAACAAATATTACACAAAAAATATCTATATCTATATATATATATATATATATATATATATATATATATATATATATTTTTTTTTTTTTCAATTGAAAAGTTTTGAGTATATATCAATTATTGACACAGCTTTCTTCTTCTTTTTTTTTTTTTTACAAATTTAAGAGACTCAAAATATATAACAGTTTCAATTTGGAAAAATTTAAAACATGGTCTTGATTTGGAAAATGTAGCTTTATGAATATGGAATTTACCTAGTAAAGTTCTCTGATTACTTTGTTGTAGAAATGATGAGGTCGCATGACATTGCTCATGAGAGGCGTGTAAAGGGCATGTTTTAGTGACGCGCAGCGGAGCTTCAGGCTCCACTGTGGAAACCCTGCATCATCACAGTCCCGTCCACAGCCAGAGAGAGCTCTGGTGCCGGAAGTAAATTTCCCATTCATTTCTCCCATTGACTTTCGGAAAAATCTGTATCTAAAGAGTTTTAGAGCATGTGTGAGGATAACCAGCTACGGCTGAACTCATAAGCATATATCATTTCGAGTGAAAAAATTAAGAGAAAATCCAAAAAAAGTCAAAGGTACAAGACTGTGTACATATTTTCATTTCGAGCGCAGGAACTACTCATCCCATAAACCACCGCGCCTAATTGAATTCGACTGGAGCCACAACCGCGAACGAGCCTTTTGAGCGACTTCCAAATCTGATGACCGCCGCTCGCGCAAACTTTTTCCTCCAGTGAATTTTATTTTATATAGTGAATGTGCAGTAATAGCAGTTCTTTCAGTATTAATCGTGTAAATAAATAGTGTTTTATATAGGTATTGTGTATTGATTTTTATATTTATCATTGTGTATTTTATATTGTGTGCATGTGTGAAAGCGGTTAACAATAACGTCAGCAACATGGTGCAGTGCTTTGTACCTGACTGCAATCACCACTCAGTCGTCAACACATGTCGTTGCCATTACATAAATGTTCAGTAAATGCACAAAAAGGTATAACAAAAAATATTGTTTTGACAGTGGCATTATAAAATGCTTGATGTGACTCATACCATATGAAGGCTACAGTAGCCTAGTTAAAGTTGAAGATAATGCTAACTAAAGTTACCCACCTCCCTGCAAAACTCTCATGGCAGCCAAGGAGATCATGATTGCATTGATAAGTCTACCGTGCAAAAATGCAACACAGGTTTTTTATTTTTTATTTTTTTTTATTTTTATTTTTTTAATGATCTTCAGTGTTCTGCATCACTGTGGGATTGTGGGATTGTTCAGGATATGGGTAATGAAGTACTTAGCCAAGACATCGCGAATAAAAGGCATTTATGTCAAAACAAGGTTAGTGCCCCATGATCCTTTTGCGTTTATATGAGCATATACTATCGCTTAGTACAGCCGTAGCTGGTTTTAAGTCTACCATGTATGGTTACGTTTTTATGGCTTATACCCCAAATGTCAATGCAGAAATTGCATTGAATTTTTACTTCTGGCACCAGCTGATTAAAATATTCCATAAATTGAATAGTAATGACTTTATGAATTTCTTAATAAAATAGATAACCTCAGAAATATAATAACAAATGTAGATTCTACAGCTTTTAATACTTCAGTTTCATCCATCGCACCCAAAGATAAACTGCAGTGCTTTAGAACTATTGGACAGGAAGAGCTAAATAAACTTGTATCTATTGTATCTTGTATTGTATCACTGTATCTAAACCAATAAAATGTTTATTAGATCCAGTACCCACTAAATTACTGAATCAGTTGTTACCTGTAGCCGAGGAACCGCTTCTCAATATCATTAACTCGTCGCTATCTTTAGGCCACGTCCCAGAACCATTCAAGCTGGCGGTTATTAAGCCTCTTATTAAGAAATCACAACTAGATCCTAGTGAACTGGCAGATTATAGGTCCATTTCAAATCTTCCATTTATGTCAAAAATTTTCGAAAATGTTGTGTCTGCTCAGTTTAGCTCCTTCCTGCAAAAAATCTGTATGAAGAATTTCAATCAGGTTTCACTCCTCACAACAGCACAGAAACTGCACTTATTAAATTTAATAATGACTTGCTTCTTGCATCAGATCAAGGCTACATCTCATTGCTAGTTTTATTTTAGTGCTGCGTTCGACACCATAGATTATGACATACTCATAGATAGATTACAAAACTATGCAGGTATTCAAGGGCAGGATCTAAGCGTTAGTTTCGTGCGTAAGTAATCAGTAACTTCGTTATTTTTTTAAAAAAGTAATCCGTTATTTTAAGGAAAGGAAAATCCCGACTGCAGCCTGCTTTTTGTCAGACAGTAGTCCTAGGTCTACTGTGCCACCTGCGAATGTATCAGCGGAGCCGAAGCTCTGTGATCGTGAAGTTAATGGCTGTGATGCGTCTGTGCCCTGCGCCTGACCCTGTGTGTGTGTGGGTTTTTTTTTTCGAACTCCCGGCAAGATGGCAGAGAGGACAGCGTTTGGTTTATGGAAGTACGCACATTATTTTCAATTTGTCAACGAAAAAGAAATCGACTGTCGGACAAACGTTTCGAAAATCTGCTTCTGCTACGTTTTATTCAATACTTTGAGGAGTAAATGTAAGAGGACTGTGTTACAGCGAATTTAGGCTTGTGACTGTGAGTGACACTTTAATAATAATTAGTTCGGCTATTAAGCGATTTGTCATTTGCCTGTGTGGCAGTGAAGGATTTAATTCGGTTTGTTATCATTTTTGTCTGACAGGCAGCTGTTAATTTCTGTTAGATCGTTGGCTGGCTGGTTGTTCATCATTTCTAAATGGATTTAAATCTGCAAACCTGTTTAAGGTTGTGTTTACAAGTAAGCATACTTGTACTTTGATAACTGCATTATGTAAAGTTAAAGAAAAATCAGGAGTTATCTTGTGGTGCTCATAATATACAGTAGCCTAGGCTACTTGGGCTGGGTAACGTTAGGTGCGAATTTTGATTAATAATATGTTCTGTGATAATAAATAAATAAAACGCCATGTGGAATAGCCGATTGCTGACTGTCTTTCCTGTTATTGTTATCCTGCAGTGTTCATTTGGTCGGATGACTGACGTTATTCATTGTCGGGAGTCACGACTTCTAGGTGCATTTAAAGGGGCCGGGGGCTGTGTCTGTCATGTGTGAGCCGCTGCAAACGGCTTTTAATTTTTGGTAACGCATGAGTACTCTAACGCGTTACTTTTATGAATAGGTAACACTGTATCATAACTGATTACTTTTAATAGATGGTAACGTTGTAACTTAACTAACTACTTTCCAAAGTAACTATACCCAACACTGGTTACAAATGATTATTACTTACCTATAAGGCCCTAAATGGTTTAGCTCCTGCGTACCTAACTAGCCTTCTACCACGTTACAACCCATCACGCCCCTAAGGTCACAAAATGCTGTACTTTTTGTAGTTCCTAGGATAGCAAAGTCCACTAAAGGAGGTAGAGCTTTTTCACATTTGGCTCCCAAACTCTGGAATAGCCTTCCTGATAATGTTCGGGGTTCAGACCCACTCTCTCTGTTTAAATCTAGATTAAAAATGCATCTCTTTCGCCAAGCATTCGAATAATGCATCTCATAATTTGTGACTGCAGTAGTATCTGATCAAATGCGCATTATTATTATTTAGCTTGGGTAAAACGAATTAATTTGATTTTGTTGGAACAGCAGCTATGCTAATGATGTTTCTATTTGTCTCTCTGTTTTGTCACGGATTTACATCCCGTGGTAACTAGGATTTACACAAGCTCCGGTCTGGATCCAGAACACCTGAGAAGAGATGATGCCAACCCCTCAGAGGACCTCAGATGATGCTAACCCTAAAAAAAACACACAGAACTAACAAATATTGAATACTCCCGGAGCCTGGCTCACTTCTTCCGCTGCGTGTGCACCCAGGGTCTGTGGTGTCCCGGAGCCGGAGTAAATAACACCATCTTCATTAATTTAGGCCAGACAAAAATTGGTCCCCAGACTCAGCCTGGTTTACCCATTTCTGTCATCTAGTGGAGTCACTTTTGACACTATAAATATACAGTAATATTAATATTAATTTGTTAATATTAATTTGACTGCACTGAACTGCATAAAGCCGAATAATGATGCTGATGACTTCTGTAGAGCTGCTTTATAGCAGAATTGGAGTTTCAGTCATATCTAAAGAAAGTTTGCATCATTTATTGTTATGTTTCTGTTTGTTGCTATGAAGCTGTTTTAAGACAATCTGTATTGTATAAATAAAGGTGAGATGACTTGTGTTCTCCACTTGCCAATTAAAAATGTAAGCTTTAAAAAATAAGAGAATCCACTGCTTCACTTGAAAATTTGGTCAGGAAAAACTTTATTTTCCATAAACACTGTAATTCACACAACTCAGGAGATACAAGAAAAACATCAACCAAAAGTTAATTTAATGTATAATAATGTATTGTATCAATGTCCTTATCCATAATGCATCAATATATTCATAAAAATAAATAATCTCAATAGTTGTTTGAAGAACAAATTAAATGTTTCCTCTAAATTATTTCTGAAAATTAGTTCTAATGAACTTACTGTCTTCTCCAATGACATGTCACTTTGGAAACGGACACTTTAATGCTCTCATACACTGGTGTATTTATTCTGGAATCATATGAAACTTTATTAAATTCATAAGTCTGAAATCTTTTGTTACTACTAAGTAATGGCTTTTCAGTTAAGTCACAATTTTCACTTTTTAAATATATATATATATATATATATATATATATATATATATATATATATATATATATATATATATATATATATATATATATATATTTTTTTTTTTTTTTTTTTTTTTCTAGTTTGTTGTAGTGGTTCTGAGGTCTTAAAAATTTAATTAAAAGTACAAATATTCCATGTAGTCTGTAAAATAGTATGCACTCAGTAACATGCAATTTTAATACAATTATTTTAAAAAAAAGTGGGTTTAGATGGAGTTCATTGTGTTACACTGCACATTTCAAGATATTTTGACAAATGATCAGATCATGACACATGATGCCAATATGGTGCATTAACACAAATAAGCAAAACATACTGTATTGAATGCTGTATCTTTTGCCTTTATGCTTAAATGTTGAACATCTATTACTTTAAGGTACAAAACTAAACGAATGAATAAATAAATAAACCCAGACTTTGTTCCACATAAACATTACAGAATTAGAGGACAAATGGAAATGTTTTTTCCATCCTACCTGATTTGCAGTATTTTCAATGTTCCCAAGAGATAAAAAAAAGAATCCCACAGTAAATAATACTGTAATAATAACAATAATGTATTTAAATAATATTTTGATCTTTGCAGTTTTTATTTTGATGTTTCTGTATTTCAAAGTTCATGGACAGTCAAATCAGTACAATTTACACATTTTACTTGAAAATGCTAAACAAATTGCTATCTGAATAGGCAATTTAATATTTATTGACAAAATCAATATTCTTTGCTACTCAGCCTAAAGACTAAAATATACAAGAAAAAATACAACAACCTTCTCTTGAGGAGAGGAAACTGGTGGCTCATGTCAGCTGCACACATACAGTCACATGTATTTGTTCATTGTCAAGAGGCTTAAATTGATTCCATGTTTCAAGTGTAATAAAAAAGAAACAGTTTTTCACAGTTAACCTGTATTCCCAAGACTTTCTCAAATGTCATATAATGTAAAGGAGCAGCAGTCATTGTGAGTAGATGGACCAGTATATGATATTGAAGAGAGTATAGGCTCCAGGGAAGATGACCCGTGAGTATTTGTCTATGGCATGAGTGTCTATAAATAAGCTGCTGCTGGAGCTTACAGCAGGTCTTTGAGCTCCCTGCTCATTATCCAGGACCTGATGAACCAGGAACTGCTCCTGTTTGTCTCCGTTCAGCTCCGACATGCCGTAGTTCCCTGTGGTCATCATGTCCATGTCGCTGTAGCTGCTGCTCATCATCATCTGACCAGGATGGGTCATCCCACACGTACACGGCAACTGCTGGATCACACAATCACACATTGCATGCTCTGAATTTAAAGCACATTAATCAGATAACACTAAAAACCTGTCATCTTCCTGCTAAGCTTGTGGCTTACCCTGCTGCTAAGCGTCCTCTCTTTGCGCTCCTGCAGAGTGGACAGGTAATTGACAGCGGCGTACTCGATCACAGACAGGAAGACGAAGACGAAGCTGACCCACAGGTAAATGTCCACAGCTTTGATGTAGGAGACTCTGGGCATGGAGGCGTTCACTCCAGTGATGATGGTGGACATGGTGAGCACCGTCGTGATACCTACATAAGATCAGTTTGTTCAAAACGTGCATGTTTTATGAAATGTCACAAAGACAGATGCTGCAGTGGTTTGCAGCAAGATGCAATTAACATGATTCAGCTGAAACATCTCACCCAGAGGAACCCGAGCAGGAACAGCTCTCCGGTCGATCCAGAAGGACACCCATGACAGCATGACCATAAGTGTGGCGGGAAAGTAGGTCTGAAGCAGGAAGAAGAAGATATGACGACGCAGAGTGAAGTTGATGTAAAGACGATTGTACCAACCTGCAGAGAAGATAGAAGAGAAAAATGTCCGTTTCAGTCATTATCAACACCACTGATGAAGAAGCACAGGGATCCTGGAGCCAACGCTAATCAAACATAGCTAGTTCTGATATGGTTAATTATGGTTGGAGCTAAACTCTTATTTTTATTTAGTCTCTAGTATCTATCGCGTAGTGTGTCTTATCAGAGACCCGATCTGACAGAAGCTTCAATGTGTCACTAATGCCCGTGAGATATTAGACATGCTTAATATCTGGACCTGTTGGCGACTCACAGTCCTGTAGGGTGAACTGTGTTTTGACAGGATATGACATCAGCGACGACCTACAGCCAATGAGAGAACAGATACAGGGCAAGGAAACGTTCAGTGGGAGGAGTCATAATAGTGTATGTATCCTGCATAAATTCTATCTAGATAACTGTATGCGTTTTACTTTTAGTTTACCTTTACCTGAGCTGTCTTGGTTGTTTTTGCATTGCATCAAAAATTCTAAGTTCTTTCATAAAGTTGTGTTTCCAAATAGTAATTTTTACTGATTTTACAGTCTTTGCTAATCAAGAATTGCATGACATGAATTACATGAGACAATATGGAGGATGGTAACGCCTGTCAGTGTAAAGATGGTCAGCACTGGTTTTGGTCGTGTTAGTGAAGGACAGAGCTGCGATCCTCGGTACCTGTGCTGCTGTAGAAAGCTAGTTTTGTGGTGGTGTGAAACTCCTGAATGAGGAACTGAGAAAGAGAGATCTTCTCATCCGTCTGCAGAGATTTGTTTCCTCTCTTCCAGTACAGCATGAGGTCGTCATCAGTATAGGCATCTGAAAATCAAATAACACCATACGTATCATCTCACAAAGACTGAAACACTTAATATGAAAATGTTTATGTCAGCTGTATTGTGTTTAGACTCACAGCTCTCGATCTCCAGGGAGCACGTCTGGGTGTCCAGGGGAAAGTGAGAGAGATCCATATTGCACATCGCTGTGACTGTAACCCTGTTGTGAACAAATCCACAGTATAGAAAGTGTCTCCTTTATTTTAGTGATTTCAACTGAAAATTATTATACTATGGAAATGAAATGAACAATAATGGCAGTAAAAGAGCAACAGATTTGATTCCTTTTTACATAAATTATGATTACAGGGTTAATCATATGATTATGATTAAAATGCCTTTACTGTATTGCATGATTTAGAAGTACATTTTGATGTTTGCATTACACAATGAGCTCCGCGTGTATGGCATTTCTGCTTTATGAACTTGCTCAGTAGCTCACCCAGTACAGCACTGCAATCACAAGTATTCAGGTACAAGTCCTCTGAAACATGAGTCACTATATAAGAGCTCAAAGACTCGCTGAAGCAGGCTACAATGGTATAGTTTCTTTAGCAATTTTTTTTTTTATCCCGTTTGCTTTTGTTAAACACTATTAGTTTGGTTTAGTAGGACTTAGGTTGTATTCAATAGGACATTAATCTTTAGTGGCAATTGCAGGATTGCTACAATACGAACAACAGTATAATATCTGTTTTGGATAAAACAGACACAATTTAAGCACCAATCACAAGACATTTCCCTATACAAGTGTTATGAAATGTGCAAGAAGCAGAAAAAAAAGAGATAAAAGTTCTAATCTGCAGTAAGTTACACACACACACACACCTGGATGGAGCTGCATGATCAAAACAAAAGCACTTGACATTAATTGCTTCCATCAAGCAGAAGCCCACAAAAGTGGATTTGAAATGAGAGATTGCCAACTTGCCGTTATTTATCTGTCTGATCCAAGGAAGTAGCTCCCATTGCACACGTCCTGACACTGTAAGCCCTGGATTTCCCCCGATTTTTTCCCCTTTAGCAAACTTCTGTTCCTACTCCTCACTTTCCCTCACCTGTATATACATCAGTAGCCTACAGAATGCCACTGTAATGCCATTTAAAACATCTGTGTGCCTCATTCACTTCCATGCTACAGACAGTGGAGAATGCAGGCAGCTTTAATGAAGGTAGACCAGGGATGGCAAACTCAATTCCTGGAGGGCCGGAGCCCTACAGAGTTTAGATTCAACCCTAATTAAACACATCTGATCCAACTAATCAAGTCCCTCAAGCTTATTTGAAAACTACATGGTGTGTGTCTAGGAGCAGGGTTGGAACCAAACTCCGTTCCTCCTGGAATTGGGTTTGACACCCCTGAGTTAGATCAAGCTTCTCATTACCTCCATCATCTAACTCTTGCAGACCAAGCCTCTATGTCGACAAGTAGGAAATAGTTCCACAGTTTGACTTTTGAATTATTTTTTAACTGATGATTTAATGTTGTGCTCACAAAAAAAAAAAAAAAAATTAAAGTCTGTCACTTGATTATCATAAAAAGTTATTTTTTTTCTTTTCACAGCATCATGCTGAGGAGGATGAAAATGACCCTGCTAATCTTTTCAGAGGGATTTATATATGAGAAACCCGAAACAAGAAAAACTGAGCCAGAGTGTTACTGAAATTTGTATGGAATAAAACACATATCCTAGAAAATGTTATGACAGTTTAACCTCCACCATCAGCTTCCAAATCAAAATTATTTAATGTACACAGAGATACATATGTAATGAAACACCTCATAATCCAGCATCTCTGAGAGAAACCATTGTGGAACTGATTTGTGGACATAAAGAGAAATTATTCATCATTTATCAACTGCAATCGTGGTGTCTTGGATGTTTTTGAGACAAACACACACGGCACACAGCTAAGAAGATTTTGGAGAGAAATTTGGAGAAAAACGCAAGAAAAAAGATCAGTGTTTCAGACAAAATTTCCATTTAGCTTTGAACAAAGCAATATGAATAAACAGGGTGTCTGCATTGCTCTCAAGGTTTCCAACCCCATATCTGCATTCACCAGATAACCAGTTTCAGTTCAGCTGGCCAAGAAACAGACCAAATGCTTACGATATGGTGGTTTGTGAAGCAGCTGCAGGCTGTGTGTGCTGTGCTGGCGGAAGACCGAATGAAATCAAGTTCCCAACGCAGGTTCTGGAGGAGCTTAATCATCCAGTCCTGTCAATCACCGTTATGACCATATATAAGCAGCAGCCATCCCTCCGTTCCAGCGACAGATCTTCCGGCATCCCTCCACCTCCCCTTCTCCTCCTCTAATTCCTTCTCTTCTTCCTCCACACTGTACAATTATCTGGCCATCTGGCCTTGGATAAAAGGGAAGATTCTAGATGAAATGGTTGATAGGGTATAGGGAGAAGATAGCCTTGACACAACAGATTGACTTGTAGATTGTAAGTCGATGTGTACATTGAAGAATAAAGTCATTCTGTCCAGCAGACTGGGTGTGGGACGTTTCCGAGATTAAAACTCACCAACGAGCCAGCTTTGTGTCTGAATCTACATGTGGCTTGCATTAATCCCACAGATTCCCACATATTAATCCACACGTTCACTCATCTAAAGCAGAAACTACGATCCACACCTCTTAGAGATGGCAGATCTTGGTCAACAACAACAACAACAACAACAAAAAAAAAAAAAACGTAATAGCAAACATTGAAATCATAAATGTCTGTATTTAAATAACTGTTGGTTCACATTAAAGAAGTTTGATGGAAAAACAAGATCTTTTTGTTTATTGAGCAAATCTGATGAGTCTCTCACTGATTAGGTTTAGACCCAGCGATGTCAAACATCTACGGCAAAGCCGGACGTAACATAACTCTTCTGATGGCTGGCAATCTGTTTCTCGAGCTTTGATCGGGATTAACTTGAGTGCTTCTGCAGTTCGGAGAGGTCAGTTGTTAAATACAAAAAGAAAACCAAAGCCTGAATCAGAGCCTGTCAGAGCTTTGTGGTAAGATCTTCACAATGTATATGCATGCCAGTCATTTGTGACACTTACCTCAAGCTGTAGAGCACTTTACCATCAGGATGCACTCGGAGCATGACGTTCTCTGTGGTGGTGTCATGGATGAAGGATCGTTTGGAATGGACAAAAAATATGTCAGGGACCCAGATTTTCTTCACCAGCCGGCCATCAAAGGTCATGCTCTGGTTGGTGTTGCTGGGAAAGGAGAGTCGCTCGTCCTTCCAGTAATGTCTCAGGTACAGGGTCATGGTGAAGTCCTGTAGCATACAGTCCGATTAGCCAGGCATATTAACAACTGATTCTAAACAGTCTAAACAGCAGCCTCATTCCTATCCCAAGAGCCCTCTATAAGAAAAAACGGTCTGTCAACACATCTAGGGTGCATGGAGAGGTTACTGGGAGCTGAATTAGAGCTTTTGTCCTAATCCAAATCCTGTGGCGCAATCTCAGAGTGGAAAACATCATGATAGTCATGAATCATTCATGATGCACTCTGAAATCTGTAAGCCATGTTTTAAAAGACACGTGTCAGTCTCCTACCATATCTACTTCAGAGATGGTGTCCAGACTCTCAAGCTGAACATCAACACCCACAGGTATCGCAGGCCCTGAAATGAAGCAAAAATGAGCTTTAAACCGTTTTATAATGTACTCATTAAAAAATAAAAAAAAGAAGATGTCACAACCAGCGGTCAGACTGGTATTTGGAACATGTTTTTAGTCCATGGTGTTCTAGTGTTACCCCATGCCATAATACCAATGCAGGATGATCAGGGTCTACAACCAGGATGGTTACACCTGGAGCCTTCCAGCAGAGTTAAGCTCCAGCCTTATATAACACCAGCTGATCAAGGTCTTCAGGAACACTACAAAGGTATGTTGGAGCAAGTTTGTGCTAACCTCTGCAGGACAGTGGCCCTCCAGGATAAGACTGAACACCACTGGGGTACAGGGTTAACCTGGGCTCCACCAGCTGCTGGTCCACCTGATCAATCATCTAGATCAACATGGAGCAGCTGAACACATTGACTACCATATGGAATCACGTTACAATATGGATATTAACAAATATCCAGAATCTACTATATGACATGCTCATGTAATATAAAGATTAATGATCATAGCCCACAAGAATAGACTTAAAAGTGCTAAAAAAAACCTTTACTTAAAAGTGTAATAATCTAGTACGACAAGATAAAGTGGAATTGTACACTGTTAGCAGTTGATGTCATTTTTACAATACATTTTACAACTTTGCATTGTATTCATGTTTTATTGTAAATGCAAATGCATGATTGGAAATTGATGGACAGTCTTGTAATATTATTGTAAATACACTGTAGATGCATTATTTTAAAGCCACCGCATGGCATTATGGGATAATATTAAAATTGGTACTTTCCCAGCTAACATAATTTTGTTATTATAAGAGCATTCTCCAAATATTGAGTGTTGGTTCTGGGAACATAAAAAAGTTTTCTTTACATTAAAGGAAAGTTTAAAAAATAAAAAAATGTATGATGTTCTTTCAACTTAATTTTGATTAAAAATTCAACATTCTAGAACATTGATTTGTAACATTCCAAGAACATAAAAAGATCCAGTTTCCTTAATGTTTGTAGAATGTTATTTAAAGTTGAGTATGAAGTTCCTGAAACATTCTTTCAATCATTCAAACACCTGCTGTGAAGAAGCACTGATAGAAAGATAAATAAGAACACAAACTACAACTTTCTACAACCACAGCCTTAGATGAACTGAAGATGAAATACTTTAAATGTCAAAAGATCTGATTAAACAACTCAACAAAAAGCATTACCAGGTTCAATTATTATTAACCAGATTGACTTTATTTCTGTCACATGTCTACAGAAGTTCTTATTGAGAATTAACACAGGTTTAGATGTCGATGTCTTATTTTTTTTTCAGTTTTTGTTTTTTTGAGATCGCCATCATGGAGATTAGCGTTTGCTTCAGTTGCGGTCTTGACCCTTAAATTTAGTGGAGTTGCTTCTTTTGCAACAATTGCAGTTGTTTTCAGAAAACATTTATGCATTGTTTTAAGTGGATTAACATGTCTGCTTTAATAATAGCTAAATAACTGGCTTAAAGTAGTTTTTAATAACTTGTATGTATAACTAGTATATAAATGAATAGAAGCACTTTTGTCGTGTGGCAGGTGTCAAATGTTTAAGAGTTTACACTCATTGTTGTTATTAACTTTTTAAAACATGTGTCATGTCATTTATACACACACAGTAATCAACTTTTGGCATATGAAACACATCAATGGTGACATGCTCCACGCCAGCATACAAAACACAATCTTGGCTCCCAGCATGCCTTGCTGCAGGTTTATTATTATTATTATTATTATAATTATTATTATTATTTTATTATTATTATTATTTTTTTTTAATTTTGATTGTCATAATTGTTGAGGATTGTATAACAACAATACAATATATAAAAATTATACATAAAAAATAAAAAAACAATACATTACTTATCTATTATTTACTATAAATTCACAGCAATTAGTTGCCAGGAATTTCCTATAAAATGTACACGTTTTTAACAGTGTGCATAAAACAAAACATGTGTCTTTGTGATTATAAGGTGGTTCTTGTTGATCTGGTTGTCCACTTAGAACATTTAGTCAGTATTTCATTTATATTTAAGTAAAAATTATGTTCTAGTTCAGCACTCAGCAAGAAAAAAACTTTTGAAAGGCAGAAGAAATTAGTCAAAACATGAAATGTCCTTTCTTCACCCCAGGACAACATTTTCATAACCCTTAATCTGGTTTTGATCTGACCGTAGTATTTACAGTTGGTGTGAACTTTAGTGAAGATACGGGCAGATAAGTGAATGCACGTGGCACAGAGCCACAGTAAATCAGTCTGATAATCTGGCATGAGCTTATGTAAAGCTGATTGCCTGTGATGTCAGTTCAAATCCTACATAAATCTGAGACTTGTGGTGTTTATTAAGATCTGCTATGTTTGGTACTGGTCATTAATGCATTAATGATAATCATAGGTTGCATATTAATGCATATGCACTACAAATAAAACCAATAAAGTAATTACATGAACATGTAGAAATCAACAACAACATAAACTAATTGTTGATTTAGATTTAGCATAAATGTAACAATATTATTAAATGATTACATTTATTTATTAAGTAATTTATATGTTAGTATTTATACATTTTAAGATTTAAATAATTAAACTAGAATACATTTATATATTTCTTTAGACTACAGAAGATTTTTCTGCATAGCCCATATTTTCTATCTCTAGGGAGCACAGAAACTCTTCAACATAGCTTTCTATCTTTTGTTTTCGGGGCTCAAAGCATTCTTCTCATCTCACCTCCAAAGCCAGGCCTCATGGTGAAGTCGTGGTCATCTAACTTGAGGAGCTGTTCAGATTTCGTAACGGGAGCTTTTGTGACATCTGGACTTCTCATTAGTAAAGTGCTTTTTAAACAGAAATACACGAGTAAAAGAGGTCATGATAAACATAATTCCAATGCAAACAGAACAGAACAGTTTTTTTGCAGTGAGCTTAATGGATGCATTTGAAGCACAGATAATCAAATATTTAAATTAATATACAATTCTATTTTTTTTTTTTTTTTATAATGAAATTTAAAAAGACTGCAAACCACTTCAGTTTTGCACCACATCATACAGTTGCTGTTTTATAATCACTTTTAATATATTATTGGGAGATTGAAAATGAGACCTCTCAACAAATAATAGCAATATATTATAGATATTATATATAACTTAAAGGGTGAGCAAATGAAATGAAATGTATATTAGTGTTACCTGCCAGGTTTATGTGCTTCTCTCTGTGTTCTGGTGGTTTCTCGTTTGGATCTGACAAATGCAGGATATGACCATTTTAGACATAAGAGCATAACAACAACAACATCAAATCAATCAGGCACTTTAATGATCATGCTGCAAAGATAAATAATTGAATACATTTTTTTAGATCGCTAATGAAATTTCTATTCTGAATTCAACATGAAAATAATCAATGTGAATGAGTAACGCGAATTGTCTTTGTGTTTGTTACATCGCTTTTGTTTAATGAAGCTTGTTCTGACATTATGATCATATTTTGAGAATTTTCCACACATCAAGTATCTTACGTGCTTTAGTTTAGCAGAAGCAAGGAAATCTGACCATCAAGAGTTCACATCATCACAGATTTTATGACACAAATTCGTTTACGACTAATTAGAGACCTACAGGTATGAAGGGTTCACGTCATGCATCCAACAATCCTAAAACTTTTTTGTTTTATTTATGTATTTTTGATAGAATGGCACAGTCTGCATCCTGTTAAAAATGTACAGGCAAGTCCTATATTTAATGTACATTTTGCACTTTCAAACTATTATAAGTTTTTTAAACAACTTTTAATTTCTTTCTTTTTTATCTGACAGAGAGTTGTTAATAAAACTAATATAATTTGTGCAACACATCCAGTCTACCCTTCAGCGCTTGCCTGCATCTTCTTCCTTATATTTCTTAATTTCTCCCCGTTTGTCATGAATAATAGTTGAACGCATGAGACGCACTCACCTGGTTTGGCTGCATGTCTGAAACACCTGTCCACGCAGCTGCAGCGCACCGGTGGAGAAGAAGCACGCGCAGAGCATAAAGCAGACATCAGCGTGCATGATTCCCACATCAACCGACAGTCACGAGAATCCTGTTAGAAGCTATTAAAACAACACCGAGGAACACTTAAAGACGACCCATTGTCATGGTGAGCCTGTGAGGACGTCCACTCTCTCGCGTTCAGATGCGTTTAATCTGCATTAAAGTGAAGGTCAGATCTGCTGTTAGCTGCAGCCTCGCTTTCCCGCGTCCAGGAGGAGCTTTCGCAGGTTACACAGAGAAACAGACATTTGCTGGCCGTAGCTATATTATGTAATGTTCCATGAGTATTACGTGTTATCTGAATTACACTTACATAATCGAGTGGTATAGTCACTCAGCATTGTTCTCATTTGTTTCGAATAGTTTTTCTGACTGAATTTTTAGTGGCGTTCAAATTTTGGTGAGTATAAATTATATAATATATGGTGAGTATAAATCGAAAGGAGCCAGCCAAAATCAAATGTTTCTGATCAATCTACAGTATTGAAGTCCAGAGTGTTCAGAGCTGGAATCCTGGCGAAAAAAAAATATATATATTTTTATTTATTTACCTGTTTTACTCCCTTTATTCCTATTTAATTTATTGCTTTATTGAATTCATTAATTTATACTGTTATTCTAAAATGTGGAAAACAGTCCAAATTTGTGTGTCCAAACTTTTCACTGGTTTGGAGGAATAAATACCTTATGGCCTTAAAATCTGATAGCTGTTAATAATTCATACCTTTCTCCTTTCACAGTATTTCGCATCAGCATGACTGATGCCTTTGCAAAAGAGGTTAACGCTTTCTACATAAGTTTGAAACAAATATAATTAAATTCCAAAGTGTTTATATTGTTATAAAAATTTATAATTGCATGCATATTTAGTAAACATGCCATGACTGATGAGATAGATGTAAAAAGGTGCATATGCATTTATTCAAAATTTATTCTTAAACACTTCAGAGATCATAAACTGTTTTTATGGCTATTTGGTACAATATATAGCTACATTTAACATGTTTCACGTATAATTAAACTTGTTTTCTATGAGCATTCACATGCATTGCATGTGTATTAATGTGTCTCTTGTTTAAACACATTTGTTCCAATAGGTCAACTGATAGATTTCTCCATTGATCAGTCCATTAAGAGTGTCCTGTGATTGTGCCATTGCCTGGGGCTGATGCTAATGCTTTGCTATTAAAGAGGGCAATTTGTTTGAATACAAATGTTCAAATCCTTGACCAACAGTCCACCATGTGTCCACACAGTGTCTTCTTGTAGTTAAAAGTCAGACTCTCTGACCAATAGCCCTCAGTCTTGTGTCCGGTATCTTGAATGTTGGCTGCCTCTGTTCTGTTCCAGGTTCCAACTCCTTTTTCTTGGATTATTGTTTGATTAATAAATGCAGCATGTTGATTCCACTCTCCCTTGTCATAAAAGGTGCAAAAATGCTCAGTGATAGCTTTTGTACCTTTTCTTCTGAAAGTGTATAAAAAAGGTGACATCATTTTAAGTTAAACATAAGACCTGTAAGTTTGGATTATGTGATTTGTAAAGCAAATAATGTGCTTTCAGTTTTGCTGACTTTTGTTTTGGCATATGAATGAATAATATGAAGATGACTCTACTTAATGTATAAGGAATAAAAAAATAAATAAAACTAGATTAGATTAGCTATTAATAAATACAAAGTTTAAATTAAAGATGTTTCTATAACTAAGCCACTGGCATTACATGAGAAAAAAGTAATCATGAGAGGCCAGTATATACATTCAGTTGAGACTCAAGCTATTCTTTACATAACGTTTGAGCTGCTTGATTTGAGTTTCAAGGGTTTATTAATCAAATGCACATCAAGCAGCATGTTTCAATAATCACTGGCAATTGAATATACTTCCCATAAGAGTCATAGAGAAAACAAACTAAAGTAACAAAAGGTTATTAATGGAATGTTTTTAAAACAACAGCAAGTAAAAAAAAAAACTCATTCTGACAAGCTTTGATTTTTAGATTTGGAAAACATCTTGTTTTAATTGTTTGATAGTTCTGTGCTTCTGATCAGGTTGAGTGCAGTCCCTTGATTTTGACACCAGGACAGAGATAATGGCAGGATCCTTTTACTTATCTTGTTTATTATTTTCAGTGTATTATTGTTTTTGATCTAGGTTAGATATCAGGATCCTGCAAGTTCGGTCTGGTTTTGGTTCTATGTGTCAGAATCCTAGCTTCATGATATCTACCTTGATGTGTTCTAATTTTTCTCTACCATGGGCCATTTCCAGATAATTTGGCTGTAGTCTGGGCCCTGTTGTATTTTCGAACAATTTCAGTTTTGTTTTTTTTCCCCTTTTAATAACGAAGAGTTTGATTTCAGACAGCCTGTGGTTGGGTTCAGTTATCAATCATATGTCGATAACATTAATGTTCAAATTCCATTACTTGGATGTCATTTGGTTTTTGACTAGATGTATTGATGCAGTCTACAACTGCAATAAGTGATATTGATGTAGCTAGACCTGACCTTCTGATGACACCTGAGTTCATGTCTGTGATATCCAGCAACCAATTATAATGAGCTGAAATACTGTCCCTGACCCAGGCAGTAGTTAATCGGATAACAGGCTATTATGCAATTAGTTGGCTATTGTAAATATGGTAACTGGCCAAAGATATTTTATGTCATGTTTAAAATCTGAAAAAGAAGGATCTTAAACCAAAGATGTATGTAGGGGGTGTGTTTCATCTCTGAAGTGTCCTTTAATCCATGATTATCTCCATAGTTTTACTATTGTTCAGCCAGAGGTTGTTGTCCGGACGTATTGTCCTTGTTTCAACTTTTTCCTCGTTATACATCCTCTGCACCATCTGTGATCAGGCCACTGACCATTATGTCATCCACAAACTTCAATGACTTGAGTTTTGTAACACAATTATATGTGCATAAGAAAAAAACTGAAGTGGGCCAAACACAGAGCCTTGGGGGGCTCCATTGTTAGAGTCCATCTATAGAGTGTTTTCAGTTTCAATCAACCAATAACATTTTAGGAACATAGAAAGGAACTTGGAATAAGAGCTTGAAAATCATTCGATACATTAATATAAAATTTCATATAAAATAACTGTAAAATATGTAATGTAAAAATATTAATGCATTAGTGTTATGGATGGGGTAGGGGTATTCTTGCTTCACAGGAATATTTATCCAGGGCCAAAAAAAAATGTCCTTCTAGTTAAAACTATGGTCACCTGCCAAGCTGTTATAGGGTATCTATGGCATTGCAATTTAATCTCATAAGATCATCAAAATTAACTTTTTTTCAAACATTTCATCATATTCTCAAATATGTTAGTAAAATAATCTACAGTAATTGCTACTAGAGCATTTAGTCAGGATAAAACAATACTGAAAATCCCAATTACTAATTTATTTTTACCTGGTGATCACAATTAGACACCATCTTCATACAAATGTCTGTAAGCATTTGCAATATGCAAACATGAAGCAGGATAGACTGGAGGAGGTAGACGTGGATCCAGCTAATCAGGTAGGCATATTCCTCTACAAAGAGGTGGTCATTAGAGGAAAATAGGCTGAAGACTGTACATACTGATGATTCCACACTGAAGACAGTGGAATCATCTCAAAGACAGCCCTTAGAAAAATTTGTATACTTTAAGTTTATTTTACTAAGTATATTTAAGTAAAGTTAAAGTATATTAAATATAAATATATAATTATTATATATAAAATTCAAGGCATTGATGTTTGCCTACAAAACAACCACTGGCTCTGCACCCATTTACCTAAATTTGTTACTTCAGACTTATATGCCCTCTAGACGCTTGCGTTCTGCAAGTGAACGTTGCTTGATTGTGCCATCCCAAAGAAGCACAGAGTCACTTTTACGGACTTTTAAATTAAATGTTCCCTTCTGGTGGAATGAACTCCCCAACTCAATCCGAGCAGCTGAGTCCTTAGCCATCTTCAAGAATCGGCTTAAAACCCATCTCTTCCATCTTTAATTGACCCTCTAACTGTGTTAACCTAACTGAGACTTGTTATAGCACTTATATATCATTGCTCTTTTTGTTGTTTTTGACTGCTTCCACTGTCTTCATCTGTAAGTCGCTTTGGATAAAAGCGTCTGCTAAATGAATAAATGTAAATGTATATTTTTAAGTATACCTCATGTAGCAAGTATAGATATATCTGTGTTCTAGTAGTATACTTGTAAGTGTACTGTTTCAATACTCCTTGGGACTAAATTGTCCTACTTTCTAGTATATAAAAGTATACTGAAGTATCCTTCAAGTGTAACAGTAGCAAACTTGAGTACACAACTAGTTTACCTCTCTGTCTTTAGTTTGTACTGCAATTATACTAAAAGTGAACTTATATGTTTTCTGATTAAATTAAATACTTTTTACACTTTGTAGTATAGTCTCAGTAAACTACTATTTTAGTAGTTTTATACTGCAAGTATACTCATAAGTTTTCTTTAAGTGAACTTTACATCATACTTTAAGTATACTATTATGTCCATATTTAGTTTTTAATGTGTATATATATTTTGTTACATGAATATCTGAACATACAAAACACCAAAAAAGAAAAAGAAAAAAAAAAGAACAGGTATCAGCTTGTAAACTATAACATTTTATTCTAGCTTCATGCATTATTTTTTAAACACTTTAATGTGTTTCACAAAAAAATAAAGAAATAACTTTTTGAACCAAAAGCTTAAAAAAAAAAGACTGAATTGGATTCAGAATGATAATCAAAATGTAGATGGAGTCGATCATCACCCGAAAGCTCAACTGTAATTATTACCTCTTCATCGGTTGACATTTTATTTCCATAACATTACAGTTTTGATGCTGTTTCATGTCAGATGATCATGTAAGATAACATGTTAGTATCTGGTGTTTCTTTTTTCTTCTTTACTTGGGAATTCTGTGCAAAAGATGTGTAATAGCGCCCTCTACCGTATAATAATGAAATCATGGATTCTAGGAGTATAGCGGAAATAAATGTAGACTTTTTGTAAGCGTAAGTCAAGTATAATTAAATGGGCGGTTTCAAGATGGCGGCTTAAAGGGAGGCTGTGTGTAGTTGAGCGGTAGTGTCTCTTTGTTAACTTTCCTACTATTACAACCCGAATATTATAATTTTAGCACGCTCATGTCTTGTGTTTGCCATTTTGAGCATAAATAACTACTTTCTGAGGCAAGAGACAGAGAGCATGCCACCAGGGGCGGTTCTAGGGTGAGTTGAGATCCGGGGCTTTGCCCAAAAAAAATCCATCAAATATAAAATTTGTAATACAGAAATATGAAATTTAAAAAAATTAGAATGGTACTTTGTCACTAGATGGCGGCATGCCACTGCCTTAATGAGTGAGTCGGTCTGTCATTTAAT
Source organism: Carassius gibelio (assembly GCF_023724105.1). Lineage (NCBI taxonomy): Eukaryota > Metazoa > Chordata > Actinopteri > Cypriniformes > Cyprinidae > Carassius > Carassius gibelio. Next base: position 3,154,906 of record NC_068390.1, read on the forward strand.
CAATAGAATCGTTTGAAACGGATGATTCATTCAGAAAAAAAGTAAACAACTGTTTTTATGAATGGGTCTTCTAAACATTTACTCAAGCAAATTTATTCAGTAAACACCTGTGTGTTGCTGCACAGCACAACAACATGCTTTGTTTGGAACCATTTCCTTTGCGAAATATGTCTTTTTATTATCTTGTTTATTGCATTGTTGCCCTGACACGAAAAGTCTGCCACAGGCCGTGCTAACCAAACATTATAACTGCTCTGTGTGTGTGTGTCCTAAAGACTGTGCTGCGAAACCGTTAACTGTTAGATGTTCAATATGTAACGTTAAATCAGACACAATTTAAAACCGAATAAGAAATATAATACTATGATTAAAATTTACAGATACCTGAAGCTGTTTTATCTTGACTTTCAAGTGTTGGCGGGGGGGGGGTTTACTTCATTTTTTTTTTTGAAGAAGAAGAATTTTGAAATATCCATTTTAATTTTCAAATAAATTGTTCTAGTAAAATACTACACGCCAACAAACCGCCTGCCTCCAAAAGACCTCATTTCATTGGCTGGATCATACAGAAGCTCGTCAATGGTGGGCCAGTTTACATGTCAGTCAGAAGCACTAGACTCAGTGGGCGGTTTTCGTTGGGTATGAATGACAACGCGTAAATTGACAGACACTGTAGACGTGAGAGTCGAGAGATATTTATTTAATTAAATTCTAATATAAATTACTTTATTGGGCATGAAAATTCATTGATGGCATGGTGGTAATAAAAATATTTGGGGCTTTACTGAAAACATTCGGGGCTCAAGCCCCCTTAGCCCACCCCTAACGCTGCCCCTGCATGCCACGTAAGAAAACGCCTATTGCCAACAGTTCTGATGAGGCCGATGAGCGAGCCGACGTTGCTAATGCTAATACGAGCTCGCCCGGGTCTCTGCTTTCTGACGCAGTTGCGGAGATTACAGCCAATGTCTCTAAGCTCATTGATGAAAAATGGATGCGATATCGCAGCTGTTACAACTGCATCATTCCGAACTAGACGAGCATAATAAGCGGATCACTGAGGTGGAAATGAGGATATCTGCTATGGAAGACATGGTAACCACGATCAAGGCTAAGCTGCAGTCCCTTGAGACATGGGCGAACGGGCTGAAGACCTTGAAAACAGGAAGGAGGAAGAATATCTGCATTGTACGATTACCGGAGGTCATGGAGGACCCCGCGGTTTTTCAAATCATGGCTTCCTAAGACTCTCTGTATTTCTTCGAAAGCCGGTCGAATAAATCTAGAAAGAGCACATCGATCACTCGCCCCCCAAACCTTCTTCTAAGCAGCGACTGCGACCCATCTTGGTGATGTTCCACAACTTTCAAGACAAACAGTGAGTGTTAAATGCTGCGCGGGGGCTGGGGATCAAAGGCTCCCCTTTGAAATTTGGAGACAGCACAGTGATGTTTTTTCAGGACTTTTCTGCGTCTGTCCTTCACAAACGCAGGATGTGAAGTTAAGAATGAAGTTGAGAAATGGCTAAAATCCCTAGTGCAATACCCTGCACTCCTCAAGGTGAACATCCGTGGCTTGTGAAGGTGTTTCATGAGCCGGCTCCTGTCGAGGCGTTCCTAAATTCGCTGGATGCAGAGCCTGTTGGTAATACTTGATTGTACAGTGTTCATTGTATGCTTTACAGACTATCCTACACTGGTACGGGTATAAATATTGATAATTTTATTGAGGCATTGAAACGTGTGCTCATTGAATTGTTTATTAAGTTGTGCAGTCATTAACATTGGCACTACCGCTTGACGTTCTGGTTGGTTATTTCCTCGTTTCCTTTCGTCGTTAGGGGATCTCTTTTCACTGGGACTTATGTTATGCAACGGGAGGTAAAGTGTGTAATTTCATTAGTTTTCAGTAATTCCTGTTCAAGTTCTTTGTATCTTTTAATTTCTTTTTCTTTTCTTTTTTCTTTTGGCTTACCACTTTTCTGTTTGGCTGACATCTACATCATTCAAATTGTACTTTTAGATTACATTATGTATGATATATACAATTGTAATGCTGAAGCTTAAAGTTTGTACATGAAATGTTAATGGTATTCATACACCTATTAAGAGAAGAACATTTTTAACTTTTTTAAAAAGGAGGGGGTACAAATTGCGTTACTACAGGAGAGCAATTTTAATGATCAGGAACATGCTAAGCTATCACGGGGGGCTCCTCCGTCTTTCACTTGGAGGAGCAGAGGGCGGCGTAATTATTTTAGTTAAGAGAGGTATGCCATTCCATTTAGTAGAAGTTGTCAAGGACACAAGAGGGTGCTATTTAACTGTGAAGGGGTTACTATATGGGGAGGAAATTGCTTTTTTGAACATTTATTGGCCCTCTAGCTACCCAGGTGATTTTCTGACTACAGCGTTTGCCAAATTAGCAGAGTGGGGAGTTAAGATACTGTTTATTGGTGGAGATTTTAACTGTCATTTATGCCCCATTATAGATAAATTCCCAACAGGTAAATCATTATCATCAACTCAGGCTAAAACCGTTAGGGCTCTCTGTGAAGACTTTGACTATGTAGATATTTGGAGGGCCTGCCACCCTGCAGAACAGGAGTATACTTTTTTTTCTACAGTCCACAGCAGCTATACTAGGATAGATTATATATTTTCTCCCAAAAATATGTTGCAACATGTATTGTCTTATAGGTATATACAGTATTGTTCAAAATAATAGCAGTACAATGTGACTAACCAGAATAATCAAGGTTTTTAGTATATTTTTTATTGCTACGTGGCAAACAAGTTACCAGTAGGTTCAGTAGATTGTCAGAAAACAAACAAGACCCAGCATTCATGATATGCACGCTCTTAAGGCTGTGCAATTGGGCAATTAGTTGAAAGGGGTGTGTTCAAAAAAATAGCAGTGTCTACCTTTGACTGTACAAACTCAAAACTATTTTGTATAAACATTTATTTTTTCTGGGATTTAGCAATCCTGTGAATCACTAAACTAATATTTAGTTGTATGACCACAGTTTTTTAAAACTGCTTGACATCTGGGTGGCATGGAGTCAACCAACTTGTGGCACCTCTCAGCTGTTCCACTCCATGATTCTTTAACAACATTCCACAATTCATTCACATTTCTTGGTTTTGCTTCAGAAACAGCATTTTTGATATCACCCCACAAGTTCTCAATTGGATTAAGGTCTGGAGATTGGGCTGGCCACTCCATAACATTAATTTTGTTGGTTTGGAACCAAGACTTTGCCCGTTTACTAGTGTGTTTTGGGTCATTGTCTTGTTGAAACAACCATTTCAAGGGCATGTCCTCTTCAGCATAGGGCAACATGACCTCTTCAAGTATTTTAACATATGCAAACTGATCCATGATCCCTGGTATGCGATAAATAGGCCCAACACCATAGTAGGAGAAACATGCCCATATCATGATGCTTGCACCTCCATGCTTCACTGTCTTCACTGTGTACTGTGGCTTGAATTCAGAGTTTGGGGGTCGTCTCACAAACTGCCTGTGGCCCTTGGACCCAAAAAGAAAAATTTTACTCTCATCAGTCCACAAAATGTTCCTCCATTTCTCTTTAGGCCAGTTGATGTGTTCTTTGGCAAATTGTAACCTCTTCTGCACATGCCTTTTTTTTAACAGAGGGACTTTGCGGGGGATTCTTGAAAATAGATTAGCTTCACACAGACGTCTTCTAACTGTCACAGTACTTACAGGTAACTCCAGACTGTCTTTGATCATCCTGGAGCTGATCATTGGCTGAGCCTTTGCCATTCTGGTTATTCTTCTATCCATTTTGATGGTTGCCTTCCGTTTTCTTCCACGTCTCTCTGGTTTTGCTCTCCATTTTAAGGCATTGGAGATCATTTTAGCTGAACAGCCTATCATTTTTTGCACCTCTTTATAGGTTTTCCCCTCTCTAATCAACTTTTTAATCAAAGTACGCTGTTCTTCTGAACAATGTCTTGAACGACCCATTTTCCTCAGCTTTCAAATGCATGTTCAACAAGTGTTGGCTTCATCCTTAAATAGGGGCCACCTGATTTACACCTGTTTCTTCACAAAATTGATGACCTCAGTGATTGAATGCCACACTGCTATTTTTTTGAACACACCCCTTTCAACTAATTCAACTAATTGCCCAATTGCACAGCCTTAAGAGCGTGCATATCATGAATGCTGGGTCTCATTTGTTTTCTGAGAATCTACTGAACCTACTGGTAACTTGTTTGCCACGTAGCAATAAAAAAATATACGAAAAACCTTGATTATTCTGGTTAGTCACATTGTACTGCTATTATTTTGAACAATACTGTATCTATTGCCATATAGGTAATATATCTATATCAGATCATGCAGCAGTTTTTTCTGAATATTCCTTTAGAGAACCAAGATATTATATCTAATAGTTGGAGATTTCACCCATTCATTTTGGCTGATCATAATTGTATATCATATTTTACAGAGGAGTTTAACTCTTTCATGTCCATTAACTCTGCCTCAACCGAAGATCCATCTTTACTTTGGGAAACAGCCAAAGCTTTTTCTAGAGGCCTTATTATAACATACACAATAAGTAAAAGTCACAGACAAGCCAAACAAAAAGAGATCTTAGAATCAAAGCTAAAGGATGCTGAGTGATTATATATAAAAATAACAACCCCCTGGTAAGATGAAGGAAATTTCAGCACTTAGATCGGCCTTAGATTCTCTTTTAACAAACAAGCAGAAGTGAAAATTTGTTTGCCAAACATAAACTATATGAACATGGGGATAAAGTGGGGAAATATTTAGCATTCTTAAAGAAAAAATCTTAATTTCAACATCATCTACACAAGTCTTGAGTTTTCAGAAATTTATTAATTTACTAGGAACTCATACTAAATAAAGTGGTTATAGAAAATAATCACCCCCCATAAACACACACACACACACTAATAACTTTGAAATATTTGTTCACTCTTCTTTACAGAAATGCTCAAGTTCAGTTTAATTTGGTGGGTATTTATAGACTGCAATCTTGAAGTAATTGCACAGATTTTCAGTGGGGTTTAAGTCTGGGCTCCGACAAGGCAATGCAGGAACATTCACCTCCTTCTACAGTGTCTTCCCACCCATAGTTGATTGTTTGCTTCAGTTGCACTACCAAGGACTGAAATCATGGGCGTATGTTTAGGGGGGAACGTTAGGTACTAGTCCCTATCAGTATTTTGAGATGACAAATTTGTCCCCACCAATATTTAGCAAGCTCCTTTGCACTGCTATTTGGATCAATTCTAACGGCCAGGATGACGACAGTACCAGAAACGCCTTAATTTGATTGGCGGCGGGGTATCTGACAGGCTAAACGCGCGAGCCGGGACTACATTTGTGCTTGCACTAGCAGCGTGCGGGCGCGCGTGTGCGCATGTTGAAGACGCCGAAGGTAAGTTACCAGGGCTGTCTCTCTGCCACATACAAAGGCCAGAGTAAAAACATTTTAATATTCCTTTTTTTGCCCCTTTTTTTTACTTTGTAGATGCCAACCAAGAAGAAGAAAGGGGACATAAGAAGCTTTTTCATAAAGCAGAGTCAGAGTGTAAGTAGGCAAAATAACTAGCTAGCCACACAAATAAACTAGCAGTAAGTTAACTGACCAGGCTTTCAAATGCATATTCTGTGGAAAATAGTATTTAGTATTAACTGGTGATAGTATGTGTTACCCAGGATGATAGAATGCTACGTTAGCAAGTATCTGGGGTATGAGGGGGATATGGACTCCCCACCAAAGCTGAGACCAAACCTACGCCCATGACTGAAATGCTCCAGGAAAGTTAATTTCATGCTGTGTTGATCAGAATGAGCACAGCTGATCACAGTTGAGAGTCAGATGGCTTTGTGTGCCATTAAGAAGGTGATTAGCTACACCTGATTGTGTTTACAAATCATTTTTGGGAGGGGGGGGGGGTGATCCTTTTTCAAACTCAGAGATTCTATTTTTATTTTCTCAGACCTGTTGGTGTCCAGAAGGACACCCATGACAGCATGACCATAAGAGTGGCGGGAAAGTAGGTCTGAAGCAGGAAGAAGAAGATATGATGACGCAGAGTGAAGTTGATGTAAAGACAATTGTACCAACCTACAGGATAAATGAAATAAGAACAGGTACTAGTAACAGTTTTCTGATTCTGAAGTCTGAGCAAGGACTGAACTTAAATCTTCTTTCTTAAGGGTACTTGTGATGAAACGGCGGAGTCAGTTAGATCCATCTGCAGCAGTTTATTAATACAGGTGAATAAACAGAGAACAGCAGACATAAACTCAGGCTGGCAATGAAAGGGAACTCAAGCAGACGTTCGTAGAGAACTCAGATAGTCTAATCAATCAGGATTCAAAGTCCAGAGATAATACGGAGAACAACAATACAGACCAGGGGTAAATCAAAACTTCACAAAATAACAAAGGGGAGTGCAGTCCATATAAAGGGGAGAACACAAGTTGCAGGTGAAAATACTAAAAGGTAATCAAGATAATTAAGCAGGGTTAGATGGGGATGATTGGGGAGAGGGACACTGGGAAATGCAGTCCTAATATTCAGGAGAGAGGGATCTGATGACGCCAGAGGAGGGCGTAGCAGACCGTTCCATAACAGTACTATTGAACACCCAAGTCTTGAAAGATGAAACTTTAATGTATCATTTACATTAAAAATTCATCACATAATGATATATGTTAAATTCTCAAACACTGACCACAATTGGTGATACCAAAAAATAAAATAACAAACCTAAAAAATACCTTTAAAAAAAATCTATTCTCAAGTTATTACGTCATTCAATCGGTCACCCTGTTCTCTTTTCGGTTCTTGTTGTCTCTTCATGCTGTCATTACACATGGTGAATAATCACTTAGAGTGAACCTGTTTCATTAATTAACAGCAACACTAATTTAGTGTTACACTTTTACTCTCTGTAGAGAAGACACATATAAACACTGAACTATTTTGATTTAACAAGAATGATTTTGCTGTGTAAAATGCATGCAAAAAAGAAGCCACTCATGACAAAGTCCAAAGTTGCTCAAATCAGATGCCAAATTAACTGATTTTGCCCTTCAACAAAATGGCATTTGAGCGAGATGCCTGGCCAACTAAATAAACCTTAAATGTGCAAAGTGAAAGTGCGTCATGCACTAGTACACAGCCTGTATCTCCTGAAACTGAAAGAGAACTGCCTATAGTTTGCTATTTAAAACTAGAGATGTGCACCTGTGCTGCTGTAGAAGGCCAGTCTGAAGGTGGTGTGAAACTTCTGAATGAGGAACTGAGACAGAGAGATCTTGTCATCTGTGCTCACTGATTCATCTCCACTCTTCCAGTAGAGCATCAGGTCTTCGTCAGTGTAAGCATCTGGACACACAGCACATCAACCAATGTAGGCGGAGACTGATCTTATATTTAAAGAAATAGTTCAAGAACATATTAAAGTATAGTTTAAAACTAGTAAAAAAATCACAACTTTATAATATGAATTCACAATAAATCAAGAGCAGTAAATTACTGTGAAGTTAGCATCATTCTGCTGTTCATTCACGATCATTTGTGTGAAAATGTCCCACCATGCATTGATTTCACAATACATTTCTGACTACGTTAATATATTGTAAAATAATACTCTTTAATCATCTAAATTTCTGGCCATTTTTTACAGTTTGGTTTTGTTTATTTGACTAACCGACACTGCATTGGTCTTGTTACTAATTCCATCTGATCATGTGATCTCAACCATAACGAATATAGAATAAAACAGCTTAGTGCAGATTTAACAGTGTAGATACTGTTGATGTGGTTACAAAAATTTGCTTAGTCCAATTGAAACCTGAACAAAAAAAGCTTTTATGCAAGGTGTTGACATGCATTTTCAAACTGCCTAAAGCCTTGTGTAATATTACCATCTGTTGGCATTACTGAGAGATGTTAGCACTTTTCCCAGCCTTTATCAAGCGGGATGGACTGATCCTGATTGGCTGATTCTCTGTGATGTCACTGCGTAAACCTCATGGATTATCCTCTAGCATATTATGTAAAATCCAATCCATGCTCACTTGGCATAAACATCGGCACTGAAATGATAAATAAAAGCATTTCTAGAAACATCTCCAATGCTTTCAGGAGGAAAGGTTAATTACTAAGGCTGAGCTCCATATATAATCCATGCAATCTCCCTGATGTCATTTGGACTGCAAGTGGCCTACTTTAATTTTAATAATCACATTCTCATTCTCATTACAGTAATGAGCAAAAACCATACATTATTATTATTATTATTTATTTTTAGTTTTTTAAGTATAAATGCATCATTCTTAATATGATGAGCTTAATATATGCTGATTTTGATTTTAAAAATAGTTTCCAGAAAGGAAGATTTTCATTAATGTCCATTGTTTGGAAAATGAGTAAATAACAGGTTCATTATGATATTCTTAGAGACTCCATATTTAGTTATCAAAAGGCTTTTAGAAATGCAAAAAATACTTAATGCACTTATATTATAAGGGCAAATATTAACAACTTGAAACTCTTATTTTCTATGATTAATTCTGTAATTAATTTGTATCAAAAGTCCTTAGTTAATTCCTGTGAGGACTTTCTAAAATATTTTAGCCAAAAGTTTGCTGATCAACGTGCACAGATTCCTCTGGTGAAAACTGATCCATCTGACTATCCTGCAAGCATGGCTGTGCAAATGATTTTATACCAAGTTGTTTGTTTCAGCAGACCTTTCACTGCGTATCACTGAGTTTAGCACATCTGATCAACAAAAGTTTGTCTAGTGGAATATGTCCACTAGAGTTTAAACATGCTGTGGTGACACCTCGGCTAAAGCGACCAAATCTCTAAGCTGTGCTTTGCCTCAAAAATCTTATTTATATTGCAACAACTACTTTTATTTCTAAGTGAAAATTCTATAGGTGAAACAGAATTCTATCTGGGTTCAAAACAGCTCACAGCACTGAGACGGCTTTATTGGAAGGGTTCAGTGATATCTGCTTGGCCTGATGTTATTTTTGTGTTGCTTGATCTGAGTGCAGCTTTTGACATGATTGACCATAACATCCTCATCGTCCGCCTTTAACATTTGGTTGGGCTTAAGGGTACTGTCCTGAAATTGTTTCAGTCCTATTTGAGCGATAGAAGTTAACTATATAAAATAAAAATAGTTAACTATAATAATAAAATTTCTGGTAAGAAAAAAATAAATAAACACATCTGCCTTTTTGGGGGTGGGGGTGTTATGTGGAGGGTAGGGATGAACTCAAATCGCAGACAGGAATGCACAAAACACAGGATTTATTACGGGAAAAAAGGGGAAGACAAAACCCACGAGGGGGAAAACAATGACAAGGGCAGAGACTAAATAACTAAACAAGACTCGGTTGACACAATAAACAAAGACTCTAAACACTAACTACAAACAAACACTCACGGGTAATACAATGACTTCTTCAAGGGGTAACAATGATACAAGATCTCACTAGGAACAAATCCCAGGAACCATGTAGAAACAATGAACCACACAAGACAGAGCACACTAGGGGATATAAATAGGAAAACTAATCAAGACACCACAGGTGGCACAGGTAAGGCAATCACGAAAAAACTAGGATAACAAGGGGGCGGGGCAAGGGAACGAGACAACACAAGCATATAGCCCAAAAGACAAGGCCATGTGCTTGTACACAAAACACGGGCCTGTCATGATCCTGCCTCAAGACTAGAGGAAAGTCAGGACATGAAGGCAGAATCATGACAGAACCCCTCCCTTAAGGAGCGGCTTCCAAACAAGGAAGGTGATGAGGAGGGACAACAAAGTCCGGGGGGGGGGGGGGTCCTCGAAGGACGGGACAAAGGCTGACGATGAGGGGTCCGGGCAGGTCTGGGTGGGGAGTGGTCTCTGGACAACATCAGAGGACATGACAGGAGAAATCACAGGACACTGGAGCGCGGCAACAGCCAGGATACGGCCCTCTGGGATCACTGGCAGCTGGGCAGAAGGTGGGGACCTCGATGGGGAAACCTGCGGCTCCTCCCGGGAGAAACTCTCCCATAGCCGGGCATAATCCTGCAGGATCCACTCAGCCTGGGACGATACTGGGAGGGTGACACTCCTCTTGTCAGTCGGGTATGACCACCAGCATTGCTGGCGGAACTCCAATTGACGCTGAAGACTGGAGAACATCCTGTCTGCTGAGTTCATGGTGTGGCGGTTCATTCTGTTATGTGGAGGGTAGGGATGAACTCAAATTGCAGACAGGAATGCACAAAACACAGGATTCATTACGGGAAAAAATACAGTGCCAGAGGGCTCGATTCTAATAATTTTTTTGTGGAGTTATTTGGGTGCATGGCTAAAAACAATGACATCTGTTTTTTCTTCATTCAACATTAAAAAATTATTTGCCATCCAGTTTTTGATGTCCTTTAAACACTCTAGAAATGAATCAAATGAATTTATGGAATGTCTGATTGGTAAATGCCTTTGTGTGTCATCAGCATAACAATAAAATTATACTCCATAATTTCTATAAATGCTGCCCAGATGGAAATTTGACACCACTCAGCTCTGAGGACAGACACTCCTAGAACGTAAGTGTGCATGCTCCAAAGTAGTGCTTTAACTTTCAGGAATAAGGGTTTTGTTATATATAGGGGAAACTAAGACACATGAATATAACCTGTGTGTGGCCTTTTTTACTACAGCCCCCAGATTTACGGAATGAAAAATGTACAGAAAAAAATGCCTATAACCTATACCATTCAAAGTTACTTGAATATTGTATGGCATGGAATCGGATGAGACGTGTGACTGGGCGTGTGTTCAGTTTCTTTCCCACCTTAATTTCAGCTGTTCTTACTCTGCGGTCTACTCCAGGGAATACTTTTGACACCTGGTCCACCAGCCAGAGTGCTCTGGGCAGCTGGGGGTCTAAGATCAGGACAGGATGGTGCCAACCTGGAGGTCAGATTTCTCATCTTGCCACTTCTGGTGGGTCTGAAGGCTGGGAAGGTAGAACCTGAGGAAGCTCTTCCAGAATTGGTCAGCAAGGACTTGATTATGATGCCACCTGCGTCAACTAATCAGTTTAGGTTTCTCAGGGTTTCTTCTCCACTTCTGGCATCCCACACAAGTACTCTGATACCGTTTGATGGCCTCTTTGCCTCAAATAATCCAATATTTATGCCGAAGCTCAGCAAAGACTCCTTCAAGGCCTGAATGGTGGAGTTAAGTGTCATAACTCTGTATAAGCAGTTTAAAGACCGGGTATTTTGGGTCTAGGACATTGGGGTGTATGATATCAGGATCTAGACAAGGGCTAAAGCAAAAGTGACCTCATACTCTGTTCAGCTGAGTCTTGTTATCAATTTTAGCTGACTGGGAAGTGATTTACCTCCCTTTAACTGCTCCAATTCAGAGGGGAAACACTCTTCCTGATTTCAGCAGTCTTGTAGTCATCAGCTGTCAGATTGTCTGCCGCCCCACGACAGGCCCTGGACTCCAGTAGCTCTTTAAAAGTCTTATATTGGCTGATTTCAGGGAATGTTAAGTTGGCTGTGAAGCAGATAAGTAGGGAGGGAACTGTTTTATGAAGCTCGTCTTTATCTGCAGCTACAGCATGTGGGATTTCAGGCCACAACTTTGGAGGATCTTTGAGAAAGGGATGACCCTTGGTACCAATGGCTGGTCCCAGCTTGCATAGGCTATTCCTCCATGTTATATCATCTGGGTTGTGAGATGATGGAATATAACGCCATGTGTGTTGGTCTGTAATGTCCTGTATCTAAGCGACTCTGGTTCCAACAAACACTTTAAATTGGCAAGAGTCTGAATGCACCCAAGTGAGAATACATTTGTGGTGGAGTCAGTCCATAGAGTGGACTTGCTGGAGTTTGTGTATGGGAAGTTTCAGTTCTGTTCTGACTACATTAGCAGGCTGTGCCCCAGTCAGTGAGGCACAGAGTTCCAGACGATGGATCAATTGCTGTTTTTTGGTGCCACTCGTGATCTGACTGTGAGGAAGGCCGTCTTTACCTCCTTACTTTGATCCTCTGTGTGGTGGTAAGCACGTTTAGGTACATCACTGAAAATGTGTACCTCTTGCTGACTTATGGTGTATTCATTACTGGTGTACTCATAAAGCTGGTGTAACACCTTGGAAATAAAATGTGCTGTAGGGAAGGCAGCTCCTCCACACACTCTGTCCAGGTCTGTAGATGATCTGCAGATAAGTGCGGGTCATCCCAGTTTCTTTTCTTATCCCAAAGGCACTGCACTATGAGCTTGGCTCTGGTAGAGAAGGGAATGATATAGCCCAGGGGGTCATACTGACTTGCCAGAATTCTATAAATGCTGTGTATGGTAGATGACATGACGTATCGAGCAGAGGCAGACCATCGTCGCTGTATGTGGATACCTGGAGCTGTACGATACGTCATAGAAACAGTAGCTCCACTTATCATTTGAAACAAGAAAATTTAATCCATCTAAACTTGAACAAAAAAACACCACTGCTTCCTTTCGTTTTCATTTAAACATAATAATAGCCGCAGAAATGTAGTTCAGGTAAATGTGTAGGCCTATATAGCCTACAGTAATATTCTGAAAGTTATCCGTATAATCAATCTAAACTTGAACAAAAAAACACCACTGCTTCCTTTCGTTTTCATTTAAACATAATAATAGCCACAGAAATGTAGCATGTGTATGCCTATATAGCCTACAGTAATATTTTGAAAGTTATCCTTATAAATTTGGAATCTGGAAACTTGACCTAAGGTCATGCGGCAGCTTCCCTAGGAGCCGTGAGACATGGAAGCCACACTGCAACTCAAAGGTGCCCTTCCTTCCTAGTTGCTCTAATATGCCAACGAGGGAACAAACCTTGAGGGTGAAGAGTCGGAATGCTTTAATGTTCGCATTGGCTATGTTTGGACTAACCATAAGTTGTTATTTCCAACCTTTTTTATTCTATTCTTAAAAAAAAACACTTTGTGTACTGCGATACACTAACTGAGACTTGTCATGACACTTGTATACTGTTGTTGTTCTCTTGTTGGTCTGATTGCTTCTACTGTTCTCATATGTAAGTCGCTTTGGATAAAAGCATCTGCTAAATGATTAAATGTAAATTTAAATGCCATGCATTGCAACTTGAGCTGATGAGGCTATCCGTAGTGCTGATCCAGTGCTGCCATGGTATTTGTAAAGGGTTGTTGTGAATAACTGTATGAATTTGAGGTGATCAATGAGTATTTGGAATTGAAATCTCTCCATGGCAGCTGGCAGAATTTTCCAGAGCTACCTTGAGCTGTGAGAATTCTCTAGGGTTCAGATGTACAAAGTCTGAAACTGTTGGGGTCAGACCTCGGTACATCTGCTCTAGCTCAGGAGGAACTGGGCTGGATGCACTGTATGGCAGGTGAGATTGTTAAGTGGATTCAAAGGATGGAGGACCTGCGGTCTCTGGTTCACATGAATGCATACTGACTAAGTCTGTAGGGTGTGTCAGTTCTGAAATAAAAAGTTCTGTCTTCCCTTGAATGTTTGGACTATGGCGTGTGGTAGAGGGAGAGCGGCTTTGCTCTGGGGACAGCTATTGGAGCTAGGAATGCCTCAGAACTGTGCTCAGGATGATCTGATGAAGCAGATCTGAATTGTGGGGTTTACACTGGTTCAAAGCTCTTATCACTCGGTCACGTTCTCTGAAAACTGTGTTGGGTAGGTACAGGTTGCATAGGGGTGGCAGGTGGAAAAGACTTTGCTGCTCCATTTGGATCTGTAGCTGCTGCATTTGTAATTTCAGCAGAATAAGTTCTTGTGAATACTGATCTGTAGCCTGTTGAAACATGTCTCTTTCTTGCTGCATTATCTGCAGGGTCTGTAGCAGATTGTCATGGGCAAGGCGTAGATACCTCTTCTCACGCTGGAGGATGCTGGTTTCAGAGCCCGATGGTTCATCATAAGATCATTGTGAGTCCCATGGTTCATCGTCAGACCACTATTGAGGCCCATCAGGCTCTTTGCACAGTAGCTGTGGTGGAGTAATAGCAGCTGCACTGTCTTCTGGTTCTGGACTAAGGGACACTGTAGGATGAAGCTGAGAATGTGGTGACATGGGTTCAGAAAACAGAAAACAGCCTTGGGAGAGTGAAGGCGCTGAGGTTATACTCTTCATATCATGTAAGGAGGGCTGTCTTCCTCCTGTCACACATGAATGGCCCATCCTCTTCGTGATGTGACATCTTTCCATAGTACATAAATTTGGGGATCCGGCACGAAGGACAATGTAAAAATGAATAGCTTCTGGTAGCTCTTTTCCTGGTTATTAATTAGCCGGTTAATAGCAGACCCACTGGTTAGAAACTTTACCACAGATGATCAGGTTTGCGGGAATAATCCATTTACTGTCACCACAATTCAACTTGTTCATTATCATACATGGATATTAAAATCAGCAACAATTAAAACTTAATTGAAGAAACAGAACAAACTGAGACCGACTCAATCCACAAGAACAGTGGCAATGTCTCCAAGACACTTCAAGAAACCTGCAAAGCTACTTGAAAAACAATGCGCAAGTTCACCTAGGACAAAAGCTTTGTTTAAGGCATAGTGTGGTATCAGCAGCAAATGTTTATTTAATTTAGTTATGTTAAGAGAAGTTAATTAATCAAATCTATTTATGACAGCATCCTCACTTTACAGCATTTTCACACAAGTGCCTAAAACCTCAATTAAAAGGAAGTGTATCTTTCAGCCATCCAGACACTGCCTAGAAGAGTCCTTAAATCCCTTCAGGAACAATGATACTTGAACAAGAAGCAAGATACCAGTGTGACCTTCAGACATCAGCAGCTGAGAGCTTTCAGTAAAAAGTGTGATGGTTTGATGGTGCCTCCACAACACATGAGACATGGGGAATGATTTTGACATCAGATGAGACCAAGAAAGACTTAAATTGATATGTAAGGCACTCTCCGTTCATTCAATCAATTATCTTTATTTATATAGTGCTTTAAACAAAATACATTGCGTCAAAGCACTGAACAACATTCATTAGGAAAACAGTGTCAATAATGCAAAATGATAGTTAAAGGCAGTTCATCATTGAATTCAGTTATGTCATCTCTGTTCAGTTTAAATATTGTCTGTGCATTTATTTGCAATCAATCTAAGCAAGCCAGAGGCGACAGCGGCAAGGAACCGAAACTCCATCGGTGACAGAATGGAGAAAAAAACCTTGGGAGAAACCAGGCTCAGTTGGGGGGCCAGTTCTCCTCTGACCAGACGAAACCAGAAGTTCAATTCCAGGCTGCAGCAAAGTCAGATTGTGCAGAAGAATCATCTGTTTCCTGTGGTCTTGTCCTGGTGGTCCTCTGAGACAAGGTCTTTACAGGGGATCTGTATCTGGGGCTCTAGTTGTCCTGGTCTCCGCTGTCTTTCAGGAGCAGTAGAGGTCCTTTCTAGGTGCTGATCCACATCTGGTCTGGATACGTACTGGATCCGGGTGACTGCAGTGACCCTCTGATCTGGACACAGACTGGATCTGGTGGCCACGGTGACCTCGGAACAAGAGAGAAACAGACAAATATTACCGTAGATGCCATTCTTCAAATGATGTGGCAAGTACATCGGGTGTTATGTGAAGTGTCCCGGTTCCGGTTTACCTAATTAATGCAGCCTAAAAATCCTTTAACGGATTTGGATATTAAAAGCATATTAGTATGTTATGTGTATGCCAGGTTAAAGAGATGGGTCTTTAATCTAGATTTAAACTGCAAGAGTGTGTCTGCCTCCCGAACAATGTTAGGTAGGTTATTCCAGAGTTTAGGCTCCAAATAGGAAAAGGATCTGCCGCCCGCAGTTGATTTTGATATTCTAGGTATTATCAAATTGCCTGAGTTTTGAGAACGTCGCGGACGTAGAGGAGTATAATGTAAAAGGAGCTCATTCAAATACTGAGGTGCTAAACCATTCAGGGCTTTATAAGTAATAAGCAATATTTTAAAATCTATACGATGTTTGATAGGGAGCCAGTGCAGTGTGGACAGGACCGGGCTAATATGGTCATACTTCCTGGTTCTAGTAAGAACTCTTGCTGCTGCATTTTGGACTAGCTGTAGTTTGTTTACCAAGCGTGCAGAACAACCACCCAATAAAGCATTACAATAATCTAACCTTGAGGTCATAAATGCAAAAATTTAGATATATTTTTGAGATGGAAAAATGCAGTTTTACAAATGCTAGAAACGTGGCTTTCTAAGGAAAGATTGCCATCAAGTAGCACACCTAGGTTCCTAACTGATGACAAAGAGTTGACAGAGCAACCATCAAGTCTTAGACAGTGTTCTAGGTAAGCAGAGTTTTTAGGTCCTATAATTGACACCTCAAATTTTTCTGAAACATATTTTTGTCCTTGCTTGCATGTAAACCTGTTTTATGAGTAATATTGTTTTATAACCTTAAAAATGGCATAATAGGGGCACTTTAAGTAATAAGTGGATTAGTGTGTACTGGAGACGCAAACTGTTTCTAACAATTCAGTTTGATTTGGTGAACTGGTTCAGTCGGTTGACTGAGAAGATCCGGTTAAACAGAATAATTAGTTTGTGATCCGGACATCACAAGACGAGACAAAACCAATAAAACCCATTACAAACAAGACATTTGCTGCATTCAGTGGGGACATAATTACTGATTACAATCACTTCTACTGTGTTCTTACATGTTGCGTATCGCTCTGCGTAAACATAAAACCATGTCTACATTTATGATCGAGAAACAACAGACAAACAAATCTTATTTCTGCTATTGGATGACCAACTCAATAAAAGTGCAGCCGTTGTGCCAGCGTCTCCACAACATGACTGCAGTGGCAACAGCGAGAATAAAAGTCATGCTTTTTTTTTTTTTGTAAAAATTTGTAGAAATGTTCACAACTTTCAGAGGAAATTACAAAAAAGACCAAGTTTTCTTCAGTGTATGTCCACTGTAAGATACACTGCTAAAACACAAATTTAAGCTGTAAAATTTTTTTTTTTTTTCTAACAGTTGAACAAGCCAGTTGTGCCATGGAAACACCCATTTATGGGTGGGGTCATGAAAATATTACAAGGCAAATATTCCTAACGGTCTTAAAATGTGCTTTATTTTGGGGCAAAATATGAGCCTTGACATGTTTTGTAACTTTCACCATGGTATTTTTCTCAAATATTCAGATGATGAACAAGAACAACTGATAGAACAAGTGAATCAGTTTACATTGGTTCATAAAACATACATTATTTGAAAGCTGTGCAGCATAAATATGATATAAATAATCCAAATGTCCTGGAGCACATGTTCAAAAGATGGAAAGTGTGAGAAGCTAGAACATATTCTGAATTATTCACAGCTCTTATTCTTGCAAATAATCACTTCATGAAACTGTGGAGATATTTTAGTGTAGTCTCCAAAGTAAAAGGAGAATATCAATTTATTCATATTAATTGTATTATAAATTGTATCTCATACAATAAAAAATAAGAAATAAATGCATGAGAAATAGTCTTCAATCAGTTTGATTTTACAATGTGTGTGACCCTGGAGCACAAAAGTAGTCTTAAGTCTATATTTGTAGCAATAGCCAAAAATAAATGAGGTCATGCATTTTTTAAATATATTTTATTTTATTTATTTTTTTGCTCCCTCAGATTCCAGATTTGTCAATATGATATGTCTGATCCCAATAAACCATACATCAATGGAAAGATAATTAATTCAGCTTTCATATGATGTATAAATAAATAAATATATATATATATATATATATATATATATATATATATATATATATATATATATATATATATATATATATATATATATATATAAATTACACAAAAGAACATCTCAGAACTTCCATGCAATCTCATACAAATACAGACTCATGTGCTCATGAACACAACAATTATTCACCAATCAACCTTCAGGTTTTGAGGCAAAAAATAATTAATTGCAATAAACGTTTAGTATTTTGTATGCACAGTATATATTTAGTATTTCAAATAAAGCAATTTATTATTAAAAATAATATTTATAGAAATATTATAATTTTGGTTTTTATCACAAGCCATTCCAAAACAACACATAGTAGTTTGGCATTCAATCTATCCTTTTCTGTAAAATATTAGTTAATATTAGTCAGATTTTGTTTCCACATTGTTAGTGAATTTCTCAGAAACAGTTTTAAAGTTTCAAAGTTGTTTTTAATTTATAATTTAATTTATTTGTAGTCTTGACTGCAAATAAATAAATAAAAGAAGAAGACAGATTGACCTTTTAAACCCATGAACTGTCTACTAAATTATCTATTTTGGTAGTTTTCTTGGCAGAATTTAAACTATAAAGCATCTACAGATTTTGATTTTATGAAAAAACAAAAATAAAAAAGGAGACATAAAAGATACCATTATTTGCCAGCACAGACAGTAAAAATGTATGAAAGTCGATCACAACTTTAGAAAAAAATAAATAAAAGATTTTTTATCATTAGACTTTTTACTCAAAGATATGTAGTTACTGCAGTTAAGTATTTAGCAACAACAATAAAACGATGCTAATAATAATTTGACATGGCTTCGTCTCGTGGTTTCCAATCTTCTGTTAAAATCAGTGCTTTAAGTGGGCCGGTATGCACCAGTACTCAGTACCGCCACTTCCAAATATAGCTCTTGAGCGTACCGCCACCTCTCCGTGCGCCCAGAACGTGCTTTTAGCGTACCGGTACGCTCATTTGGACATCTGTTTTAATAGAGGTTTTAATATTTTACCTGCACTGCCAATTTTCAGAGCGCCCTTCACAATGCAAGCTTACTAATTCATCCCACCGAGAGCAGTAGCCTAACTACGTTACCAATTCACCCTTAAGTTATACAAGTGAATAGCGCATGTGTCGCTTTTCCCACTGTTCAGTGTCAACAACTTAACGTGGCCGGAGAAGGAGTGAGAAACTCGTAATGAGTGTACACCACACTCGGTTCGGTTAAAAATCATGTACATTTAACAACAACACTTAAAATGTTTTCTTGGCTTCAGACTCTGAATACTGCAAGAGCAAGACCAGAATCAGATGATTCGCTGACTGACCCCTCACCAAATTTGAATCCTAACACTGCAGGTCAGACTCAAGCTAATGAAGTAATGCAGCTCTTTCAGGAAGGGTGACCAGACGTCCCGAAATCTAAACTGTTGTCCCGACTCCCGAATCTGGCCCTAATTGTCCCGAAAATTATACTAAAGCAAAATCTTGAGTATTTATTGTCTGATAAACATTAGAAACTGTCTGCGGAGGTTGAGTCGTCCTGCAGCCAGCCCCCGCGCAAGTTGCTGCAGCTGCGAGGAGGAGTGAATATTATCGCCACACTACTATTTGTGTTATTCCATTTCGATGACAATGCTGTTATTCTCAAAATGCCCCAAATTAAATGCCTTATATGTTGATATATAAATTATTTAGCACAATTTTACACAAAATTATTTATCTGGGATAAATGCACAAACATACAGTACTACATTCTTCTTGTGCCGTAGTGCTTCTCTGTTACTCTGCTCTCTAGACATGGCTGCACCCTTCAGTGGAAGTCTCTAGGATTTATTTCTCACATGTTCATGTAACACTCTGATAAGTTACACATGTATCAGCGCACCATGCCACACAATTTAGTGTACCCTTCATAACGATAATGTACATGCTGCAGGGACTAAATTCATGTTTAATATTATTATATCACTGTTGCAAATTCCTCTACAAGTGAAAAGAGCACACAGTTATGGCTGAATCTGGTTTATTTCATTAATTGTCCATTTAAACAATCTAAACAAACTACAGGTGGTTGCTTAGGAATTAAAAAACGAATTATGTGTTAGTTGTCTATCCGCACAAGGACGACATCGATTATGTCTACAGCAGTGATTCATGTTTATAATGTAGCTATATTTAAATTCCAGAGTTTTAAGATGTGTACTGGTAAAAAATAAAAACACTATAAACTGCAACTGGTTAGATGTTTTCTAAAAATTAGCAATCATTCAGTCACAGACATCACCCTTTCTCTATGTGCATTTTTTTTTTTTTTACAGTTTAGAATATTACAACCATGCCTACATTATAATAGTATTTTTAAAGTATGTAAATATTTAATTGGAAAAATTGGAAACAGTCTGCAGTTTCAACCGGCTTACGTTTTTTTTTTTTTTTTTTTCAGTCTAAGACCAAATTTTGTACATTGGTGTTTGTAACAATAGTTTTTTTTTATTATCATTAATGAATTATTTGGGAAATCTTTTATAAACAATATATTAATCTTGAGGAAACCACTTGTAAAACAGGTCTTGGTCAGATTTCACCCTGAAGTGAAAACATGAACATTATGCCTGAAGACTTATTTCATGCAAAACAATATCATTACAGTAATGTGTCCAGAACGACTGCTTTTAAAAAAATGTTTAATCTTCTTAAATTAAAAGTCAGTACAATAATGATGCATAAATATCACAATGCTTAAATACTTCACAGTTAAAATAGTATATTTATAATCACAGTATTAAGAACACATTACAGTAATAATAGGAATATATATTTTTGAGTGTGATAACTGTCATGACAAAACCTTAATTGGTCCAAAAAAAAAAAAAAAAAAAAAAAAGTCTTCACTGTCTTCTTGTAAAATATAAATAAGCATATATATTTTTTTTTTTTAATTTTGGGGGGTGAAATCAGACCCGGACATGTTCTGGACAAGCGTATTGAGATTGGCCCCTTCAGGTTTGTTCTACAAATACATCCAGTGATCCTTCTGAAGACACAAAGCTCTGTCCGGAAGGACCAACACACATCCTGTCCTAACGGACAGAGGGTGAGCTGGATCTGAACGTGGGCCGAAGGACAGCGCTGGTTTTCAGGTGCTGCAGGAGGAGTTCATAGCTCGTAATCAAACTTATACTCGTTGGCTAAATAGACTCTGCGGAAAATGAGCGCCGCTAGAGCGAGTGTGAGGAGGACGATGAGGACGGCCGAGCCCGTGTGACTGGTGTCCTGCGGAGGGAGTGGAGCAGGGGGGGATGCTGTGAACGCTGGGTATCTCGGGGACTGGATCTGGTTCTGCGAGCGCCGCTGACGTGGACTGGGAGCTGCTGGAACGGACGGACCATCGCTTGATGCCTGAGGAGCCACAGATGATGATGATGATGATGATGATTCAGCCTAGACCAGAAGAAAGAGACCGAAGCTGATTACAGAGGAGCTGAGATATAGCCAGGTATAGTGACCCATACACGGAATTCATGCTCCGCATTTATCCCATCCAAAGTGCACACACATGACTTCCCCACAATCCTTAAGATTTCACACTACAGCTCTGGAGTCGAAGACACCAGTTTCATCATCAACATTTCCCAACCCTCCCCAAAGGCAGAATGAGTGTCGCACCTGCTCAGCGGATGCCGTGTCTTCAGTGTCTCTCTCTGCTAGAGCTGAGCTCTCGCTGTCACTGGAAGCCACCGCCGCCGCTGAGCTGCCACTGTCTGCAGCCGATGAGCTGGAATCAGCCTGAGGATTCAGATTCTTCTCAATAAGGTCATTTGCTTAACTGCCATTAAAACGGTCACAGTGCAAAACTCTAAAGCTCTAATGGTCCGATAATGGCACTACAGACAGCCGCTCAAGAAATCTGGCCCCCAACACTATTGGAGCCGATTTTAGCTTGAAAAAGTTAATGTGTTTGTATGAATATCAGTGTGTGTGCATGTGTGTACTGAAAAATTTGTGTCTGTATGTGAGAACAAAAAAAATAAAAAAAATAATGACGCTTAAAAGTATGCTGTCTCTAATTATGACAGAACAAATAACAGATTTTTTTGTGCAGCATTATGTAAACAAACAAGCACGTAAAGGGTTAAATCCTGAATGAATTCATTTTAAGTAATTATGATCAGGACTGAAGCTGCGGGGGAAAAAAAGTCAGTAGAAAAAAAATAATATATTATTTTAAGATTAGACACAAGGGTTAATCAATCCCTTGCCAATCAACATGATAAGTATTGCGATTATACCTATTCACCTGTGATATCTTGCCTCAATTATCTTTATGAAAAGATCATATATTTGATGTTTTGATCATAAATGAGTCTGACCTTAAAGTTGATCTGCTGTGCCAGTCTGTGTGCCTGAGGGTCAACAGGTCGGAGGTCACTGTCAGGAGAGAGCGCTTGTAGAGCGGAGCGCATACAGCTGCCGCACGCGTCACAGCAGAAATCAAGAGACCTACGACACAACCACAATGAAAATAGCACACAATCCCAGCCAGAGTACATCTGACCTTTCACAAACACTTGTGTGGAGCAGGACCTGTTAAATGGCACAAAATCAAACATTATTTGTGATAGTAATTACATTTCTCACTCTTTGGATAGGTCTTGGACAGTCCAACACGACAGTTTAGCAAGCAGAAAAGACCTAAGTGGAGTGGAGTTACTTCTCACTTCCAGCAGTAAATCATCATATTATTCTGATTTCTGAAGATCATGTGACACTGAAGATTGGAGTGATGTTGAAATTACAGCTGCACATCACAGAAATAAATTACATTTAACACATATTTAAAAAGAAAGCAGTTGTATTTTTGGAAATGAACTCAGTCTTGGGGAGCATAAGAGACAAGTATTTAAAAACTTGTAATGATTCCACACTTTTGACGGCTAGTGTAGAAGAGAACCTGGAGGAGTGTCTCAGAGGCCTGCTGTCACCGAGTGTCTGTCATGTGCTGGTGTGTGTGATGGACAGGACGTTTAATCAGCATGTGTTGATTAGAGACACTTCACTGAGAACAACTATCTGTCATACATCTCTTTCGGTCTACAGATGTATTCTTGTCTTTTGAAGGGACACAGCATGTCCACACATGCTAAAATGAGGCTTCAGATGGACTTGATAATGACTTAAGTCTCCAGTGCACTTAGTGGTTATTTCACTAAAGTTCTACATCTTAACTCAAAACATCAAAAAAATAAATAAAATAAAAAATAAATCCTGTGCAAGACATTCACTCTTTCATTCCATCACAACGTCCACGCTCTCTCCCTCTCTCTCTCTCTCTCTCTCTCTCTCTCTCACACACACACACACTAATGACAATACCATGCTACATTATATACTTATACCATGAAAGGATCTAATTTGCCTATTTTCTGATTCTGATTCTATTTATAAAAAAATAAATGTTCAATGCAACTTATACAGTAAAAACGATACTTCATTAAAAAAAGGTCATTGTTGTCTGTTTTTCACTAAATGAGGATGATATTTACATCACTTTTATTTTATGTAGGTGACATAGAGGGAGGCCGCCGAAAAACCAGGATCTTGTCTTCATGACAACAATATCAACTTTTTTTTTTTTTATTACACACCTACTGGTAGGACAAAATAGAGTATGTTTGACAGGTGCAATATTTGAAAATCGATCATTATTAATTTATTTTCTAAATTACATTTATATCTGAATTTATGCCAACCTATAGACTTTCAAATATCAAAATGTCATGAATTAATATGTATTTGTGTACAAAATGACATATCTTCCTAGTATATTTTGCCTGGAAACGCTTCCAACATGCACGCGTGTCACGTTAAAAATATGCGTCGGTTCTATTTCTAGCATGCACGGGTTTTCCGCGCGTCTCACGCAGGCAGTCTGCAAGATCTAACCTGTTAACATGGGAGCCGAATTAAAAACAGACACGCCACGCAGCTGAGATGCTTGCGCCACACATCCGGTGTGTCGCTGGCTTAACGTCTCACGTCAAAAGAAAATCACCAGTCATTGGATGTGTCAATCAATTTCAATTTAACATCAATTCAAATAAACATTAACATACAGTAATAATCATAAAATATTTTGATTGGGACTCGAGTGGACTCGGGCATAAGTCCAATTCCTAATATGTTCGAGTCCGAGTCAATACCGAGTCAAAATGCACACGAGTCCATGACAAGACCGAGACCATTAAAATACGGTCTCGAGACCGAGTCCAAGACCGAGTCCGAGTCTCGAGTACTCAACACTGACCATAACCATAGTAATTTCCGGACTTTGGCCGAAAAAAAAAAAAGAATCCGACAAAATGTAATCTCTCCGGTCAAATTGTCCTATTAAAACTGCCTAATAATGCCGCCCATTAACACAATCTAAATTTGAGAAGAAGCCTAGAATGTATAACAAGGAGACTCCGCGGCCGCCTCGCTAAGGCTATGACTATGAGTATGTTTGACCGGTACAATATTTGAAAATCGATAATTATTTATTTATTTACTTTAATTACATTTATATCTGAATTTATATCAACCCATAGACTTTCAAATATCAAAATGTCATGAATTAATATGTATTTGTGTACAAAATGACATATAAACATATTTTCCTATTATACTTTGCCTGGAAACGCTTCCAACAAGGCGTCGGTTCTATTTCTAGCATGCACGCGTCGAGCCGCGCCTGAGCCACGCGTCTCACGCAGGCAGTCTGCAAGCTCTAACCTGTTAACATGAGAGCCGAATTAAAAACAGACACGCAACGCAGCTGAGATGCTTTCGCCACGCATCCAGTGTGTCCTGACCGGCCTAATGATGCCCGGGTGTTGGCTGTTGATATTACAACAACAAGGTTTTACTTTAAGTATATCTAAGCACTGTATTGCAATACTTGCATTTTGCCCCGTCACTCTCAATTTTAAAGTGCTCCAACGCTGTACTTTTTTTTTTGCCCGTTTCATAATGTTCATATTAGAAAAATGACTTCTTCTTGTGGACATTACAAATGTCTGGGAGCGCTCTGGCGGTCTCTGGTGGTGCAAAAATTTATTACAACTAAATTCAATGCACGCCATTGACGTAACTTAACCGAGCAAAATGTCTCACTCGGTTACGCAATTTTTAACGGTTAATCGGTTAACCGGTTAACCATGGACACCCTTAGTAACAGATAAAAAAGATGGGCATCTTACTTTTTGGCAAGAGCTCTTCTCTCCTCAGGAGTGTAATCCAGAGATCCTATGGCTCCTTCCCCTTTAGTTGGCATGAATCCAATAATCGCTATCAAGGCTGTCCGAACTTACACACAAACACAGAGAGAAACATACAGCTTGAGAGATGTAAAGAATCAACACCGGACAAGATGCAAACCTCTGTACACAACTGTGTAATATGTGTGTCTCAGGGCAGCAAGTGGATTAATGTCATGTTGAAAACATGTTTGGGTCATATTATATTTTGCATTTAGAAAAAAAAGACTAAATAAAATCAATGTTTAAAGGGGGGGGTGAAATGCTATTTCATGCATACTGAGTTTTTAACATGGTTAAAGAGTGGGATTCCCATGCTAAACATGGACAAAGTTCTGTTCCAAAAATACTCCTTCCAGTTTGTCACAAGTTTCGTAAAGTTTTTTTTCGAGTATGGCTCTGTGTGACGTTAGATGGAGCGGAATTTCCTTATATGGGTCCTGAGGCACTTCTCCCGGAAGAGTGCGCGCTCCCGTATAGCAGAGCACTGAGAGCACAACAGACTTCACTGATCAGAGCGAGAGCGTTGCCAAATGTCACAAAAGAAGTGTGTTTTTGGTTGCCAGGGCAAGACAACCCTGCACAGATTACCAAAAGAGAAACAGCATTAAGGGACCAGTGGATGGAGTTTATTTTTACAGAGCATCAACGGAGTTGTGCAAGTGTTTGTGTTTGTTCCCTGCATTTCGAAGATACTTGTTTTACAAACAAGACCCAGTTTGACGCCGGATTTGCGCATCGTTTATTTCTTAAGGATAATGCAGTCCCAACGAAAAAGGGTCACGATCGTGTGTTGGAACCGCAGGCGGTGAGTAAAACTGCTTCAAATATCTCTGTGTTGTTAACTTAGCTATCAGCGCGTAAGCACATCAAGTAAACAACATGTGATGTTGTCATCAAACTGCACTTTCTACATGTACATCAAAAAAAAAGACGACATAAATTGGAACTTAGTCATTTTCCAAAACCGCTAAGCAAATATATACAGTTTCAGTACATACCACATTGAGACGTTGTTGCTGATGCTGCTCTTGTTAAATTTCAGCCTCTGGATCTGATTCTGGATCATAAATATACGCTGAATCTGACTGTTAGCCATGGTTTGTTTTAGACGTTTTTTTTCCTCACGGTAATGTCACAGTTTCCACATGCTCTCAACGCAAAAGCCTACTGGCGCTCGTGATTCTTTAGCTCCGCCCACATGTCACGCCTCTAGGAGCTC
Organism: Carassius gibelio; assembly: GCF_023724105.1. NCBI lineage: Eukaryota > Metazoa > Chordata > Actinopteri > Cypriniformes > Cyprinidae > Carassius > Carassius gibelio. Next base: position 3,181,279 of record NC_068390.1, read on the forward strand.
GTGTTTTTCCGGGAAAAATCGCTACAGACTATCTTTCTCTTATGAATATAATAAAACTAAAGACTTTTTGGAGTTATGAAGGATGCAGTACTACTCTATAGGTACTCAAGATTAACAGGATATTGAGTGAAAACGAGCATTTCACCCCCCCCCCCCCCCCTTAAAAAAAAAGAAACAAAAAATCTAATATTCAGAGTGTTTCAGAGGTGGTATAAACACTATTTAGGGAGATACCCACTACTCCATGATGGCTGCCATGTCTCTGGATGGTGACCGGAGATGCTCAGACAGATCTTCTTTCCAACTTCAAACCTTCCATTGGGCTAAAGATGAGGGCAAGTTTTGTATTAATTAAAAGGGAAACATAAGTACAACAGGAAAAAAAAGTGATTAGGGAAAGAGGAAATCAGCATGACAAGAGGGACACTTATAAGCCATGACAGAAAAACCTCTTTCTAAAAATCATCACCTAAAGATCTGCAAAACATACTCTCAATAGAAACTAGTCACTGGTTTGCCTAAACCAAGGTTATTAAAGTTAAAGTTTTTATTTCCATTAACTAGAATGAAAACAAAAATTTGCAAAAGAAACAAAAACTGAATCTATAAAAATGTTTTACAGCACAAACAGAATTTTATTTTTGAATAAAGTTGGATTGAAAAGGTCTGGGTTTTATTTTTTACTGTCAGTGTATTCTATTAATAATTAATGCTTGTGTGGTGGAAATTGCAATCATATACTAGTAAATGAAGATTTACAATTATAATGTGTTGTTATTGAAGTTTCACCTTTAAAGTTAATTGACATAGTATTTAGAGTGATGCATTTTAAGGGCAAGTCCACCAGTAAGGTTTTTTTTTTTTCTAGGAGCTGTTTACATTTGTACGATACAAGCTGGTCGGGGTTAGTTCAGTAGTAGTCAAACAAACAAACAACAACTTAATTGTGGTGCTTCTGCTTGAGTGAAAAGCAGTTGGCATTCCTTCCAAATAGGCTGTGAATACTGTGCATGCTCGATCCACTGGAGAGATTGAGTTTACAGAATGGCTAATTGTTACGTGTTTGAACGTAATTGTGGTGTTAAAAGTGTTAACCTGTGAGCAGTGTGTATTTTCTTGTGTCTCTCTCTCTCTCTCTCTCTTTCGCTCCCTGCTCATTAGAGCAACAGGTGCAGCTGCTAAGTTGGCGCAGCTGAAGCATGTCAAAGTGTGGATATAAGCAGTGAGGATTGTCTGTATGTCGAGCTCACCCTCCTGCTTCCTTGGTGTAGATCGTGTGTGGACGACTGCTGCTTTAAAGAACAGTGTTGTGTTAACCCCGAGAGAGCTGTGCTGTGTCCCAGTTCATGTAAAACTCCTGGTGAGGAGTTAGAACTGGTAGTGGTATTAGGCCGGTAATTGTATTGTCAAACTATCCTTTGTTTGTTTAAAATAACCTGTGAGAGAGGTTTTTAGGCCTTTTTATTTCCTTTATAGTTTTCTCCTGTTTAATGGTCATAAAGGGAGGTAAGGATTTGTATTTTATTTATGGTTTAATTCCAGGGAAGAGGACTTAAAACTTAGTTAGAAAACTCCCTTTTGTTTATTGTTTTGGCCATTTTGAAGCCCTCTCAGCTTAAGTTATTCAAGTCTCATCCCAATGTAAACAAATAAATACCACTTTTCTTGACTTCTGGGTTGTGTGGCGGTGTGTTTGTGGAAGCAGGAGATTGAACTCCGGGCGGCACCCCTTTTCTTTGGTGTCGCTCTCGATGTGCGTGCATGTGGCACGTAACACTAATTAATATAAACATGGGCTGGAGTTATGTGGATTTTTTTTTCCCCTAATCAGCTGATATTCTGACGGCACCCATTCACTGCGGAGGATCCATTGGTGAGCAAGTGATGCAATGCTACATTTCTACAACTTTGTTCTGAAGAAAAACTCATCTACATCTTTCATGGCCTGAGGGCAAAAAAAAAAAATTGTCAACAAAATTTTAGATCCAGACCTATTTCTTTAAGGCATTAAGATTTTTCCACACATTAACAGTTACGAGTTACGATTTGCTGCTTCAAACCAAAGATCTTTTAAACGTGGTTTATACTTATAAATCCTGAAAATACATTTCTGTAGACTCAGCAGACATCTTACTTAAAACTGACAAATAAATAAATAAAAAGGACTGCACTAATGCAATCCCAGCCAGGAATGTTATTGTTCTAAGAATGTTACGAGAACATATCATGTTCTGGGAATGTTTTCAGCAGTAAGTTTATTTTAGATCCCAGAATGTTCTGCTAACAGGTAGGATAACATTCTGTAAAAACATTAGAAAAATGTTTATTAATAACAAAATAACATTATATGTAAGTTTTAAGAGATAAACTTTCCAGTGGATATTGGATGTGGACTCAAATGTTGCTCAGATGTCAAACGTTGGTTGGAAGTAAAAACCCAACATTTTCCAGCTTCATTAAATAGCTCCAAAATCAGTATTTCCACCTTCACTTATTATAAACCAGGTTGATTTTATTTCTGTCATACACAGATTCACAGAGGTTTAGATGTTGATGTCTGTTTAAAAGTAATAGTTTAGTTTGATGTCACCATAATGGTGATCAGTGTTGGCTTTAGTTGGGCAATTTGACACTTGACTTGTCAGTGTTTCCTCTAGCTATGTTTGTTATGACAAAAACAGCAAGAGAACATATGGTTCGATAACGTTGATTGCTTGCTGATGATTAAGACATCATGACATAGCAGTCTGATGTCTTCCAGTCTAATCTATGGTGTTAATTGCACATTATTAAAACAACTCAGTGGTTCAACGGATTGAGACCCAGCAGAGTTTTAATCAGATAATTTAAAGGATTAAAAAAAAAAAAAAAAAAAAAAGCATTCTTTGTCAGACAAACATCAAGATTCAGTGCATTCATCTCAACAATGGTGACATGGCTTCATGCTGCAATGTATTCTGGGTGCATCATAAGAATGCATTGCGGCATGAAGAATGTCACCATTGTTGACACTCATACATTGATTATTGATGTCTGTGTGTGTCTAAGCATTCAGTAGTTGAGGAATTACTTTACTTAATTCATGTCATGCATTAAGTGATTGATGAAAATGTTTATTTAAAAAGTACAGACAGAAATACAGAGTATTCGATGAAAACTGCTGTTGAAACATATTTATTAGTGTCACTAATATGAAATGAATAGCACAGATTTAGACTGATTAGAGAGGTTGATCAGCTTATTACATAATGAAGTCTGTAGCATCAGCAAGTAGCCAATATACCTGATCACATTTTTCTCTCACTGATGCCATAACAAACATAGTTAAAGCAGGCAAATGAACATTGCCTAACTACTGATCATCATAATGATGTGTCAAACCAAACTATTATTTTCAATAAAACATCAACAGCTAAACCCATGTCAATCTCAATAAGAACTTTGTTAAATGTTTGACAGAATTAAAGTAAATTGTGTTTGTAATAAGTGAAGCTGATAATGTCGTTTTTGGAGTTATTTACACTGGAGCTTGACATCAAACAAAGGTTGGGGTTTTCACTTTCAACCAAAAATTTACTTTTGCAATGTTAGCCATGCAAGTCCACATCTAGTGTGATGGGAAGCTATATTAGAATGCTATAAGATAATGTTCTAACAATGTTATCAATACACATTTTAGAAGGTTATCCTATCTTCTAGTAGAACATTTTGGGGACTAAAATAAAATTTGCAGCTGAAAAAAGTCCCAGAACATAAAAAATTCCTAGGTGGCATCTTACTTGCGTAAAGAGCAACATAAACAAAATTTAAACAAATGACTGCTAACTCGTTTAAAAGTCAAATAAAGTGAAAAAGGAGGATACAAAGAAAGCTTAAGAGAAATGAGGGATATTGTAAAATATTACATTAAGATTTCAAGAGAACCATGAACTTGATGAACCCCAATAATTTTTTCTAAGTATATACAAAACAAAGCCATATTTGTTTTGTTTTTAATGAACATTTCATTTGTATGTTACAAAAATACTCTTTGATTTAGAACAGTAATTTAGGTAACAAGCACTAATGACTACATAAAACTGGATAACTTTCATATTACTGAAACAAACAGTTAGGGAGGGACATATCAAAAGACTTATTAGCCAACAGGCTTTAGTTCATATAACCCATGACTGCAGCTGCAGGTGATATCAAGGGAAGGGACATTTTCATTCTAGAGAGCATTTAATTGGAGGGGGAAAAAAGTTTAATGCAGGGGGGCCAATCATGACTTTTTGGTTTGTTTCTGTCAGAAGAAATGTCAAATTGTATTATAAATATAAAAATAACTCAGTGGCTATTTCTTGCAGTTCATTCATCACAATGGAAATGGAAGGTTAAAGGGATTGTTTAGCCAAAAAAATAAAAATTTCTGTCATTTACTCATCCTCGTGTTGTTTTGAACCTTTGTGTTTAACAGAGGAAAGAGACTCATAAAGGAAGAGATCCCGAAGAATGTTGGTAATCAAACAGTTGACAGAAGCCATTGACTACCTTTAAATGAATCAACTCATAACAGTCTCAGCTCACCATAATCACACCACACTGGTCACAATCCATGCAAGAGGACGACACAAAAGAAAGGTGTGCTGTTTATATACTAAGCTTGCTGTGGTAGTCTGCGTTACTAGTATTACACAGTATCAGGCCATACACAAAAGACATCCTTCCCCACTGTGTTTCCACCCCCACTGTCATTTGCTTTTTTACAGAACTAAAAACAGTTTAGTTCCATTGATGATGGTAAACTAAAAGAGTCTGCTCTGCTCCATAAAGCACGAGCTGCAGAGCCGCAGCACAGCGACACAGGAGTCAGACTTCACTTTACAGGTGAAAAGGAGAAGAGAGAAAGAGTCCAAAGCACCGATCATCCCCAGTGTTACCAGGAAAACTGGTATTCAAAGATACTGCATATCAGCATAGAAAAACATAGTAATTTAATAGACGTTCAAGTATAGTTAATTAAACCATTCACTGACAATTCATCATAATTGTTATTTTAAAGATGTGTAAGCTGACAGCATTGAGCATATTACTCACTTAGCAAAACAGCTGACCAAAGCACTGTATGATGTGGTCTAGCACAATGCTTGTAGAATGAATAAAATATGGGGGTAAAAACACCCTGTATGAATTTGTCTTATGTTTTTTTAAATGATACAGTTACACAATATCACATAAGCATGCATGCTTTCCCCCCCAAATATCTGCTTGATTGTAAATTTGATGATGATTTTATACAGCAGTTCATTAAACAACTTAATACTGTGAGTTACATCTTAAAAGTAAAATTTCGCCCCCCATTTCTGAATGAATCAGCTTTTTGAAGGAATTGATTGAATGAATTACTGAACACCGTCATCAAGACAAGGACTGTCTTAGGCCTACTGGCTGTTTGAGTTTCATATTTAAATCATTTTATTTAGAAAACAAATCATTTCATATTTCAGTATTCAAAATATTCCAGTGTTCATCTAGTTGCTTTTTGCTTTTCTAATTGATTCTTTCAAGAGATTTGTTCATTTCCAGTTCGTTCACCAAAATGATTCGTTCAGATTCGTTCACTGATTCATTCAGTGACCTTTTCTTCATATTACACAAAATACGCCAGCATAGTGAAAAAGAGTTTCTTATGTGTTATGTCTTAAATCAGCGAATGTATTCACTTGTTACAAAAACTGATTTGACTTTATTAAAATGTGTGCATAATTGCATTCAATAAATAAAGTCTAAATTAGTTGTTCAGATGAACAAAGCACAAGGTTTTCTTGCATAATTAACATTTTAATTATTTGGTCAGACAGTTAATATATTATATATTTACATTAATAAATCAGGATTAAACATGAAGTTATTTCTGTATGCTAAATATGAAAACAAACGTATGTGCACAGTACCTACAACTGCGCTTTGCATTTTGTGAGATTGACATGCTAAATGGCCAGCTGACCCAATTTACTCCCATTCATTTTGTTCACAAACGAGATGTATCAGTTCATTTAACTCGTTCACGAATGAGAAGATCTCTCGATCTCGTTCAGACTCATATGAAACCCGTTCAGTGAAGGGCGTATTCATTCACTACATTCAACAAATCACAAGCTCCCTCACATCTCATACTCGAAGGCTATTGGCTTGAGGTTGAGTAACTCTTTGACAGAGATACCCAGTTCACCGAGCTGCGCATGCGCTGCTATTAGCTCCGCTTCATTGAATTGAGAACGATTTGTTCACCTAAAAGTTTTGTTCAAAAAGAATGATTCGTTCACGAATGACACATTACTAGATTTTGCTGATTTGACTGTTAATGGCCATAAAGTCTCTTATTACTCTAACTGAATTGAATGATTCAATGTAAGAATATGACAACAGAAAAAAAAAATTGCTCTTTTAACCTTTTAACAGTAAAATGCCCCTGTAAATCTGTTCAGGGTGACAAATGTCGCAAGTTAATTGCTGTCACTGCTGTGAACTGAAAGGCCTGGACCCACCAGGTGCCAGCACAAGAACGCACTCATCAAAATACTCCGTCTAGTTATGGTTATCCAGTGTAGGATGTGAGTGGAGGCATTAGAAGCTGAGCTGTTTTAAGCGGTCTTACAGTGAGCAGAATGATGCTGGGGGGCTTCATGGGGTATTCAGGGGGCAGCACAATCCGCCCGTGATACACTCCACCATCAAAATCAGAGTCTGGAGGTCCTCGAACGGAGAAGTGCCACTCAAACAGGTTATCCTAATGAACACAGGACACTCGGTGAGGAGAATAAAATCAACATGACGAAAACTAGTTCAAACTGATCACGCTTTACAAAAATGTAAATGGGTGTCGTTAAAAAGACTGTAAAAAAAAAAAACTAATGTTAAAGGATGATAATAAAACTAGGCATTAGCAGTGTCTTACCTCCAGTGGCTGAGCGTGATAATGTTCTGTGGGCTCCCGGAGCTCTGCAGCCTCTTTCATCAGCCTCTTCACAGCTAAAAACATTAAAAACACACTCATAGGTCCTTGAGCTATGCTCTTATGTCAATATCTGCAACATATCTGCACATAATATTCTGACTGGCCTCTGAATGGACTGGTGACTCGAGTGTCTATGTGTTACAGTAGAGCTGTACTAGATTTGTTCATATATTAGCCTTTCTTGAAATCACGAGAAGACAAACCAGAATAGTTAATTAGGGCTGTTTGCAAAGACAGTATTTCAAACTAAAATACACGCATTCAATTTTGTGCATAACCCATCCTGATTGCACTGCACAGACAAATAATTTCTCAAATCAAACGTACTATGACTTCTCTAAAAACAAAAGGGAAAAACCCCACACCATATGCTAGAGAGACTAAAGGGTGGACTTTTTTTTTACTTGGGATAACAACCTCTCGACATCCAAACCATGCAAAAGCCCAAATAACTGGCAAAACAAGGCCTATAACGAATTACTCTGACTAAAATTATTGAAACAACGCAAAAAAAAAAAAAAAAAAAAAAAAAACACAGTACAAATAATAACAATAAATATATCTTAGCAAAAGACACTAGTCTAAATAAAGCAGAAATGAAATAGTACAAACAATGCAGTGTTTTTAGCTTATTTTACTTATTCAAGGTTATTTTGAATATCACATCCTCCGATGATGCTAACCCTGAATCAACAACAGAACCAACAAATATTGCTACAAGTGTGACTGCATCATATAATAATTACTAATTATTAATAATATTAATAATGTTCATCATCTGGCTGACTACGTCTTGTATAAATTTTTCTAAAAATCCTGTCAAACGTGCACAAACTGACAGTCACCACCTATAAGCTATTACTAAATATTGTATAAACAATTTTCTGTAAAGTTGCTTTGTAACGATTTGTATTGTAAAAAGCGCTATACAAATAAACAAATAAACTTGAATGAAATGAATTGAATTTATGGTTTACTTTTTTTTGTACAGTTTCGGGTAAAACGATTAATAAAGCATAGCACAAATTAACATTTCTGTACAATGACTGTCTCAAGGTTTGCTGGTTTCATCAAAACACTACTGTAGTGAACCTATACCATGATTTTTGACGATTATCATATTCATATATCATAGTATTTCAATGGCAATGAATGACTTTGTTCGATCACAGAATCGGGACTAACAATAACAAACAGTCAGACAGCTTACATGAATGAGCTTTGGCTGATGCTAATCGTGACATTTACAGAGTTTAAGAGTGAATAGCATCATATAGAGCTCATAACTCATTAAACTAAAGGTGTGACTGATTTAATGTAGATGTATACAAAAGACGCGATGAAACAACGTTACCTGGACTCTTCAAGTTATATTTGCTCTCCATGTCTGAAGAAAGCTCAAGCCGGGCTGCTATCTTCTCTAGCGTTAGCGGTTATGTGGCGATTTCTGACAGGTGTTTATCTAGAGCCGTAACCCTGACGTGGCAGCACTGAAGTTTTCCCCACTGTCGAGACCAATTTTCTCAAAAGTCACATGAAAAAATTGAAAACAGGAAGTAAAGTGACACTTTGAATCGCAGAACTTTATCGATGCGCTTCACGCGAACAGCGCTATGTGACGTCATTCACTGAATTAAGGCAAACTGTGTTTACATTTCATCTCTCTTTTATTTGCAGGCGTACACTCGAGATTGTTTTGGATTTATGTATTTAACTTCTTATCAAGGATGTTGGAACATTAATACAAATCGAAATGGATGGGAATAGGACATAAATACAAATTTAAAGAACTATACAGTCGGCATCTAGTCATAGTTGGGGGCGTGGTGAGGGCGGAGTCGGCGTGAGGGAAAACACAGCGAACATCGTGTATATTTGAATGACAAAAATGCACATATTGAGCGCTCATTCCCAGAGACGTGTACAACAATTGTAGTCTCTTTTAACTTTAATATTCATATACAGTACTCCATATCGATATTTAATTCAGTCAGAGATTGCGGTCAAAGCCAGCCGCACTTCAGAAAAACACCGTCAAGCCAGCCGCGAGTGAAATTTAGATGCGCGTGTATTACTATAATTACGGCAATAGCAGGAACAACAGAGAGGGAACGCGCTTTCAGAGCGCTTTTAATCTATACGTTCAGATTTGATATATGACGACCTTTTTTGCCCATCTGCTCTAATATTAGTGTAACTTATTGTTTTCCTTGACTGCTCTGTATTACTATAATTTTCAGCCTTTCAAAGCATTACAATTATTAGTAGAAAACGAGATATGGGACATTCATTGATTTAGAAGACACTTTTTTATGATGAGAAAGAAGCAATTAAAGGTCAGTTCTTAAAGAAGACATCCCATACTATATCCATACCTCACATAAAACCATTTTACTGGAGCCTTTTCGAGATATAGGATAATATTACACTTTACAAGTCTATTAAGATCTAACAAGTAGAGAAAAAACAATGGTCAGTTCTTATAAGGGACATCGCATATGCAAACTTCATATCAAACTATTCTACAGCAGCATTTTGGAGATATTGGACATTATTACACTTTAAAGGGCCATAAAAGATCCAATGTCTAATAAGTAGAAAAAACAATAGTTGGTTCTTATAAGGGACGTCCCATACAATATGCACACCTCATATCAAACCATTGTACAACAGCATTTTTGAGATATGGGACATTATTACACTTTAAAGGGTTATAAAGATCATATTTCTAATAAATAGAAAAAAACAATGGTCAGTTCTTATCAGGGACGTCCCATTCTATATACACACGTCATATGAAATCATTTTGCTTCAGCATTTTTGAGATATGGGTCCATATGGCGATTTAGAGGGCTATAAAGAACCCTATAGCGGAGTACAAATCTTTTTATCCACAGGAAGAAGGAGGCGGAAACCGGCCATCAATCAAATGAAGCTTTTAATAACAAAATAAACACAAAACACTGCGACAGCCCTTCACGGACGACTGTCGCTTACAAACAAAAACCAAACCCAAACTAAAATCCTGGCCTGGCCTGGCCCTCTCTCGTTGTTCACTGTCGTCGCCCCTCTTTTGTATCCTTCCATCTCCACCGCGGGACATGAGACCTGTGAGTGGAGCAGGCGTCGCTCATTTCCAATCACTCCACTGGCCTCGTTCCATTCTCACGCCTCGCGGCCTCGCCCCACTCATCACAACCCTATTTCTAATAAGTAGAAAAAAAACTAAAGGTCAGTTCATATAAGGGACATCCCAAACTATATGCAAACCTCATATCAAACCATTTTACTGCAGCATTTTTGAGATATGGGTCCAAATGGTGATTTGGAGGGCTATAAAGACATCATTTCTAATAAGTAGAAAAAAACAATAGTCAGTTCTTATCAGGGATGTCCCATACTATATGCACACTTCATATGAAACCATTTTACTGCAGCATTTTTAAGATATGGGACAATACAATGATTTAGAGGGCTATAAAGACACCATTTCTAATAAGTAGAAAAAAACAATGGTCTGTTCCTTTAAGGGATGTCCCATACTATATGCACACCTCATATAAAAACCTTTTACTGCAGCATTTTTGAGATATGGGTCCATATGGCAATTTAGAGGGCTATAAAGACCCCATTTCTAATAAGTAGAAAAAAATAATGGTCATTTCTCATCAGTGAGGTCCCATACTATGAGCACATCTCATATCAAACCATTTTACTGCAGCATTTTCGAGAAATGGGAAATTATTACACTTTAACGGGCTGTAAAGATCCCATTTCTAATAAGTACAAAAAAACAATGGTCAGATCTTATAAAGGACATACCATACTATTAGCACAAATCATATCAAACTATTTTACTGCAGCATTTTTGAGATATGGGTCCATATGGCAATTTAGAGGGCTATAAAGACTCCATTTCTAATAAGTAGAAAAAAACAATGGTCAGTTCTTATAAAGGACATACCATACTATATGCACAAATCATATCAAACCATTTTACTGCAGCATTTTCGAGATATGGGACATTATTACACTTTAAAGGGCTATAAAGATCCCATTTCTAATATGTAGAAAAAAACAATAGTCAGTTCTTATCAGGGACGTCCCATACTATATGCACACATCATATCAAACCATTTTACTGCAGCATTTTTGAGATATGGGTCCAAATGGTGATTTGGGGGGCTATAAAGACATCATTTCTAATAAGTAGAAAAAAACAAAAGTCAGTTCTTATAAAGGACATGCCATACTATATGCACACCTCATATCAAACCATTTTACTGCAGCATTTTTGAGATATGGGACATTATTACACTTTAAAGGGCTATAAAGATCCCATTTCTAATAAGTAGATAAAAACAATGGTCTGTTCCTATAAGGGATGTCCCATACTATATGCACACCTCATATCAAACCCTTTTACTGCAGCATTTTTGAGATATGGGTCCAAATGGTGATTTAGAGGGCTATAAAGACCCCATTTCTAATAAGTAGAAAAAAACAATGGTCAGTTCTTATCAGGGACGTCCCATACTATATGCACACCTCATATCAAACAATTTTACTGCAGCATTTTTGAGATATGGGTCCATATGGCAATTTAGAGGGCTATAAAGACCCCATTTCTAATAAGTAGAAAAAAACAATGGTCAGTTCTTATAAAGGACATGCCATACTATATTCACACCTCATATCAAACCATTTTACTGCAGCATTTTCGAGATATGGGACATTATTACACTTTAAAGGGCTATAAAGATCCCATTTCTAATAAGTAGAAAAAAACAATAGTCAGTTCTTATCAGGGACGTCCCATACCATATGCACCCTTCATATGAGACCATTTTACTGCAGAATTTTTAAGATACGGGACCTTATTACACTTTAAAGCAATGCAAAGATCCCATTTCTAAGTAGAAAAAAACAAAAGTCAGTTCTTATCAGGGACATGCCATACTATATGCACACCTCATATCAAACCATTTTACTGCAGCATTTTCAAGATATGGGACATTATTACACTTTAAAGGGATATAAAGATCCCATTTGTAATAAGTAGAAAAAAAGAATAGTCAGTTCTTATCAGGGACGTCCCATACTATATGCACACATCATATCAAACCATTTTACTGCAGCATTTTTGAGATATGGGTCCAAATGGTGATTTGGGGGGCTATAAAGACATCATTTCTAATAAGTAGAAAAAAACAAAAGTCAGTTCTTATAAAGGACATGCCATACTATATGCACACATCATATCAAACCATTTTACTGCAGCATTTTTGAGATATGGGACATTATTACACTTTAAAGGGCTATAAAGATCCCATTTCTAATAAGTAGATAAAAACAATGGTCTGTTCCTATAAGGGATGTCCCATACTATATGCACACCTCATATCAAACCCTTTTACTGCAGCATTTTTGAGATATGGGTCCAAATGGTGATTTAGAGGGTTATAAAGACACCATTTCTAATAAGTAGAAAAAAAAACAATGGTCAGTTCTTATCAGGGACGTCCCATACTATATGCACACCTCATATCAAATAATTTTACTGCAGCATTTTTGAGATATGGGTCCATATGGCAATTTAGAGGGCTATAAAGACCCCATTTCTAATAAGTAGAAAAAAACAATGGTCAGTTCTTATAAAGGACATACCATACTATATGCACAAATAATATCAAACCATTTTACTGCAGCATTTTTGAGATATGGGTCCATATGGCAATTTAGAGGGCTATAAAGACCCCATTTATAATAAGTAGAAAAAAAACAATGGTCAGTTCTTATAAAGGACATGCCATACTATATGCACACATCATATCAAACCATTTTACTGCAGCATTTTTTAGATATGGGACAATACAATGATTTAGAGGGCTAAAAGGCACCATTTCTAATAAGTAGAAAAAAAACAATAGTCAGTTCTTATCAGGGACGTCCCATACTATAGGCACCCTTCATATGAAACCATTTTACTGCAGCATTTTTAAGATACAGGACATTATTACACTTTAAAGGGCTATAAAGATCCCATTTCTAATAAGTAGAAAAAAACAATGGTCTGCTCCTATAAGGGATGTCCCATACTATATGCACACCTCATATCAAACCCTTTTACTGCAGCAGTTTTGAGATATGGGTCCAAATGGTGATTTAGAGGGCTATAAAGACACCATTTCTAATAAGTAGAAAAAAACAATGGTCAGTTCTTATCAGGGACGTCCCATACTATATGCACACCTCATATCAAACAATTTTACTGCAGCATTTTTGAGATATGGGTCCAAATGGTGATTTAGAAGGCTATAAAGACACCATTTCTAATAAGTAGAAAAAAACAATGGTCAGTTGTTATAAAGGACATGCCATACTATATGCACACCTCATATCAAACCATTTTACAGCAGTATTTTTGAGATATGGGTCCAAATGGTGATTTGGAGGGCTATAAAGACCCCGTTTCTAATAAGTATCAAAAAACAATGGTCAGTTCCTTTAAGGGACGGCCCATACAATATGCACACCTCATATCAAACCATTTTACTGCAGCATTTTTGAGATATGTGTCCATATGGCGATTTAGAAGGCTATAAAGACCCCATTTCTAATAAGTAGAAAAAAACAATGGTCAGTTCCTTTAAGGGACGGCCCATACAATATGCACACCTCATATCAAACCATTTTACTGCAGCATTTTCAAGATATGGGACATTATTACACTTTAAAGGGATATAAAGATCACATTTGTAATAAGTAGAAAAAAAGAATAATCACTTCTTATCAGGGACGTCCCATACTATATGCACACCTCATATCAAACCATTTTATGGCAGCATTTTCAGATATGGGACTTTATGCTGATTTATTGGGCTATAAATATCCCATGTCGCTCCCACATTATCTTGTGTTCTTAATACCTGTGTATATATAATGTAACTACATGTGTACTTAGTATATTACACAGTGTAAGTACACATTGGTATATAGTATCCATGGCTGTAATATTTTTGTAACAACCCTCAGAATGGTTTGTGCAAGTACAAATGTATAACAGGACATGTAAATCTACATTTTGTAACAACACTATGTATAAGAGTAATTTGAACCATTTGATCCAGGGAGTGGAGATGGGTGGGTTTAGGGTTCGGTAAAGTGGGAGGAGTTGGTGCACCACTGCAATACCAGTGTACTTACATGGTAACTCCTCAGGAACTGTCGACTTCATTTAAAGTGCAACATTGTGGACACCAACCACATTTTGTATGTAAAGCCTAATTTACTTGCCACTGCAGTGGAAAATAGGGGTAATTACATAATAAATTGAATATTGCTATTAGTCCTGTTACACATTTGTACTTTCTTACAAATAAATTTTATCACCAATGTCCTGTTGCACATTTGTACTTACACATACCATTCAGTGGGTTATTACAAATATGTAGTTACACAAACATTAGAGCTATATATGCTATGTACCAATGTGTACTTACACTGTGGTTACATACTACATATACATCGAATTACTAAGTACACAGGTATTAGGGACACAATATAAAGTTGAACCCACATTTCTAATAAGTTGGAAAAAAAAACAATATTCAGTTTGTATATTGGAGGTGCCATACTATATTCACACCTTATATAAAAAAAAGTTTTACTGCATTTCTAGCATTTTGCAGAGATGTTTTTCTGTTTTTCTGAAATGTATTCTGTTTCAGAGGCCTAGAAAGACCCCATTTCTAATAAGTAGAAGAATACAATGAATAGTTAGTACATGGGACATCCCACAAGCACACCTTATTTAAAACTATTTTACTGAAGTATTTGGTGTATAAAGATATTTTACCATAGCAATTTGGGGTTAAAATCAAGAAAATCCTCAGAAACTCCAGTTTTGAGAACTATTTCAAATAAGTTTAAAAAAGGCCATTCCTTCTAAAGTTCCTCCTACATTTTCAGCACACCTAATGTGAAGTCTGTGTACTGTGGCAGTTTGTAGAAGCATGCATTCATATAGAACAAAACACTCAAATACGTTTTAATATTTCCTAATTTTTTGCAACCTATAGAAATGTTTTTTTTTTCAAATACTTAAAAGAAATAATGGCCTTTTCTTACAAAGTAGCTCATATTGTATCAGCACAGATAATCTGAAGTCTGTGTACTTTGGCAGTCTGTTGCATACATCCAAATTAAATAAATAAATTATATATATATATATATATATATATATATATATATATATATATATATATATATATATATATATATATATATATATATATATTATAGATATATATTATATCAGACTTCAGATTATCTGTGCTGATAGAATATGAGCTATTTTATATATATATTATAGACTGGATATTTTTCCCCAGTTTTGAGGTTTATATAAACATCAGGTTAAATACATACAGTAGATAAAAATAATGGCCTTTGCATGCAAGGCACTCCCTATTCTATCAGCAAATATGAAGTCACACACACATGTCTGTCACACTATACTTCACACACTTTCTAAACACCAAATATGGAGTCTTTGCTCTGTGAAAGTTTAGAGTAGCTTGCATTCAATGGATGAATGGATCATAGCGTATCCCCAGTCTTGTTTCTGGAAATCTCACTTAAAGTTCAGTTCCAACCCTGATCTAATTAAGAGTCAGGAACAATTCATAGTTACAGAAAGGTTTGCTGGAGCAGGATTGACACTGAACTCTGCACGAATGTAGTATTATTATGTGCCTTTTAAAAATAGTAAGTGTTCCTACTTATGTAGTTAAATAGCATTTTGTTGAATTAGAATACATGTAAGTCCAAACTGCTAAAGTACCCAGATTTGCCTTGCATGAAATGGGCATCGTTTTCCTCTACTTTTATAAGCTGACATTTCTACATGTCTCAAAGTTATGCAAAGTCTCAGAAATGACTCTGAATGCATGCAATTCCAGATTGGTAAACTGAAATGTTTTTTTTTATAATGGCTGCACATATTTGGTGATGTCCCTTATGACAATTGTTTATTATTATTATTATTATTGGAATAGATAAATGTAATGTTTTATAACTCTATATGTGAAATACTTGCTAGCTCTTAAAAAAAACATACAGTAAAATGTTTTCCACTGATTTACTCATAGATTTTAGAAAACATTACATTTCTCTATGAGTCTCTGAAGTGAATATACCCTTTATCTTTATAGCCCCCTAAAGCACAATATAGGTCCATATCTCATTAATGCTGCAGTAAACTGGGTTTTATATCAAACCATTATGTGTGCATATAGTATGGGATGTCCCTTATGAGAACTGACCATTGTTTTTTTCTACTTATTAGAAATGGGATCTTTAAAGCCCGTTAAAGTGTAATAATGTCCCATATCTCAAAAATGCTGCAGTAAAATGGTTTGATATGAGGTGTGCATATAGTATGGGACGTCCCTGATAAGAACTGACTATTGTTTTATTCAACTTATTAGAAATGGGATCTTTATAGCCCTTTAAAGTGTAATAATGTCCCATATCTTGAAAATGCTGCAGTAAAATGGTTGGATATGAGGTGTGCATATCGTATGGGACGTCCCTTACAGGAACTGACCATTGTTTTTTTCTACTTATTACAAATGGCGTCTTTTTAGCCCTCTAAATCATTATCTTGTCCCATATCTAAAAAATGCTGCAGTAAAATGGTTTCATATGAAGTGTACATATAGTATGTGATGTCCCTGATAAGAACAGACTATTGTTTTTTTCTACTTATTAGAAATGGGATCATTACAGCCCGTTAAAGTGTAATAATTTCCCATTTCTCGAAAATGATGCAGTAAAATGGTTTCATATGAAGTGTGCATTTAGTATGGGATGTCCCTGATAAGAACTGACTTTAGTTTTTTCTACTTATTAGAAATGGGATCTTTGCATTCCTTTAAAGTGTAATAAGGTCCCGTATCTTAAAAATGCTGCAGTAAAATGGTTTCATATGAAGCGTGCATATAGTATGGGACGTCCCTGATAAGAACTGACTATTGTTTTTTTCTACTTATTAGAAATGTTGTCTTTATAGCCCTCTAAATCATTGTATTGTCCCATATCTAAAAAATGCTGCAGTAAAATGGTTTCATATGAAGTGTGCATATAGTATGGGATGTCCCTGATAAGAACTGAACACAGTTTTTTTCTTCTTATTAGAAATGGGGTCTTTATAGTCTTCTAAATCGCCATATGGACCCATTTCTCAAAAATGCTGCAGTAAAATGGTTTTATATGATTTGTGCATATAGTATGGTATGTCCTTTATAAGATCTGACCATTGATTTTTTGTACTTATTAGAAATGGGATCTTTACAGCATGTTAAAGTGTAATAATTTCCCATTTCTCGAAAATGCTGCAGTAAAATGGTTTGATATGAGGTGTGCATATAGTATGGGACATCACTGATGAGAAATGACCATTATTTTTTTCTACTTATTAGAAATGGGATCTTTGCAGCCCTTTAAAGTGTAATAAGGTCCCGTATCTTAAAAATGCTGCAGTAAAATGGTTTCAAATGAAGGGTGCTTATAGTATGGGACGTCCCTGATAAGAACTGACTATTGTTTTTTTCTACTTATTGGAAATGTTGTCTTTATAGCCCTCTAAATCATTTTATTGTCCCATATCTAAAAAATGCTGCAGTAAAATGGTTTTGATATGAAGTGTGCATATAGTATGGGATGTCCCTGATAAGAACTGAACACAGTTTTTTTTTTATTATTAGAAATGGGGTCTTTATAGTCTTCTAAATCGCCATATCTCAAAAATGCTGCAGTAAAATGGTTTTATATGATTTGTGCATATAGTATGGTATGTCCTTTATAAGATCTGACCATTGATTTTTTGTACTTATTAGAAATGGGATCTTTACAGCATGTTAAAGTGTAATAATTTCCCATTTCTCGAAAATGCTGCAGTAAAATGGTTTGATATGAGGTGTGCATATAGTATGGGATGTCACTGATGAGAAATGACCATTATTTTTTTCTACTTATTAGAAATGGGATCTTTGCAGCCCTTTAAAGTGTAATAAGGTCCCGTATCTTAAAAATGCTGCAGTAAAATGGTTTCATATGAAGGGTGCATATAGTATGGGACGTCCCTGATAAGAACTGACTATTGTTTTTTTCTACTTATTAGAAATGTTGTCTTTATAGCCCTCTAAATCATTTTATTGTCCCATATCTAAAAAATGCTGCAGTAAAATGGTTTTGATATGGGGTGTGCATATAGTATGGCATGTCCTTTATAAGAACTGACCATTGTTTTTTTCTACTTATTAGAAATTATGTCTTTATAGCCGTCCAAATCACCATTTGGACCCATATCTCAAAAATGCTGCAGTAAAATGGTTTGATATGAAGGGTGCATATAGTATGGGACGTCCCTGATAAGAACTGACTATTGTTTTTTTCTGCTTATTAGAAATGTTGTCTTTATAGCCCTCTAAATCATTGTATTGTCCCATATCTAAAAAATGCTGCAGTAAAATGGTTTGATATGGGGTGTGCATATAGTATGGCATGTCCTTTATAAGAACTGACCATTGTTTTTTTCTGCTTATTAGAAATTATGTCTTTATAGCCCTCTAAATCACCATTTGGACCCATATCTCAAAAATGCTGCAGTAAAATGGTTTCATATGATTTGTGCATATAGTATGGGACGTCCCTGATAAGAACTGACTATTGTTTTTTTCTACTTATTAGAAATGGGATCTTTATAGCCCTTTAAAGTGTAATAATGTCCCATATCTCGAAAATGCTGCAGTAAAATGGTTTGCTATGAGGTGTGCATATAGTATGGCATGTCCTTTATAAGAACTGACCATTGTTTTTTTCTACTTATTAGAAATGGGGTCTATATAGCCCTCTAAATCACCATTTGGACCCATATCTCAAAAATGCTGCAGTAAAATAGTTTGATATGATTTGTGCTTATAGTATGGTATGTCCTTTAGCACCACACTTAAGTAGAAGTACTAAAGTATTCAACATTTTTTGTACTTAAGTATTGCAAGTAGTCTCTTTTAAAATTTACTACTTAAGTACTGAAAGTAAAATTAGTATTGTGTTATGTAGCTTTTAAAGAAAGTAGTCAAAAGTTTGAACATATTGTTTTTACTATTTCAAATGATTAACTTAAAGGACAAATCACAATTCCTTTGACTGTAACTTCTTGTAAACAAAAAACGGTTAATAGGGTTAGTTCGCCCAATTTGCAAAATTATGTCATTAATAACTTACCCTCATGTTGTTTCAAACCAGTAAGACATCAGAGGGTCAGTTAGAATTGTTTGAAGCATCGAAAATACATTTTGGTCCAAAAATAGCAAAAACTACGACTTTATTCAGCATTGTCTTCTCTTCCGTGTCTGTTGTAAGACAGTTAAAAACAAAGCAGTTTGTGATATCCGGTTCGCGAAAGAATCATTCGATGTAACTGGATCTTTTTGAAACAGTTAACCAAATCGAACTGAATCGTTTTAAACGGTTCGCATCTCCAATACGCATTAATCCACAAATGAATTAAGCTGTTAACTTGTTTAATGTGTCGGACACTCCCTCTGAGTTAAAACAAACCAATATCCCGGAATAATTCATTTACTCAAACAGTACACTGACTGAACTGCTGTGAAGAGAGAACTGAAGATGAACACCGAGCCGAGCCAGATAATGACTCGTTCACGAGTCAAGAACCGTTTCTGACGCATCCGATTCGTGAACCGAGGAGCTGATGATACTGCGCATGTGTGATTTAGCATGAAGCAAACCGACACACAGAGCGTCTGAACTGAACTGATTCTTTTGGTGATTGATTCTGAACTGATTCTGTGCTAATGTTATGAGCGTAGCAGGTAAACCGAAGGCTTGCAGTCAACGCCAATGACGCCATTGCATCGAGCGAAAAATAATCGGTGAGCTGTTTTCTTCAACTGGTTTATTGAATCGAACTGTCAGAAAGAACTAACGTTACTGGTCATCCGAGAACCGATGCAACCGGTTCTTGACTCGTGAACGAGTCATTATCTGGCTCGGCTCTGTGTTAATTTCTCTCTTCACGGCAGTTCAGTCAGCATGCGCAGTCTTCTTAATCGCTTGATTCGCTCAATGATGTGCCAGCTTCATCAAACCTGACATCTACAGTTCTGGCAGTGGTTTGTAATGGAATGATTCGTAACATTTTTATAATTTTAACGAGTAACGATGCAGCACATTAAAAAAATATTGGAGTAAAAGTATTAAACTCAGCGAAAATATGTACTGAAGTAAAAGTGGAAGTAGGAGAAAAAAATACAGTACAGATACCACCTTTTAGTACTTAAGTACAGTAGTGAAGTAGTTCTACTTCATTACTATACATCTCTGAATTCATTGAACAGCCATACTTTAGATTTATTAATTCAAAAATAGCCAAATTCCGTGATTTTCAGCAAGTTCCATTTTTGACTATTCCGAGATTCGATCCATGTCGCTTTCGCCAAACACAGACAGGTGAATTTATGAGTGAAAGTTCTGACACAAAACAAAGTTGTTACGTATCCCCAAGCTTTATTAAGTGGTTAAATGGAAGTCATTGGCCTTTTCTAGTGGGTATACGGCGTATCATGTAGAGTACACCTCTTGGCAAATGCGTTTTCATGCGAGTTTAGGTTTGACACTAGGCTAACGTTACATAGTTTTGCTTAAGGTAGAATGCTAATTATATATGCATGCCACTTTCTGAAACAACCTTACACAGTTTTTAAAACATTAATAATGAACACAATGTTAAAGTAGCCTGCCTGTAATGAAATGCCGACTGCACACACACACATAGTCTTGGGATTCCACAACTTCCCTTGATCATCCTCACAACTTATTGCTTGTAGCCATTTTGTCCTCCTTTCCGTTTCTGTATGTTTATTAGGAAGGATGTAGAACTTCAATTCATAATTTGTTAGTTTATTGGAGGTACAGAAAACGACACAGCATCTCTTTGGCATGATTGTCCCATGTATTTCAATTCCCACACAGCAAAAGGACTCCGCAGCGGATCAGCCTGGAGTAGTTCAAAAGGTGAACTATCTCAGCAGCAGGCTAAACAGCACCCCGGGGTTGAGATGCCTGAAAAATATCCAGTTTCCCCTGGAACAATTGGAGGCTGTGGAGGAATTTGAAATGTTTCTAAAGGAACCGTCATTTATACCAAACATGTACTTGGACCACACCCTCATGGACCTGTGCCACCTTTACAATAATAATGATGGAAAATCAATTAACCTAATGGTATCATCCAGTAAGAAAACTCACCACTCTCTGTCGAGCTGAGCCATTTGACGGTTCCTTCTGGGTGCTGTTCAGCCTGCTGCTGAGGTAGTTCACCTTTGCCACAAGCTGGTCTTGTTGCTGTTTAATGGTTTCCAGCAGGCTAAGGATGTGGACTTCAGCCGCTGTTGAAAAATATGAAATAAAGCTAAAATTGGTGTATAAAATGTATCACGTGTTTCAGTGTTTATCCTCATTACTCATAATACTGACATTAGTTAATGACAAAAGTTATTGTCAAAGTTTGAAGAAAATGTGATGGTTGTGGGAATTTATTCCAAAATCTTTGGCACAGAATGACCCTCCAGTATTTGTCAGTTATTGCTCACCAGAGCAGGCAATGGTATCGGCCATTCTTCCCCCTCACCATGTTGGTCTGTAGGTCAGGCTTGAACAGGCTTCCTCTGATGTCCGCATGTTGAGGGCTGGTGCAAGGGGTGGAGGGAGTTGTGGAGGGACTGCCATTCCTGGGCCATAGTGAGGTGGGCGGTGTGTGAGAGGGTGACAATTTTTTTTATTAAATGGTAGTAATCTGTTAAACATGACTGATAATATACACAGGGCCTTT
Source organism: Carassius gibelio (assembly GCF_023724105.1). Classification (NCBI taxonomy): domain Eukaryota; kingdom Metazoa; phylum Chordata; class Actinopteri; order Cypriniformes; family Cyprinidae; genus Carassius; species Carassius gibelio. Next base: position 3,203,199 of record NC_068390.1, read on the forward strand.
CTATTAACTATTATTTCAGAAATCAGTCCCTACCTTGAGTAACTCTCCGCATGTAAAATGCGGGTGTTGGGAGTTGAGGTGGTGAAGGGTGTTGCTGTCCTGCCCCATAGTCTGGTGCTAAGGGAGAGAAATTGTTATTAAATGGTTGTGATCTGTTAACCATGGTAGGTTGCGAGGCGTGCTAGCTACAGGGCCAAACAAAGGCAAATAAAACAATCTCTTGTCATGCTGAACATGAATTTGGTATAAACTACCTACTTCATGATTGAAAATCTGAGATGGTAATGCAGATGCAGTCTATTGATTTGAAACAGAGTGACCATTGCTGTGTTAATATAGATGGGGCCACTGTAGTCAATATTATTTTGGAGAACAGATTTTACCTAGACAGTTTTCTCCAGGTTGAGGAGTAGTTGCTCTGCAAAATCATGGAGCTGAAGGAATGGATACAAGGAGAGGGGAATATCTTTAGAACTAATAATGTTAACCATAGCTTTAATATTAATATTATTATTTGTTATTGCGATGTTAAGAGATTATTCCTTACTCTTCCAGTGCAATTGGCTTGGGGATGAGGCTTCAAATGCACCAGGCAAGTCCTCAGAGATGCAAAGTCACAATTTTCTGGCTCTTCTTCACTCTCATCAGAGTCCCCAAAACGATGGCTGTTAAGTAACCATTATGGTAATTGCAATCCAGAAAATTGCCAAATATACATAGTACAAGCATCTCTGGTCTTTTTTTGAATGCTATGGGAAATAGCCTTCCTATTACTGTAGAAACATAGCATAAAAACAAGACAGAACACACTTACACTGGCTTCCTGAAATAAGCAAGTAACATGGGCTGAAAGTTAACTTGATGTTGCCCCAGGGTGGGAAGAAGTAAAAGGAAAGAAAATGTAATAGTTAGGTAGAAATTCAGCACAACCTTAAAGTAGGGTACTATTAAAATGTTTTGGCACAGAATGTGTTGTGGTGTTTTTTCATAATCAAAAAAACAAACAAAAAAAAAAATCATTGCATAATGCTAATAATTTAGCGGACTATGTACAGTCAGGTATTGATAAAGGTGGGACATGAATCAAATTGCATGTTAAATTCATATTAAAATATAATTTGCCCTGACATATTGAGAGATAATATTTCATCTTATATTTTGAAAACGTGAAATTATGGGTGTAGTGTATGGAAAAATACCAACTTTGTGGAATACTTCAGCAAATTTTCTTCCAGAGTAATGGAAGTCATAGTCAGAAGTCAGTAGTCAGCTATATTTTTTTAACTTGAACTGATTGTTTAAACTGATTGATTGATTAGATTTTTTTTCTTTGTTTTTTCCATTTAGTGGAGGAGGGGTATGGCCACAAAACCATCCCTGTATGACAAGGCTGCACATTTCTGTCGCAGCGCTGACACCTCAACTGGCTTCAGCTCATCAGATGCATAATTTACAACAAATATATTCATTCTGTCAGAGTTGAAGGGGTAGGTATAGAATGGAGACTGCCTGGAAAATTCAGTGTAAATAGTGTACACACCATTTTTTGATAAGGCAGACTTTATCCCCCACCAGAATTGATTGTCCACCTTTCACCTCGCATTTCCTCATATTGCGCATTAATTCCCATGCCATCAACAATTGGGCCCACAAAATGCTCACTTTTCAGTGTAATTTCTGCATCAGCATCCAATTTGGTAGCTGTAACATCCGAAAGGCGAATGAGTTGAGGGAACTCTGGTTTTCTAATGAGTTTTTTTTTTTTTTTTTTTTTTATTCTCGAGGTGGTTTTCATATGGGAATGCTGAAAAAGAGTCCAGACAGCCATGCCTCTTCACTTCGTCTGCCAGGTGAACCAGACAGTGGACATTGTACACAATCTGGTCTGTCCCATACAGCTCACCAAAATGGTTTACAAAAGACTTTAGCAATTGTCCAGCATAAACAGCAAGGTTGAGATGTTCAGGGATTACCAAAATAGATATAGCAGTTGACAGGAGCATGAAATTGTGGTAAATGTTCCGGTCCAGCAATCCTGCAAACACCATTGAGCCAGTGTACAGTAAGAACTGTCGGAATTCAGTTGCCTTCCAACGGTCCAACTCCCTAAGCGATCGTGGTCTCCTGGCAAACTCAATTGGCACGTAGGGCCTCATTGATTGGAGTTTGCCTGACATCCTGTCTAGTATTAATGCCGGCAGTCTTACTGTTAACGGACCATCAGGTAAAATGAAATGTCAGTTCTCTGGGGGTGCTCTGATCCAAGGAAAGTCATACACCAGTTCTGGTATTACCCTGGGTGTAGGCACTTATCACACCCATGGTTAGCATTATGGGCCATTGTTTTTTTCACAAAGGCCTGTGCAGGGGCATCACAGATTAGTGTGAAGCTTAATTTTAAGGTTCTTATCTCCAAAGCAAAACCCAGCCTCTAGCTCCTGTAGTTCATTGACAAAATCAGATAGGAACTCTCTGGCCAAACTAGGTTTTTTCGATCCACAGTAGGCTCCAATAACAACAGGTTCCTTCATGGGAACGGTAACCAGTAAGCCAAAGATGGGCCACAGCTGTACAGAGGAACTTTTAAAGAAAGGTAGACCATCTATATTAATCTGCAGCCCCAATGTCATGCCCTCTGCCAGTGTTTTGGCATATTTGCTAATAGTGGCCTTCAAAAAGGAAAGGATGCCAAAGTGATGGCAGCTCCCCCCCAGCCTTCTCATGAGTAGCATAATGCGTTTTTGTCTTGAGAAGGGTCCTACCATCCTTTGGCACATTGGGATGGGTTATATAGAGATTGTAAGCTAGCCCTGGAAGTGGGTAAAATAGCAGTCCCACTGAGGAGAAATCAGGCTGCAATGTCTCATCCAATGTAATGGGTTTTTTCAGTACTGGCCCTGGGGACCAACAGCACTGCACAATTGGGAGGTCTGTCTTATTCTACTCACTCCGTGAGCGCTCTTTCCTAAAGGGCTGACCATCAGAATCAGGTGTGCCGAACAAGGGAGATGCACTGATCCCCGGGAGCAGGAAGGAACATAGCTCTAGTACAGAGTCAGCAGAAGAGATGGACCGTAGTGATAGCAAGCTGAGGCCTCCAAAAAGAAGAAGAAGACTGACATTCGTCCAAACAGGGACTTGAATTAAGCAGACCACCTTCTGCCCTGTTGTGTGTAACACTGCTGCCTGACCTACTTGCAACCTAGCAAGAGGAGATTGTAAGCTAGCCCTGGAAGTGGGTAAAACAGCAGTCCCACTGAGGAGAAATCAGGCTGCCATGTCTCATCCTATGTCATGGGGTTTTTCAGTGCTGGGCCTGGGGAGCGACAGCACTGCACAATTGGGAGGTCTGTCTTATTCTACTCACTCTGTGAGCGTGCCTTCCTAACAAGCTGACCATCAGAATCAGGTGTGCCGAACAAGGGAGATCCCTGGAGAAGGAAGGAACACCGCTCCAGTACAGAGTCAGCAGAAGAGATGGACCGTAGTGATAGCAAGCTGAGGCCTCCAAAAAGAACACTGACCTTCAGCCAAACAGGGACTTGAATTAAGCAGACCACCTTCTGCCCTGTTGTGTGTAACACTGCTGCCTGACCTAACAGGGACTTGAACCCTGGACCCTCAGATTAAAAGTCTGATGCTCTACCGACTGAGCTATCCGGGCTCTTGTGGAGCACTGGCATCTCACCTTTTATATAACAGCAGTTTTAGATGAAATCTAGAAGCAATTATGGCACAGAGAGCGAAAGACCACATAAGGCACAATTACCATCACAGAAAGCTAAGGCAATACAGCAAAGCCCTCCCGTAGTTGGCAGGGTTCAAACATGCACGGGGAGACCCCAATGGATTTCAAGTCCATTGTCTTAACCTCTCAGCCACGACTACGTTTAGTGGTAGATTGCCTGCCCCCTTGTCTGGTGGCGCCCTGCACAGGCCAAGCGTCAAAAACAAAATTAAGAAGAAAGATGAGGTGGTAAAAAAAATATGACCTTCCCGTACACTCAACGCCAGAGTGTTGCCGTGACCCGGATTCGAACCGGGGTTGCTGCGGCCACAACAAAAAGTACTAACCACTATACAATCACTGCATGCCACTGGCTCACCCAAGTTAACCCCTGGAGCCCGAATACAAGAAGCACCAGAGGCGTGTTGGTCCATCGAAGAGGAACTGGACATTTTGCAAATCAGTTGGAGGACCTTAAAATATTCATGGACACTTTTCCTCATGGCCTTCAGCAAACAGTATAGTCGGCAGGATACGAACCTGCGCAGGGAGACCCCAATGAATTTCTAGTCCATCGCCTTAACCACTCGGCCACAACTACAGGAATAGACTTGTTTACTTCTGCTCAGTTTGTGTGCAACACTGCTGCCTGACCTACTTGCAAACAACCCAGCTCAGTCAGCGCGGGGGCGTGGTCACATTAGATATAATGAAGGGAGACGTGAAAAAAGGACATCGCCTTGTTTTCATATGGATTACTTTATCACAGAATATTTGTTTTCGGCAGCACTTGTTTAGTTTAAAAGTAGAAATGTCAAGCTTTCTATAGATATATCTCTCATGTCTCTTCGTTGAGTATTCACAGAGTTAGAGGTTCATTGTAATGACGTGTTTGTAAATGAAGATCAGCGCAGACAAAGGCTGCAGACAGCACATCTTGTTTGTTATCTTTATTTTATAAGTGCACAAAGTTTTGTTGTTATTATGTCTGTATCCAAAAAAGGAAACCCTGGGTTGTTTGCAAGTAGGTCAGGCAGCAGTGTTGCACACAAACTGAGCAGAAGTTGGTCTGTTCTTGTAGTCGTGGCCGAGTGGTTAAGGCGATGGACTAGAAATCCATTGGGGTCTCCATGGGTTAACTTGGGTGAGCCAGTGGCACGCCGTGATCGTATAGTGGTTAGTACTCTGCGTTGTGGCCGCAGCAGCTCCGGTTCTAATCCGGGTCACGGCAACACTCTGGCGTTGAGTGTGCGAGAAAGTTGACATTTTCTTACCACCTCATCTTTCTTCTCTATTTTGTTTTTGACGCTTGGCCTGTGCAGGGAGCCACCAGACAAGGGGGCAGGCAGCCTACCGCTAGACGTAGTCGTGGCCGAGAGGTTAAGGCGATGGACTTGAAATCCATTGGGGTCTCTCCGCGCAGGTTCGAGCCCTGCCGACTACGGGAGGGCTTTGCAGTGTTGCTTTAGCTTTCTGTGATGGTAATTGTGCCTTCTATGGTCCTTTGTCCTAACTGCTTCTAGCTTTCATCCCGTGACACATGCGTCTCTTCTGGGCAGCTTGTTGTAAAACTGCTGTTATATAAAAGGTGAGATGCCAGTGCTACACAGGAGCCTGGATAGCTCAGTCGGTAGAGCATCAGACTTTTAATCTGAGGGTCCAGGGTTCAAGTCCCTGTTTGGGTGAAGGTCTTTCTTTGGCCTCACCTTGCTATCACTACGGTCCATCTCTTCTGCTGACTCTGTACTGGAACGATGTTCCTTCCTGCTCCTGGTGATCAGGGGATCTCCCTTGTGGTTAGTGACAAACGAACAATGTTAAATGAATAAGGCAAAAAAACACATAAAGAACAATGGTGCCTGGGATTTTTAAGAACCGGAGCTTGTAGCCTAGAATTTTTCTTTGTAAATTATGTGAAAATCATCTTGTTTACTCACTTACAGAAAACAATACATTGATTTAAATTTTCTAAGACACTTTTTGTTGGTAAAAGTCATATGCGAGTAGGCGTCAACTATCATGATTTACACTTGAGAAGACAAAGCCCTGCATAATGAGCTGCATAAAGAGCCGCTCAGTCAGCTGTTGTCACTGAGAGGGAGGTGTTACAAGAAAGAACGTGAGAACAAAATAAATGTATATAATTTTAAGTTTGGAGTTTATTTAGAATATATTTAATTATCCCACAACATAATTTAATATGGGGGAGCAGTTAAACAGTTTATTAGGAACAATCAAAGCTGACTTTCAAACTAATTTTATTTTTGCATTATTACTCCAGTCACACAATCCTTAAGAAATCCTTTTAACAATCTGAATTTGTAAAAAATAAAAAATAAAAACTTTTATTGTTATCATTATTATTAATGTTGAAAATAGCTGAGAATATTTTTCATGTTTTTTAGGGTGGTAAATTAAAAGAACACCATTTTTTGTTACATTTGTTACAGTTACATGTATTTGTTACATGTATATTATTTACATCAAGCTTTTGAGTGGTATAGTTTTGTATATTGTTATTGAAACTTCATAATATTTAACTTAATTATACATTTAGTCAAGAATTATAGTTTGGAAAAAGTCTAACTAGTAAAATGTTTAGACGTTATGTGAAAACTAGTACAAGTATATAAATAAATATAAAGAGACTTACTCATGTTTATGATCTCTGCTGAATAAAGTGCTTCATTCTTTTTTTTCTGAGGAAATCCATTTCTCAAATCCTCAACCACGTCACATCTTTTTGGGGTGAATTATGTGTTATTCCTCTCATCGCGAAGCAAACAGTAAAATAAAAGCACTTGAACAACAGTCTGGCTGCTTTTTCTTCTGTGTGGGCGTATTCAAGCCGCGCTTCAGTTTGAATCTGAATAGAGCGTTCAGCGCGGGGGCGTGGTCACTTTAGATATAATGAAGGGAGACGTGAAAAAGGACATCGCCTTGTTTTCATATGGATTACTTTATCACAGAATATTTGTTTTCGGCAGCACTTGTTTAGTTTAAAAGTAGAAATGTCAAGCTTTCTATAGATATCTCTCTCATGTCTCTTCGTTGAGTATTCACAGAGTTAGAGGTTCATTTTAATGACGTGTTTGTAAATGAAGATCAGCGCAGACAAAGGCTGCAGACAGCACATCTTGTTTGTTATCTTTATTTTATAAGTGCACAAAGTTTTGTTGTTATTATTTTCTGTATCCAAAAAAGGAAACCCTTTATTGGGTTACAGTCAGCTTGCTGACTGAGTTGGGTTGTTTGCAAGTAGGTCAGGCAGCAGTGTTGCACACAAACTGAGCAGAAGCTGGTCTGTTCTTGTAGTCGTGGCCGAGTGGTTAAGGCGATGGACTAGAAATCCATTGGGGTTTCCCCGCGCAGGTTCGAATCCTGCCGACTACGCTGTTTGCTGAAGGCCACGAGGAAAAGCGTCCATGAATTTTTCAAGGTCCTCCCACTGATTTGCGAAATGTCCTGTCCCTCTTCGATGGACCAACACGCCGCTGCTGCTTCTGGTATTCGGGCTCCAGGGGTTAACTTGGGTGAGCCAGTGGCACGCCGTGATCGTATAGTGGTTAGTACTCTGCGTTGTGGCCGCAGCAACCCCGGTTCGAATCCGGGTCACGGCAACACTCTGGCGTTGAGTGTACGGGAAGGTTGACATTTTTTTTACCACCTCATCTTTCTTCTCTATTTTGTTTTTGACGCTTGGCCTGTGCAGGGAGCCACCAGACAAGGGGGCAGGCAGCCTACAGCTAGACGTAGTCGTGGCCGAGAGGTTAAGGCGATGGACTTGAAATCCATTGGGGTCTCCCCGCGCAGGTTCGAACCCTGCCGACTACGGGAGGGCTTTGCAGTGTTGCTTTAGCTTTCTGTGATGGTAATTGTGCCTTCTGTGGTCCTTTGTCCTAACTGCTTCTAGCTTTCATCCCGTGACACCTGCGTCTCTTCTGGGCAGCTTGTTGTAAAACTGCTGTTATATAAAAGGTGAGATGCCAGTACTCGACAAGAGCCCGGATAGCTCAGTCGGTAGAGCATCAGACTTTTAATCTGAGGGTCCAGGGTTCAAGTCCCTGTTCGGGTGAAGGTCTTTCTTTGGCCTCACCTTGCTATCACTACGGTCCATCTCTTCTGCTGACTCTGTACTGGAACGGTGTTCCTTCCTGCTCCCGGTGATCAGGGGATCTCCCTTGTGGTTAGTGACAAACGAACAATGTTAAATGAACAAGGCCAAAAAATACATAAAGAACAATGGTGCCTGGGATTTTTGAGAACCGGAGCTTGTAGCCTAGAATTTTTCTTTGTAAATTATGTGAAAATCATCTTGTTTACTCACTTACAGAAAACAATACATTGATTTAAATTGTCTAAGACACTTTTTGTTGGTAAAAGTCATATGCGAGTAGGCGTCAACTATCATGATTTACACCTGAGAAGACAAAGCCCTGCATAATGAGCTGCATAAAGAGCCGCTCAGTCAGCTGTTGTCACTGAGAGGGAGGTGTTACAAGAAAGAACGTGAGAACAAAATAAATGTATATAATTTTAAGTTTGGAGTTTATTTAGAATATATTTAATTATCCCACAACATAATTTAATATGGGGGAGCAGTTAAACAGTTTATTAGGAACAATCAAAGCTGACTTTCAAACTAATTTTATTTTTGCATTATTACTCCAGTCACACAATCCTTAAGAAATCCTTTTAACAATCTGAATTTGTAAAAAAATAAAAAATAAAAACTTTTATTGTTATCATTATTATTAATGTTGAAAATAGCTGAGAATATTTTTCATGTTTTTTAGGGTGGTAAATTAAAAGAACACCATTTTTTGTTACATTTGTTACAGTTACATGTATTTGTTACATTTATATTATTTACATCAAGCTTTTGAGTGGTATAGTTTTGTATATTGTTATTGAAACTTCATAATATTTAACTTAATTATACATTTAGTCAAGAATTATAGTTTGGAAAAAGTCTAACTAGTAAAATGTTTAGACGTTATGTGAAAACTAGTAAAAGTATATAAATAAATATAAAGAGACTTACTCATGTTTATGATCTCTGCTGAATAAAGTGCTTCATTCTTTATTTTCTGAGGAAATCCATTTCTCAAATCCTCAACCACGTCACATCTTTTTGGGGTGAATTATGTGTTATTCCTCTCATCGCGAAGCAAACAGTAAAATAAAAGCACTTGAACAACAGTCTGGCTGCTTTTTCTTCTGTGTGGGCGTATTCAAGCCGCGCTTCAGTTTGAATCTGAATAGAGCGTTCAGCGCGGGGGCGTGGTCACATTAGATATAATGAAGGGAGACGTGAAAAAAGGACATCGCCTTGTTTTCATATGGATTACTTTATCACAGAATATTTGTTTTCGGCAGCACTTGTTTAGTTTAAAAGTAGAAATGTCAAGCTTTCTATAGATATCTCTCTCATGTCTCTTCGTTGAGTATTCACAGAGTTAGAGGTTCATTTTAATGACGTGTTTGTAAATGAAGATCAGCGCAGACAAAGGCTGCAGACAGCACATCTTGTTTGTTATCTTTATTTTATAAGTGCACAAAGTTTTGTTGTTATTATTTTCTGTATCCAAAAAAGGAAACCCTTTATTGGGTTACAGTCAGCTTGCTGACTGAGCTGGGTTGTTTGCAAGTAGGTCAGGCAGCAGTGTTGCACACAAACTGAGCAGAAGCTGGTCTGTTCTTGTAGTCGTGGCCGAGTGGTTAAGGCGATGGACTAGAAATCCATTGGGGTCTCCCCGCGCAGGTTCGAATCCTGCCGACTACGCTGTTTGCTGAAGGCCACGAGGAAAAGCGTCCATGAATTTTTCAAGGTCCTCCCACTGATTTGCGAAATGTCCTGTCCCTCTTCGATGGACCAACACGCCGCTGGTGCTTCTGGTATTCGGGCTCCAGGGGTTAACTTGGGTGAGCCAGTGGCACGCCGTGATCGTATAGTGGTTAGTACTCTGCGTTGTGGCCGCAGCAACCCCGGTTCGAATCCGGGTCACGGCAACACTCTGGCGTTGAGTGTACGGGAAGGTTGACATTTTTTTACCACCTCATCTTTGTTCTCTATTTTGTTTTTGACGCTTGGCCTGTGCAGGGAGCCACCAGACAAGGGGGCAGGCAGCCTACCGCTAGACGTAGTCGTGGCCGAGAGGTTAAGGCGATGGACTTGAAATCCATTGGGGTCTCCCCACGCAGGTTTGAACCCTGTCGACTACGGGAGGGCTTTGCAGTGTTGCTTTAGCTTTCTGTGATGGTAATTGTGCCTTCTGTGGTCCTTTGTCCTAACTGCTTCTAGCTTTCATCCCGTGACACCTGCGTCTCTTCTGGGCAGCTTGTTGTAAAACTGCTGTTATATAAAAGGTGAGATGCCAGTACTCGACAAGAGCCCGGATAGCTCAGTCGGTAGAGCATCAGACTTTTAATCTGAGGGTCCAGGGTTCAAGTCCCTGTTCGGGCGAAGGTCTTTCTTTGGCCTCACCTTGCTATCACTACGGTCCATCTCTTCTGCTGACTCTGTACAGGAACGGTGTTCCTTCCTGCTCCCGGTGATCAGGGGATCTCCCTTGTGGTTAGTGACAAACGAACAATGTTAAATGAACAAGGCCAAAAAATACATAAAGAACAATGGTGCCTGGGATTTTTGAGAACCGGAGCTTGTAGCCTAGAATTTTTCTTTGTAAATTATGTGAAAATCATCTTGTTTACTCACTTACAGAAAACAATACATTGATTTAAATTGTCTAAGACACTTTTTGTTGGTAAAAGTCATATGCGAGTAGGCGTCAACTATCATGATTTACACCTGAGAAGACAAAGCCCTGCATAATGAGCTGCATAAAGAGCCGCTCAGTCAGCTGTTGTCACTGAGAGGGAGGTGTTACAAGAAAGAACGTGAGAACAAAATAAATGTATATAATTTTAAGTTTGGAGTTTATTTAGAATATATTTAATTATCCCACAACATAATTTAATATGGGGGAGCAGTTAAACAGTTTATTAGGAACAATCAAAGCTGACTTTCAAACTAATTTTATTTTTGCATTATTACTCCAGTCACACAATCCTTAAGAAATCCTTTTAACAATCTGAATTTGTAAAAACTAAAAAATAAAAACTTTTATTGTTATCATTATTATTAATGTTGAAAATAGCTGAGAATATTTTTCATGTTTTTTAGGGTGGTAAATTAAAAGAACACCATTTTTTGTTACATTTGTTACAGTTACATGTATTTGTTACATTTATATTATTTACATCAAGCTTTTGAGTGGTATAGTTTTGTATATTGTTATTGAAACTTCATAATATTTAACTTAATTATACATTTAGTCAAGAATTATAGTTTGGAAAAAGTCTAACTAGTAAAATGTTTAGACGTTATGTGAAAACTAGTAAAAGTATATAAATAAATATAAAGAGACTTACTCATGTTTATGATCTCTGCTGAATAAAGTGCTTCATTCTTTATTTTCTGAGGAAATCCATTTCTCAAATCCTCAACCACGTCACATCTTTTTGGGGTGAATTATGTGTTATTCCTCTCATCGCGAAGCAAACAGTAAAATAAAAGCACTTGAACAACAGTCTGGCTGCTTTTTCTTCTGTGTGGGCGTATTCAAGCCGCGCTTCAGTTTGAATCTGAATAGAGCGTTCAGCGCGGGGGCGTGGTCACATTAGATATAATGAAGGGAGACGTGAAAAAAGGACATCGCCTTGTTTTCATATGGATTACTTTATCACAGAATATTTGTTTTCGGCAGCACTTGTTTAGTTTAAAAGTAGAAATGTCAAGCTTTCTATAGATATCTCTCTCATGTCTCTTCGTTGAGTATTCACAGAGTTAGAGGTTCATTTTAATGACGTGTTTGTAAATGAAGATCAGCGCAGACAAAGGCTGCAGACAGCACATCTTGTTTGTTATCTTTATTTTATAAGTGCACAAAGTTTTGTTGTTATTATTTTCTGTATCCAAAAAAGGAAACCCTTTATTGGGTTACAGTCAGCTTGCTGACTGAGCTGGGTTGTTTGCAAGTAGGTCAGGCAGCAGTGTTGCACACAAACTGAGCAGAAGCTGGTCTGTTCTTGTAGTCGTGGCCGAGTGGTTAAGGCGATGGACTAGAAATCCATTGGGGTCTCCTCGCGCAGGTTCGAATCCTGCCGACTACGCTGTTTGCTGAAGGCCACGAGGAAAAGCGTCCATGAATTTTTCAAGGTCCTCCCACTGATTTGCGAAATGTCCTGTCCCTCTTCGATGGACCAACACGCCGCTGGTGCTTCTGGTATTCGGGCTCCAGGGGTTAACTTGGGTGAGCCAGTGGCACGCCGTGATCGTATAGTGGGAAGTACTCTGCGTTGTGGCCGCAGCAACCCCGGTTCGAATCCGGGTCACGGCAACACTCTGGCGTTGAGTGTACGGGAAGGTTGACATTTTTTTTACCACCTCATCTTTCTTCTCTATTTTGTTTTTGACGCTTGGCCTGTGCAGGGAGCCACCAGACAAGGGGGCAGGCAGCCTACCGCTAGACGTAGTCGTGGCCGAGAGGTTAAGGCGATGGACTTGAAATCCATTGGGGTCTCCCCGCGCAGGTTCGAACCCTGCCGACTACGGGAGGGCTTTGCAGTGTTGCTTTAGCTTTCTGTGATGGTAATTGTGCCTTCTGTGGTCCTTTGTCCTAACTGCTTCTAGCTTTCATCCCGTGACACCTGCGTCTCTTCTGGGCAGCTTGTTGTAAAACTGCTGTTATATAAAAGGTGAGATGCCAGTACTCTACAAGAGCCCGGATAGCTCAGTCGGTAGAGCATCAGACTTTTAATCTGAGGGTCCAGGGTTCAAGTCCCTGTTCGGGCGAAGGTCTTTCTTTGGCCTCACCTTGCTATCACTACGGTCCATCTCTTCTGCTGACTCTGTACTGGAACGGTGTTCCTTCCTGCTCCCGGTGATCAGGGGATCTCCCTTGTGGTTAGTGACAAACGAACAATGTTAAATGAACAAGGCCAAAAAATACATAAAGAACAATGGTGCCTGGGATTTTTGAGAACCGGAGCTTGTAGCCTAGAATTTTTCTTTGTAAATTATGTGAAAATCATCTTGTTTACTCACTTACAGAAAACAATACATTGATTTAAATTGTCTAAGACACTTTTTGTTGGTAAAAGTCATATGCGAGTAGGCGTCAACTATCATGATTTACACCTGAGAAGACAAACCCCTGCATAATGAGCTGCATAAAGAGCCGCTCAGTCAGCTGTTGTCACTGAGAGGGAGGTGTTACAAGAAAGAACGTGAGAACAAAATAAATGTATATAATTTTAAGTTTGGAGTTTATTTAGAATATATTTAATTATCCCACAACATAATTTAATATGGGGGAGCAGTTAAACAGTTTATTAGGAACAATCAAAGCTGACTTTCAAACTAATTTTATTTTTGCATTATTACTCCAGTCACACAATCCTTAAGAAATCCTTTTAACAATCTGAATTTGTAAAAAAATAAAAAATAAAAACTTTTATTGTTATCATTATTATTAATGTTGAAAATAGCTGAGAATATTTTTCATGTTTTTTAGGGTGGTAAATTAAAAGAACACCATTTTTTGTTACATTTGTTACAGTTACATGTATTTGTTACATTTATATTATTTACATCAAGCTTTTGAGTGGTATAGTTTTGTATATTGTTATTGAAACTTCATAATATTTAACTTAATTATACATTTAGTCAAGAATTATAGTTTGGAAAAAGTCTAACTAGTAAAATGTTTAGACGTTATGTGAAAACTAGTAAAAGTATATAAATAAATATAAAGAGACTTACTCATGTTTATGATCTCTGCTGAATAAAGTGCTTCATTCTTTATTTTCTGAGGAAATCCATTTCTCAAATCCTCAACCACGTCACATCTTTTTGGGGTGAATTATGTGTTATTCCTCTCATCGCGAAGCAAACAGTAAAATAAAAGCACTTGAACAACAGTCTGGCTGCTTTTTCTTCTGTGTGGGCGTATTCAAGCCGCGCTTCAGTTTGAATCTGAATAGAGCGTTCAGCGCGGGGGCGTGGTCACATTAGATATAATGAAGGGAGACGTGAAAAAAGGACATCGCCTTGTTTTCATATGGATTACTTTATCACAGAATATTTGTTTTCGGCAGCACTTGTTTAGTTTAAAAGTAGAAATGTCAAGCTTTCTATAGATATCTCTCTCATGTCTCTTCGTTGAGTATTCACAGAGTTAGAGGTTCATTTTAATGACGTGTTTGTAAATGAAGATCAGCGCAGACAAAGGCTGCAGACAGCACATCTTGTTTGTTATCTTTATTTTATAAGTGCACAAAGTTTTGTTGTTATTATTTTCTGTATCCAAAAAAGGAAACCCTTTATTGGGTTACAGTCAGCTTGCTGACTGAGCTGGGTTGTTTGCAAGTAGGTCAGGCAGCAGTGTTGCACACAAACTGAGCAGAAGCTGGTCTGTTCTTGTAGTCGTGGCTGAGTGGTTAAGGCGATGGACTAGAAATCCATTGGGGTCTCCCCGCGCAGGTTCGAATCCTGCCGACTACGCTGTTTGCTGAAGGCCACGAGGAAAAGCGTCCATGAATTTTTCAAGGTCCTCCCACTGATTTGCGAAATGTCCTGTCCCTCTTCGATGGACCAACACGCCGCTGGTGCTTCTGGTATTCGGGCTCCAGGGGTTAACTTGGGTGAGCCAGTGGCACGCCGTGATCGTATAGTGGTTAGTACTCTGCGTTGTGGCCGCAGCAACCCCGGTTTGAATCCGGGTCACGGCAACACTCTGGCGTTGAGTGTACGGGAAGGTTGACATTTTTTTACCACCTCATCTTTGTTCTCTATTTTGTTTTTGACGCTTGGCCTGTGCAGGGAGCCACCAGACAAGGGGGCAGGCAGCCTACCGCCAGACGTAGTCGTGGCCGAGAGGTTAAGGCGATGGACTTGAAATCCATTGGGGTCTCCCCACGCAGGTTCGAACCCTGTCGACTACGGGAGGGCTTTGCAGTGTTGCTTTAGCTTTCTGTGATGGTAATTGTGCCTTCTGTGGTCCTTTGTCCTAACTGCTTCTAGCTTTCATCCCGTGACACCTGCGTCTCTTCTGGGCAGCTTGTTGTAAAACTGCTGTTATATAAAAGGTGAGATGCCAGTACTCGACAAGAGCCCGGATAGCTCAGTCGGTAGAGCATCAGACTTTTAATCTGAGGGTCCAGGGTTCAAGTCCCTGTTCGGGCGAAGGTCTTTCTTTGGCCTCACCTTGCTATCACTACGGTCCATCTCTTCTGCTGACTCTGTACAGGAACGGTGTTCCTTCCTGCTCCCGGTGATCAGGGGATCTCCCTTGTGGTTAGTGACAAACGAACAATGTTAAATGAACAAGGCCAAAAAATACATAAAGAACAATGGTGCCTGGGATTTTTGAGAACCGGAGCTTGTAGCCTAGAATTTTTCTTTGTAAATTATGTGAAAATCATCTTGTTTACTCACTTACAGAAAACAATACATTGATTTAAATTGTCTAAGACACTTTTTGTTGGTAAAAGTCATATGCGAGTAGGCGTCAACTATCATGATTTACACCTGAGAAGACAAAGCCCTGCATAATGAGCTGCATAAAGAGCCGCTCAGTCAGCTGTTGTCACTGAGAGGGAGGTGTTACAAGAAAGAACGTGAGAACAAAATAAATGTATATAATTTTAAGTTTGGAGTTTATTTAGAATATATTTAATTATCCCACAACATAATTTAATATGGGGGAGCAGTTAAACAGTTTATTAGGAACAATCAAAGCTGACTTTCAAACTAATTTTATTTTTGCATTATTACTCCAGTCACACAATCCTTAAGAAATCCTTTTAACAATCTGAATTTGTAAAAAATAAAAAATAAAAACTTTTATTGTTATCATTATTATTAATGTTGAAAATAGCTGAGAATATTTTTCATGTTTTTTAGGGTGGTAAATTAAAAGAACACCATTTTTTGTTACATTTGTTACAGTTACATGTATTTGTTACATTTATATTATTTACATCAAGCTTTTGAGTGGTATAGTTTTGTATATTGTTATTGAAACTTCATAATATTTAACTTAATTATACATTTAGTCAAGAATTATAGTTTGGAAAAAGTCTAACTAGTAAAATGTTTAGACGTTATGTGAAAACTAGTAAAAGTATATAAATAAATATAAAGAGACTTACTCATGTTTATGATCTCTGCTGAATAAAGTGCTTCATTCTTTTTTTTCTGAGGAAATCCATTTCTCAAATCCTCAACCACGTCACATCTTTTTGGGGTGAATTATGTGTTATTCCTCTCATCGCGAAGCAAACAGTAAAATAAAAGCACTTGAACAACAGTCTGGCTGCTTTTTCTTCTGTGTGGGCGTATTCAAGCCGCGCTTCAGTTTGAATCTGAATAGAGCGTTCAGCGCGGGGGCGTGGTCACTTTAGATATAATGAAGGGAGACGTGAAAAAGGACATCGCCTTGTTTTCATATGGATTACTTTATCACAGAATATTTGTTTTCGGCAGCACTTGTTTAGTTTAAAAGTAGAAATGTCAAGCTTTCTATAGATATCTCTCTCATGTCTCTTCGTTGAGTATTCACAGAGTTAGAGGTTCATTTTAATGACGTGTTTGTAAATGAAGATCAGCGCAGACAAAGGCTGCAGACAGCACATCTTGTTTGTTATCTTTATTTTATAAGTGCACAAAGTTTTGTTGTTATTATTTTCTGTATCCAAAAAAGGAAACCCTTTATTGGGTTACAGTCAGCTTTCTGACTGAGCTGGGTTGTTTGCAAGTAGGTCAGGCAGCAGTGTTGCACACAAACTGAGCAGAAGCTGGTCTGTTCTTGTAGTCGTGGCCGAGTGGTTAAGGCGATGGACTAGAAATCCATTGGGGTCTCCCCGCGCAGGTTCGAATCCTGCCGACTACGCTGTTTGCTGAAGGCCACGAGGAAAAGCGTCCATGAATTTTTCAAGGTCCTCCCACTGATTTGCGAAATGTCCTGTCCCTCTTCGATGGACCAACACGCCGCTGGTGCTTCTGGTATTCGGGCTCCAGGGGTTAACTTGGGTGAGCCAGTGGCACGCCGTGATCGTATAGTGGTTAGTACTCTGCGTTGTGGCCGCAGCAACCCCGGTTCGAATCCGGGTCACGGCAACACTCTGGCGTTGAGTGTACGGGAAGGTTGACATTTTTTTTACCACCTCATCTTTCTTCTCTATTTTGTTTTTGACGCTTGGCCTGTGCAGGGAGCCACCAGACAAGGGGGCAGGCAGCCTACAGCTAGACGTAGTCGTGGCCGAGAGGTTAAGGCGATGGACTTAAAATCCATTGGGGTCTCCCCGCGCAGGTTCGAACCCTGCCGACTACGGGAGGGCTTTGCAGTGTTGCTTTAGCTTTCTGTGATGGTAATTGTGCCTTCTGTGGTCCTTTGTCCTAACTGCTTCTAGCATTCATCCCGTGACACCTGCGTCTCTTCTGGGCAGCTTGTTGTAAAACTGCTGTTATATAAAAGGTGAGATGCCAGTACTCGACAAGAGCCCGGATAGCTCAGTCGGTAGAGCATCAGACTTTTAATCTGAGGGTCCAGGGTTCAAGTCCCTGTTCGGGTGAAGGTCTTTCTTTGGCCTCACCTTGCTATCACTACGGTCCATCTCTTCTGCTGACTCTGTACTGGAACGGTGTTCCTTCCTGCTCCCGGTGATCAGGGGATCTCCCTTGTGGTTAGTGACAAACGAACAATGTTAAATGAACAAGGCCAAAAAATACATAAAGAACAATGGTGCCTGGGATTTTTGAGAACCGGAGCTTGTAGCCTAGAATTTTTCTTTGTAAATTATGTGAAAATCATCTTGTTTACTCACTTACAGAAAACAATACATTGATTTAAATTGTCTAAGACACTTTTTGTTGGTAAAAGTCATATGCGAGTAGGCGTCAACTATCATGATTTACACCTGAGAAGACAAAGCCCTGCATAATGAGCTGCATAAAGAGCCGCTCAGTCAGCTGTTGTCACTGAGAGGGAGGTGTTACAAGAAAGAACGTGAGAACAAAATAAATGTATATAATTTTAAGTTTGGAGTTTATTTAGAATATATTTAATTATCCCACAACATAATTTAATATGGGGGAGCAGTTAAACAGTTTATTAGGAACAATCAAAGCTGACTTTCAAACTAATTTTATTTTTGCATTATTTCTCCAGTCACACAATCCTTAAGAAATCCTTTTAACAATCTGAATTTGTAAAAAATAAAAAATAAAAACTTTTATTGTTATCATTATTATTAATGTTGAAAATAGCTGAGAATATTTTTCATGTTTTTTAGGGTGGTAAATTAAAAGAACACCATTTTTTGTTACATTTGTTACAGTTACATGTATTTGTTACATTTATATTATTTACATCAAGCTTTTGAGTGGTATAGTTTTGTATATTGTTATTGAAACTTCATAATATTTAACTTAATTATACATTTAGTCAAGAATTATAGTTTGGAAAAAGTCTAACTAGTAAAATGTTTAGACGTTATGTGAAAACTAGTAAAAGTATATAAATAAATATAAAGAGACTTACTCATGTTTATGATCTCTGCTGAATAAAGTGCTTCATTCTTTATTTTCTGAGGAAATCCATTTCTCAAATCCTCAACCACGTCACATCTTTTTGGGGTGAATTATGTGTTATTCCTCTCATCGCGAAGCAAACAGTAAAATAAAAGCACTTGAACAACAGTCTGGCTGCTTTTTCTTCTGTGTGGGCGTATTCAAGCCGCGCTTCAGTTTGAATCTGAATAGAGCGTTCAGCGCGGGGGCGTGGTCACTTTAGATATAATGAAGGGAGACGTGAAAAAGGACATCGCCTTGTTTTCATATGGATTACTTTATCACAGAATATTTGTTTTCGGCAGCACTTGTTTAGTTTAAAAGTAGAAATGTCAAGCTTTCTATAGATATCTCTCTCATGTCTCTTCGTTGAGTATTCACAGAGTTAGAGGTTCATTTTAATGACGTGTTTGTAAATGAAGATCAGCGCAGACAAAGGCTGCAGACAGCACATCTTGTTTGTTATCTTTATTTTATAAGTGCACAAAGTTTTGTTGTTATTATTTTCTGTATCCAAAAAAGGAAACCCTTTATTGGGTTACAGTCAGCTTGCTGACTGAGTTGGGTTGTTTGCAAGTAGGTCAGGCAGCAGTGTTGCACACAAACTGAGCAGAAGCTGGTCTGTTCTTGTAGTCGTGGCCGAGTGGTTAAGGTGATGGACTAGAAATCCATTGGGGTCTCCCCGCGCAGGTTCGAATCCTGCCGACTACGCTGTTTGCTGAAGGCCACGAGGAAAAGCGTCCATGAATTTTTCAAGGTCCTCCCACTGATTTGCGAAATGTCCTGTCCCTCTTCGATGGACCAACACGCCGCTGCTGCTTCTGGTATTCGGGCTCCAGGGGTTAACTTGGGTGAGCCAGTGGCACGCCGTGATCGTATAGTGGTTAGTACTCTGCGTTGTGGCCGCAGCAACCCCGGTTCGAATCCGGGTCAAGGCAACACTCTGGCGTTGAGTGTACGGGAAGGTTGACATTTTTTTTACCACCTCATCTTTCTTCTCTATTTTGTTTTTGACGCTTGGCCTGTGCAGGGAGCCACCAGACAAGGGGGCAGGCAGCCTACCGCTAGACGTAGTCGTGGCCGAGAGGTTAAGGCGATGGACTTGAAATCCATTGGGGTCTCCCCGCGCAGGTTCGAACCCTGCCGACTACGGGAGGGCTTTGCAGTGTTGCTTTAGCTTTCTGTGATGGTAATTGTGCCTTCTGTGGTCCTTTGTCCTAACTGCTTCTAGCTTTCATCCCGTGACACCTGCGTCTCTTCTGGGCAGCTTGTTGTAAAACTGCTGTTATATAAAAGGTGAGATGCCAGTACTCGACAAGAGCCCGGATAGCTCAGTCGGTAGAGCATCAGACTTTTAATCTGACGGTCCAGGGTTCAAGTCCCTGTTCGGGCGAAGGTCTTTCTTTGGCCTCACCTTGCTATCACTACGGTCCATCTCTTCTGCTGACTCTGTACTGGAACGGTGTTCCTTCCTGCTCCCGGTGATCAGGGGATCTCCCTTGTGGTTAGTGACAAACGAACAATGTTAAATGAACAAGGCCAAAAAATACATAAAGAACAATGGTGCCTGGGATTTTTGAGAACCAGAGCTTGTAGCCTAGAATTTTTCTTTGTAAATTATGTGAAAATCATCTTGTTTACTCACTTACAGAAAACAATACATTGATTTAAATTGTCTAAGACACTTTTTGTTGGTAAAAGTCATATGCGAGTAGGTGTCAACTATCATGATTTACACCTGAGAAGACAAAGCCCTGCATAATGAGCTGCATAAAGAGCCGCTCAGTCAGCTGTTGTCACTGAGAGGGAGGTGTTACAAGAAAGAACGTG